>NC_043005.1:73689485-73819485 GCF_006345805.1 Octopus sinensis
GTACTACTTATAAGACAATATCCATTAATGCTAATAGACAAGGGAATATAACGTGCCAAAGTAAAAACACTCCAGTTACACCCAATAATCTACCTTTTATTACAACACACAACCCAAGAAACACGGTGGTTTATAATATTATCCACCAGAACATCCGACTACTAATACAAGACTCAAGAATAAAACAAGCATTCGAAATACACAAACTCATCAAAAGTAAAAGAGAATCAAAATCCCTCAAAAATTCCTCACAAGCGTTAAATTACATTTCCTACACGAATACTCGAAAAATGTCGCCGCCCCAATTGCGGGACCTGTATCAACCTTATTGTAGACATAACATAAAAATTCAAATCAAGACAGACTTTTACCGTAAAAACTCACTTTACATGTTCTTCAAAAATCTAATATACGCTATCAAATGTCAATGATGTAATCAAGATTACGTAGGTCAAACAAAGCTTCCTCTCAGAAATAGACTAACCATTCACCGACAACAAATACGAAACTCTAGTACTGGACGGGTCCCACAGAATGGTCACATGAACATATATGCAAAAAATAAATCTCACAAATTCCAGGTCTTCCCACTCTACCTGTGATCAGCGAATACCACAGATGAAGCAAGGATAAATAAAGAAAATACTTTCATACAAAAGTACAAATCAAGACTTGATAAACTTTAACAGAATATATTCACAAATAACTATCCACACATAAAATTCATTCTGCCACTTCTCATGAGGAAGCTACAAACTAACAACCTGAATTTTAACCATTGGACTACAAACTCCTCTCCTATCAGACAGATTAGATTTGGACTGTCTTGATTATAACTAAAGATGTTCACTCATTTTAGGCGCAAAATATACTGCCACGTGACACTAACGCATTGACGGAGCGGGAAACGTACAAAAGTTTCTAAGAGCGGGGAACCTGCAAAAGTTTCTAAGACCAGTGATGTGATTATCCACTACCAATCAAATTCTATTGAATTTGCGCCATGAACTCCCTATAAAACAGGGGAAACTTCAAACGCTAGTTAGAAGCAAGACAGCTGCGAAATAAGCCACTTCTTTCTATTTGAACTTTTTGAAAATCAATGTCAACTGTGAAACCGGTTAAAGCTTTAAATATATTAATAAAAAATATTTTAACTATTCTCAGTGCCTTTTCAACTTGTATTTTTCCTATGCTTCTACCAATGTGGAATAAAAATAACTTTGTTTTCACTCTCTCTCTCTCTCTCTCTCTCTCACTCCTCTCTCTCTCTCTCTCTTTATCTCTCACTATATATATATATATATATATATATATATATATATATATATATATATATATACATACATACATATATATATTATTTTACTTGTTTCAGTCATTTTACTGCGGTCATGCTGGAGCACCGCCTTTAGTCGAACAATTCGACCCCAGGGCTTATTATTTGTAAGCCTAGTATTTATTCTATCGGTCTCTTTTACTGCTAAGTTACGGGGACGTAAACACACCAACAGCTGTTGTCAAACGTTTGTGTTGGGGGACAAACACAGACACACAAACATATATATATATATATATATACACACACACACGAGGGGCCTCGTTGAGTTTCCGTCCACCAAATCCACACGCAAGGCTTTGATCGGCCTGAGGCTATAGCAGAAGACACTTGCCCAAGGTTCCACAAAGTGGGACTGAACCTAGAACCATGTGGTTGGGAAGCAAGCTTCTTACCACAGCGATGCGTACTCATATATAAACGACAGGCTTCTTTCATATCTACCAAATCCACTGACAAGACTTTAGTAGGGCTGAGGCCATAGTAGAAGACACTTGCCCAAGGTAGCACGCAGTGGAACTGAACCCGAAACCATGTTGCTGAGAAGAATGCTTCTTACCACACAGCCACAATATTTTTTCTCTTATTTGTTACAAACAATGTAAATATGTGTGTTTATTTCTCTATGTACAAACATGTGTGTATGTTGTTTTTTTATATGCTTTCATATGTGTATGAGCGCTCGTGTATATGAGTTTTTATGTTCTCTATTCCGTAATGATTGCCAAATCTAATCACAGTCACTTAATGTTGTTGTTTTTTTGTTTTCTTTTCAAACGTTCGTTAATTTTTAAGTTTTAGATATTATCAGGTTAAACATTTCCAGGTTTTTTGCAATATCATCACCATCAATATTAACTGTTTTGTATATGCATGTGTATGAAATTGTGTTTGTGTGATTGTATGGGTATACACGTGTGTGTCTATGTGGAGACTGTTCATGTGTGTGACTCTGTGTAGCTGTGAGTGTGTGTGGATGTTTGTGTGTGTGTATGATTAATTATATATGTTGCTGTGTGTGTGTGTGTGTGTAGTTGCTTGTGTATGTGTGACTGTGTGTATATGTGGCTGTGAGCATGTGTGGTTGTTGGTGTGTTGTTATGAGTGTGTATGTGGCCGTGAATGTGTAAGTATTTATTTGTGTGTCTGTGGTTTGTATGCGTGCCTTGCCGTATGTGTGTGAATGTGATTGTGAGCGTATGTGTGGTTGTATGTATGAGTGTTTCTGATTATGTATGTATGACTGTAAGTGTGTGGTTGCTTGTGTATGTGAGTGTGAGTGTTTGTGTGTGTGTGTGTGTGGTGTATGTGTGTGTGTGTGTGTGTGTGTGTGGAGGGACTGATTTTTTTAGAGAGATAAAGAGATACAGAGAAAGCGTATATACTTAGATTACTAGATATCGTTTTGTATACGTACAAATATGCCTGTGCATATTTCTGACTGTGCGATTTTTCGTGTATAACATTATGTCTACCATTCTGTGTAAGAGTCTGAATCTCCTCATGTTTGTATGTATTTATGTTCATTTATAAGTGTATGTGTGTGCACGTGTGCGAGTGTGTATGTATGTGTGTATGCATGCTTGTGTTTATGTCTGTGTGTGTGTGTGTGTCTATGTGTTTCGGCAGTTGTTGCCTCTTTATCATGAACTGTCATTTACGGCTGTATATTAATCATAACTTAACGCTCATATCTGCTGCATCTGCTGTCAGAAGCTCTAACATAACAACATAGACGTGTTAAGAATTTGTTAAGAACGAGTTTGTTGAGTGAAAGCTATTATAATTTCTCTCGCCTTCTCTCTCTCCCCCTCTCTTTCCTTCCTCCTCTCACTCTCTATTTTTTTAAGTGTCGCTACTAATATCATGATCCCTTGATTTGTTGTTTCCTTGCAGTAACTAATTGATCGAATTATCGATATCAAAAACATTTTTTTTTCTGCGGCAGCCTTTCCTAAACCCGTCTTTATATTCAGACATTGTATATCTAGGACTATATTATTCTTTATGCATGACAGTATGTTCTGATAAATAGATAATTGACTGTTATTTCTAGTAAGTGCAATGACTCCGTATAAATTTCCTTTATGTCAAGCGACACTCAAGTTGTTTCAAGCCTATGCTATTGTAAATCCATCGACGTTCATTTTTCTTTCGATATATACACTACACAGTATCCTTAAAGGGGGCCAAGGAGCTTCTTGATACTGAGACCTAGTTTCCATTCAAATCTGCCCAGTGTAATGCCGGCCCAGTTTAATGTCAACACAGCAATCAGCAGCGCTAGTATTGTAAACATCATCGAACGCACATACTCAGTGTATGTGCTTCGCTTGTTTGCCCGTCAGCTGCGATTTGATGAGGTGGAGTTGACTCTCAAACACATAACAGTCATAGACAGTCGAGACAACACACCCTGAGCCCCATTCAAGACCGATGAGCATCGATCCTTTGCCATTTTTTGTGGCTTATCAATATCATGTAGCTGAACCGAACCGGAGGCAAATTGAAAAGCCTTCCCATGACTAAATGTACGATGGTGTAAAAACCATTTGCTGGTATGCCCGAACGATGCCTACGTAGAAATAAATTCAAATATAAATTAGACATATAAAATTTACATAGTCATGAATAGGCTATTCAATTTCTCTCCGGTTCAGCTCGGCTACATGCTTATAAGCCACATACGTAGTGAAACATAAAGGGGACTCGGAGTAACTTGTTTCGCCTGTCTATGGCTTTCAGGTGTTTTAAAGCTCAGCACATTTCTACTACATCAAATCGCAGCCTACTGGCAAACAGGCAGAGCTCATACATTGAGTATGCGTGTTCGATAATGTTCATATGAAGATATATATATATATATATATATATATATATTGTTGAAACAATTATTTCTCGACAAATATGCTACAAATTACGGCAAAGACACCAGAACTCTGAGAAATAGCATTAAAAGTGGACAACCTCACCAACGCAACATACGCCAGAACACGTGGCAACATGAACACCCGTTTCACCACGAATCGAAGACGAACTACGGTAAGAACTCTTCCTTTTGTATGCAAACAAACAAAATAGATACTCCTCTGATATATATATATATATATATATATATATATATATATATATAATATATATATGCAAATAAATAACAAGGATGTCCAGGTGTCAATGCACTACGGCCGTTCCAAGCGGCTCAATTTAATTGATCAATGAAACATTATATCAGTTTCAATGATAGAAACAGCTTTCCTCAGAGTCAGATGACCATATAGATTCCAACATAAAAGATAAGCTATTTTTAGCATTTATAGCAAGTTTATTTCAGTACTAGAAACCAAAATAATTACATAGTTTTTTTTTTGTCATGATTATAGCAGAATGAATTCGGAGAATAATGCATATCTATTTAAGTTTACTATAATTTAGAGAGAAGTAGAGGAAAATAGAGAGGGTCAAGATATAGGAGTGGTGAGTTATTTATTTCTATTTTTATTTACAAGATTGTATGCAGCATATCGTCTACAAACACGTAGAATTCAATCCATTGGGAGTTGTCAGCTATGTTCCAGTTGATGGTGATAATTTAATTGTCAGACTACATACATACATATATGCATATATATATATATATATATATATATATACATACATATCTGTCTAAACAATCCCGTTACAAAGCAAAATATGAAGCTATCGATGATCAAATCAGAGACGAAATATCCCAACTAACGACCGGCAATATAGCAGAAAAAATGCGAGAACTATGGACCAGAGATATCTCAAAAGAAGAAGGCAGATCAAGAAAGTTTTGGCTGTTGAAACAATTATTTCTCGACAAATATGCTACAAATTACGGCAAAGACACCAGAACTCTGAGAAATAGCATTAAAAGTGGACAACCTCACCAACGCAACATACGCCAGAACACGTGGCAACATGAACACCCGTTTCACCACGAATCGAAGACGAACTACGGTAAGAACTCTTCCCTTTTTGTATGCAAACAAACAAAATAGATACTCCTCTGATCAGACCATTAGCAGTAGAAATAACAGGAGATCATTTTCAAGACCTCAACAGAGATTACCCACAAGAAACTGGATAAAAAACCGATCTAGATCTGGAAGTAAACCCAGATCATTTCCCAGGTGGTTAAAAACAATACTAACACGAAATTGAAAAATAATATACAGAAAGTCGATCATGGAATGATATGTCACAAGCTGTGTGATCTTGGCATAGTTGGAAAATTGGGAGAATTGCTTCATGACTTTCTGAAGGATAGAAGTCAGGTGGTAGTAGCCAATGGGGCCACTTCCATTAACACGCAAATAGTGAGCGGTGTTCCGCAAGGCACTGTTCTGGGACCATTACTGTTCATAATGGCCCTCTCAGACATGCCCTCAGCCACGCAGAGAGCCACGATCACAAGTTATGCAGATGATACAAAAGTTTCACAGGCAATACAGAACCCTGAAGACACTAAGCACCTGCAATGTGAGCTGGACAAAATATATAAGTGGGCTGAAAAGAATAGCATGCAGTTCAATGCTGAAAAGTTTCAAGCTTTATACTATCAGCATGCAAAACTAAATGCAATACCCAATAAATACACTGGACCTGGAAGGATTTCAATCCCAGAGGTACAATCAGTGCGAGACCTGGGTATTTACATGAGTGATGATGCTAAATTGGCAATGAAATGTAGGTGGCTGACCGGATGGATTCTTAGAACCGTCAGAACAAGAGACCAGGAAACCATGATGGTCCTCTGGAGGACACTTGTCCTAAGCCACTTTGACTATTGCTCTCAAATATGGTCACCATCCAGTGTCAAGTTAATCACAGAACTTGAGGCGATCCAACGAAGCTACACGAAGAAGATAGCCTCTGTGCAGCATATAAGCTACTGGGAAAGACTCAAGAGATTGAGACTCTATTCCTTGGAGCGTAGGCGAGAAAGATATGCCATAATATACATCAGGAAGATCCTAGAAGGACTTGTCCCAAACTTTGGCATCGAGAGTTACACAAATGCCAGAACTGGGCGCCACTGCATAGTGCCAAGGACTTCAAATTTGCCATCAAGATGTAGGACAAGATACTGTGATAGCCTGAGCTTCCGAGGCCCACAGCTCTTCAATATCCTCCCGAAGAACCTAAGAGATCTGCATGGGGTGGATGCAGATGTCTTTAAAATGAAACTGGATCTCTTCTTGTCAGGTGTCCCAGATGAACCAACTTCACGGCAGGAGGTGCAAATGAGGGCAGCTGCATCGAACTCTCTCATGCACCAGATGGCATTTGCTAAAAGGCATTCGTGAAGTAAAATCATGTAGCAACACCAAATGGTGGTGCCCCAGCATGACCACAGCTTGTGAGCTGAAACTAAATAAAAAAAATACCGAAAACAAGACAGAAAACATAACGAAACCAAGTAAAGTACCACAACCAAAACGCAAAATTCATCAAGCAAACATCAACAGGAATATAAATCATAAACAGAAAAAAATCCATTTTTTTACGTCAGGACAACAAACACTGGAGAAAGAAAAAATCCAAGAGGAAACATACCCAAAACAACTGAACGTATAGATCCTAAAATAATTAATTTATCAAAAAGAAATCTTGACAATGATGAAATCCAACTTCTGTCAAAAGGACTAAAATTCACACCTACACCAACAGCCAACCACCAAGAATTAAAGGAGGATATCCAAAAATTCTGTCGAAAATTACGACTTGTAGAATTCTTCGCTAACAAAAGTAATGAGATTGATAAATCCCTAGTAAGGAATAAATCAAATTTCACCCCACCAAAAGGAAGAAATAACTACCTTGACCAATACATTGATATCCTGTCTAAATTTCCCCTTAGACGCAATACCAATGTTAGGCCAAACATTAACAAATCAGAGATGTCTGCATGTAGACGTATACAAAACGATCAAACAATAATAATTAAACAAGCAGATAAAGGTGGTACAATTATTATTATGGATACCGAATACTATAAGGATTTGGTTGAAGACCAACTGAAGGACACAACCTTCTATTGTAAAATACCCTCAAATATAGACCACCACATCATGAAAAAGATCAACAACCTGATTTCAAAACACTACAACTCACTTACCGATAATGAAAGAGACTACATCACCAATTTCGGACCAAAACCCAGCAACTTCTACGGCTTACCGAAAATACATAAATCAAAAGATATTCAACATGCTGTAAAAGAACAAGGAAGTGAGCACATAAAATTACTACATCCAAATGACCTAAAACTTAGACCTATTATAGCTGGTCCAGCATGCCCTACACAATCTGGAGCCCACACAGGTGTATTTAAAGCACAGATTTAACCATCTCGCTACAGTGAAAAATTGTGAAGCATGACTGTCACCACTACTACATGAACCTGAAGTTTGCATAATTTAATGCATGAAAGTACTAGTTCAATCAGAATGAATATTTAACATTCTACTATTTTATTTTATTCTATTGTATTATATTATCTTATATTATATCATTATAAGATTGTAAATAAAACGTGAAAATCAGACAAGGTTGGAATTCCTTTTATTGATATATATATATATATATATATAATATATGTGTGTGTGTGTGTGTGTGTATGTATATATATATTATATATATATATGTGCGGGACAGGAGGAGGACAATTGCAGCAACACCCCACACGTACCCATCGATGTACCAGCAACTGTACCAGGGACTGCCACTCTAGAATTGGACTGTTCAGTCACAGCAGACGCTGCTCATCATCAAAGTAGGCCCCACCCTTGGCGCAACCCATTGTCTATCAAGACAGACGGGGGAAGAGAAGAGAAGATATATATATATATATATATATATGTGTGTGTGTGTGTGTGTGTGTGTATGCACATATCGATACATATATATATATATATATGTGTGTGTGTGTGTGTATGTATGTATATATATATATATATATAGTGTGTGTGTGTGTGTGTATGTATGTATATATATATATGTGTGTGTGTGTGTGTGTATGCACATATCGATACATATATATATATATATATATATATGTATATAAAAGATACATATATCGGGTAGCGAATATTCGTTAGAAATATCACCACCAGTGGCCTAGCATGTATAAATAGTCAATAGACAACATATTCTTATTTTAAAATAGTGTACCTTTAAACACAAGAGAAAACTACCCTTTAACAGGTAATTTTTACATGCTAGAAGAAGCAGCCAAAACCACGATTTAATAGCAATTTTCGAAGGAAATAACAAGGTAAAAAAGTTTTTTTAATAATTTTTTTTTTTTGAATAACAAGGTAAAAGTTTTTATTTTTCATTTTTAGAGCCTTAACACTCTTAACGGTTCAATTTCCAGTAATTTACGTATTTATTCTTCCTAAAATTTCCGTTGCATCTTGCAACTTCTTCAATAGTAGTTGATATATATATATATATATATATATATATATATATATAACGTCTTTCGATACACACACACACATATATATATATATATATATATATCGAAAGACGTTTACTAAATTACGAGAAAATATTAATACGAATATCGTATAAAAGAAATCAACTGTATCAAAATGACAATCAGATATTTTGCATTTTTTATACATATCATTCAAATGTTTATAGACAACCCGAAACACGTTGTGTTCATAGATATACCTGTGTGTGTGCGTGTGTGTGTGTGTGTGTGTATGCGTGTGCGTGTGTATGGGTGCTATATGTGCATACATACACACAAAAGTATTGTTTACTATTTTTATTGTATATTTAAGTTATATTTTTATTGTGTTGATCATCAACATTTCGCTTATTCTGTGTAGTTAATCTGATATAACTTGGAATATTATTGTATTGTATATAATTGATATTATACGCATCATAACTCACGTTGCAGCATTTCTGCTGTAAGGTAGCTATATTTGCTTTGCTGGATTTGTGAGTAAAAGCTCACTGGTGTATAATACATTTAAAAGCATGACTAAACATTTGAAATAACAAATATCCACCATTTTGTTTTTCACTTAATTACGGCAAACGACCCTACTCGTTTGATAAAAACCGCAGCAGTTATATAATATAACGAATGAGCTGACAGTTCTTTTCCTGTTGTAATTTCTGTATGTGCCTGAAGCATTGACTTCGAATGACTTCGTATTTCGTCCGTTGTGTAAGGAATTTAGTTTAAAGAATTACATCTCTTTTATGCATCACTGAAGCAAGCAACAGATTAGATATCATCAAGAGAGTTAACACGTTAATAGATTTTCAATCATTGAACAAAATGACAAAAACCTGATAAATACTTGCCAATATCCGTAGATGCTTTAAGACTGCGTGCTGACTGAATCGTTAACTTTCTGTGCAAAATGCTTTGTGGCATTTCGACCGTTTCACGTTCTGAGTTCCAATTCCGCTGAGGTCGACTTTGTTTTTCATCTTTTCGAAGTTGATAAATAAGTACCAGTTTAGCACTGGGGTCTATGTAATCAACTTGCCTCATCTCCAAACTTGCTGAGATTGTGCCAAAATTTGAAATCGATATTTATAAATGCATTATTGCTTTAAAACTATTTTTCGAGATTCTTAATGTACGACGTTGGCTACACTGCGTTCTCTACGATATATTTGATGCTAGACTTGGTCATTGATGTAATCTATCACAGGTTTGACATTATCACTTGCCCCAGACGCTCTTGTTAGAGTTGAATCTGTCGCAATCATTCAAACCAGATCCCTGATCTCGATCTAAGAATAACTTCCCATCTCCTTTCTTGTTTCTCAAACCTCACCTGGACAAGTGGTTTTCTTGTTTCTAAGCGACTAAATGTACTTTGACACTTGGTATGCGTGTTTCTATGCAACGTGGTGGATCTGGAAGAGGAAAAGCGGAATGAATTAAAGGAAATTTGCCAAAGGGTGTATTACGGAGTCGGCTGTATAGCGAAGTTGGAGGCTTTCTGTGCTGTTGCACTGATCCACTGAATTATATATTTTGTGAAGTAGAAGATTAGTGGATTCAGTAACACAAATTTTATTGATACATTTTGGCAAGAAAAAAAAAGATTCGGCTGCAGTTTAAAAGCGGGGATTACTTGAGAGTCATGAGATGCATGAAACCACCTTTCGCGATTCACCTTTTAGCAGTGTAAACTCCACTTAGTTTTGGGAGTGCTTATTTCGCCAGAATTTTTATGTCTTGCTTTTGGTCTGAACAGCTTCATCAAAGCTGAGATTGAACCACTTAGGGTTTGGGGCTATTGTGTTTTTGCCGTGAGCTGAACGAGCTGAAACATTCCAAAATGAATACTTCGTTCACTCACCGAACTGGGGTTTTTTTTGGTGGTCAGAAGAGGGACGTATATTTCTGCTCTATATAAAACTGGTAAAACTCTAACTAGTCGTCAGACTTGAATAACCATAGGATGTGAAACACAGGGTTGCGTTGTGATATATGTGTATATTTGTTGGGTAGTTACGATGAAGTAGAGATGGATACATTTTAGCGTAGATTAGCTTTGTAAGGTAGACGGAGACCGATCTTGTTTGGAATGTTTCAGTGTCGATCTGCGATGTCTGGAGATTATGAGATAAGTTAACAAAGAGGATTACAAACGATTTGGCATCAGCATGGGATGAGTGAGAGTCACAAATGTTGTGAATGTTGCTATGACCGAGAACGATGACTTCGGGAAAATGTGAAGTAAGATATATATTCCAGCGCAAAGAAAAAGATATGCTTGAAGAGATGACCGTGGTTCGAGGAATTAGAAGCCCGTTAGATATTGTTGATGCATTTAAAGGAACGAGAGCTGGAGAAAGAATGAGAGAGAGAGCGAGAGAGAGATTTAAAGCAAATGAAAGTCATTATTGTTAATATCCAGATTAGAGAGACGAGTTATAGGTTTTCAGTATGAAGTAACGAAAAAGAATCTAGCCTGGACAGTCGAGATATGTTTGAGGATGGGCTTGATGGGTTTGGGTTTCGGAGGAGAATAGGCATTTTATCAATGTATAGTAGAGTATATAGTAAAGGCGTATGGCCTAGCGATTAAGGGTGTTGCGTTCACACACGTAAGATCGCGGTTTCGATTATCGGACCGGACAGCGCGTTGTGTTCTTGAGCAAAACGCTTTTCTTTCACGCTGCCCCAGTTCACTCAGCAGTAAAATGAGCTCCTGGGCAATCTGAGAAGTTAAACCTGCGATGGACTGGTGATCCATCTAGGGCAGAGGAGGTTGTAATCTCACTAATACGCCATCGAAACTGGATTAAGCTCCACCCTTATGAGTCCAAGAGCACAAGATGCATTTAAGTCTATAGTAGAACATGTAGCGTACTTGATGCATAAGTTGGTACAAGCCTGGTAGAGAATGAATATTTTTCCATAGTTTAAATTTTTAGCGTTCGAAATATTTAAAACAGTTAAGCGCCAGGCATCGTAACTTATTTGTTCAGAAATAACCAAAAGTCTATCTTTATGTCAGAAATTCACATAAAATCTGTAGCTTCCACTTATTACTGTTTCCTCGTCTTTTATTTTCTGTATGAAGTAGAATGTAATTTGAGGAGAATTTGGTTGCTATTTCTAGTATTTCAAGCAATCTTGTAGAGGCTCCTGAATTCGCTCATAAGAGCCCCTCATTGTAATCGCTTTATGATTTGGGTTAAAATGATTGTTTTCACTTCTAAAGAACCATAACAACATTGTATGTCAATTTTTATTCGAAACTTATATCATTTTAGTTATCTGTCTTTTATTATTAATTCTCTCTAGAAAGGCTTCAACGCAGCAACTTATCAGTTTCCTCTCAATTTAGGTTTGCGATCATCTGTCAATGTCGAAAACCAATGCTTGTTATTAAAACGTCATCAGGATATTAAGCAAAACCAGTTACGGCGCACAACTAATTTATAGTATAAATCTTTATGGAAAAATATTACAGCTCAGTAACTGCGATATGTATTCCAATAAATTATGTATACATAGAGGATACTTACTAACATTCTTTCTTCGCTGCTTTTGATTTTCTTACAGTTCATGCACAAACGCTCTGATCATTAAAAGAACAGAACGTGTAGTCATTAATAATATGCTGAAAAATTAAACACGTTTGCAGAATATATGTTGATCTTTAACAGTGAAAATCAGCCATATTGCATATAAAACTGCATGCTTAAACCAATCTGCAATATTGCATATTGCAGATCAGAGTGGTTTCTAATATCTACTTTCCATTAGAACACAAAAGAAGGTAGTATGCAACTAATAACAATATTAATATAAATATTTTCAAGCGTTAATGTTTGTCTTTTATGGGCAATTAAAAAATTACTTTTATTTTCCTGCTTTATACTATTATTATAGTACATATACACCTTCTTACTCTCATACCCATTTTCCTACACGTTTCACATTTCCACACCATACACACACACACATATATATATATGTACACACACACACACACACACTTACTCTTTTACTCTCTTTTACTTGTTTCAGTCATTTGACTGCGGCCATGCTGGAGCACCGCCTTTAGTCGAGCAAATCGACCCCAGGACTTATTCTTTGTAAGCCCAGTACTTATTCTATCAGTCTCTTTTGCCGAACCGCAAAGTGACAGGGATGTAAACACACCAGCATCGATTGTCAAGCAATGCTAGGGGGACAAACGCAGACACACAAACATATACACACACACTCATATATATATATATATACATATATACGACATGCTTCTTTCAGTTTCCGTCTACCAAATCCACTCACAAGGCATTGGTCGGCCCGGGGCTATAGCAGAAGACACTTGCCCAAGATGCCACGCAGTGGGACTGAACCCGGAACCATGTGGTTGGTTAGCAAGCTACTTACCATACATATACATACATAAAATGAATTTGGTTCTCAACCCCGCGTTTTTACAGTTTGGTATCAAAAATGCAGTCCTACAATAATTCCGATACTTATTCTTCTTGCTCTTCTGATATAACAACGCTATTTTTCACATTCTTCTTTTCTATTTTTGTATTAATTTTTCCGATGAATCACTACAGAGTAAAATGGCGACTTTTGCCACGTTTCTTTCTCAGAGTGTAATTACATTCGTTGTTTAATTACTCTTGCTTTTTGTGTTGTGTTGTGTGTGTGTGTGTGTGTGTGTGTGTGTGTGTGTGTGTGTGTGTGTGTGTGTGTGTGTACGACGCTTGACCTTAATGCTGCGATCTCGATGTCGTAGTATATATATTCCTAGACTATGTGGCGTAGTATGGTGTGTTCTTAAGCAAAAAACTTCATCTCACGCTGCTCATCGAACACCATCGATTTGATAACAGGTGTGAGCTAATTATACAGCACATATATTTAATCACTATAAATAAATCATTTGTGCAAGGTGTTTAGCAATAAATCGCCGAACCGTCTTTCTGAGACTATGACAGACTACCATTACCATATAAGGCGTAGGAGTGGCCGTGTGGTAAGTAGCTTGCTTACGAACCACATGGTTCCGGGTTCAGTCCCACTGCGTGGCACCTTGGGCAAGTGTCTTCTACTATAGCCTCGGGCCGACCAAAGCCTTGTGAGTGGATTTGGTAGGCGGAAACTGAAAGAAGCCCGTCGTATATATGTATATATATGTATATGTATGTTTGTGTGTTGTGTTTGTCCCCCTCCCCTAACATCGCTTGACAACCGATGCTGGTGTGTTTACGTCCCCGTCACTTAGCGGTTCGGCAAAAGAGTCCGATAGAATAAGTACTAGGCTTACAAAGAATAAGCCCTGGGGTCGATGTCCTCGACTAAGGGCGGTGCTCCAGCATCGCCAGAGTCAAATGACTGAAACAAGTAAATGAGTAAATGATATATATATATATATATATATATATATATATATATATATATATATATATATATATAATATATATATATATATATATATATATATATTATATATATATATATATATATATATATATATATATATATATATATATATATATTATATATATATATATATATATATATATGCATTATGTGGAGGCGCAATGGCCCAGTGGTTAGGGCAGCGGGCTCGCGGTCGTGGGCTCGCGGTCGTAGGATCGCGGTTTCGATTCCCAGACCGGGCGTTGTGAGTGTTTATTGAGCGAAAACACCTAAAAGCTCCACGAGGCTCCGGCAGGGGATGGTGGTGATCCCTGCTGTACTCTTTCACCACAACTTTCTCTCACTCTTACTTCCTGTTTCTGTTGTACCTGTATTTCAAAGGGCCGGCCTTGTCACTCTCTGTGTCACGCTGAATATCCCCGAGAACTGCGTTAAGGGTACACGTGTCTGTGGAGCGCTCAGCCACTTACACGTTAATTTCACGAGCAGGCTGTTCCGTTGATCGGATCAACCGGAACCCTCGTCGTCGTAACCGATGGAGTGCTTCCATCCATATGCATTATGAAGTAAAAAGTTATGAGAATTGGTTTTGCACCAATAAAACACTCAGCAGTACAGGCGACTCATCAGACTCAAATAGCCGAATGCGAAATCTGTCTCTACCACTGTAGGGGTGCTGCTCGGGCAATTAGTTTATGTTTACAAAACTGAACTGACCGTAATGTATTTCTTTCTCCAGTTGTAGAGAGGGTGTATGCCTTCGGCCGTATATTTATTTATATATATATAGAGAGAGAGAGGGACATACATACATACACACATACATACACACATACACACATACATACATACACACATACATACATACATACATACATACATACATACATACATACATACATACATACATATACATACATATATGCAGCATGCATTGTCGTATGGTCGCAGTTTCTCCTGCGTTCATATACTCTTTCACACATTTTGTTTTACATTTTGCAGCTTGTTCAAAATCTCCCTCCTTACCAAGCAGATTTAGTGAGGTGCCGGATTAATCATCGACAATCTTGTCATCCATCAGATTGTATTGGGTGACGTATTCTTAGAAGTACTCACGTGCAACATATTCCATATTACGTCCAATCGCTCAAATGAGCTTTACGTCGAGACTAGACAGTCCTTAAATGGGTGGCTTCTTGGGAAACCTAAGCGCAGCAATCATATCACTTTTTTATAGGCGCATGCGTAGCTGTGTGAGAAAGAAGCGGGCTTCCAAACCACCTGGTCTTGGGCACAGGTATCATTTATTATAGTTTCGGACGAAAGGCTTGTGAGTAGATTGTGTATATATATATGTGTGTGTGTGTGTGTATGTGTATCTGTATGTAGATATATGTGTGTATACATATGTATATATATATATATAATATATATATGTGTGTGTGTGTGTGTGTGTGTGCGTGTGTATGTATATACACATATATATAAATATATATACATGTATATGCATTTATGTATATGTATATATGCGTGTATAGATGTGTGTATACATATATATGTGTATATAAATATGTGTATGTATATATGTGTGTGTATATATATTGGTAAATGCTTTTGATTTTCACTCTCGATGAATTTATCCCTTTTTTGTGTCCCTAGCACTTGGCATCCTTATTTAGGAGCCCTTAATTATATTTCTGTATGAACAATATTTTTCTATATGAATAATATTTAGTCTAATGACTAATTCGTCTTTTGTGCTGGGCCACTGGTAGTAATCCATGTTATTACCCTTTTTTGATTATATATATATACATATATATATGGGTAAAAATATATATGTATATATGTATATATGCACGTATGTGTACATGCGTCTTTGTGGTTCAAATTTACCCATTATGAATCGACATGTTGTGTACTTGACCAGGCTAACCTAGCTGATTAATTATCTTTGTCTATGACGAGAAACAATTAGCTGCAGATCATCAGATTCTAATAATTAAATAATTAACTTAAAAGTATATGCTTCAAACCTTTAGCACCTTCTACGTCATTATAAACCGGTTAGCCTTCAATTCAGATTGATATTGAACGGAATAAATTATCTTCTTACATATGTATTATATAATGTGGATATCTAGTGACTAAAATTCATTTAAAGTCCCACCACCAATACCGATTGCTGGTTTGTTTACGTCCCCGTAACTTAGCAGTTAAAACATCAAGTATTGGAGTCAATTTCTTCGAGTAAACCCTTCAAGCCGGTGCCCCAACATGGCCACAATCCAGTAACTGAACCAACTTAATAATATAAATATATAAGACAGATTTACATGTTGGGTGTTGTTTTGTAATTACAAACCATCTCATTTTTAATGAGAAGAATACAAAGAATTAAAAAAATACCAAATTGAATTCAAACATACTTAGGTATATATATATGTATACACACATGTCAGTATACACGCATGCATACATGGGTACATATATATGTCTGCATCAAGGCGGCGAACTGGCAGAAACGTTAGCACGCCGGGCGAAATGCTTAGCAGTATTTCGTCTATCTTTACGTCCTGAGTTCAAATTCCGCCGAGGTCGACTTTGCCTTTCATCCCTTTCGGTGTCAATAAATTAATTACCAGTTGTATACAGGGGTCAATCTAATCGACTGGCCCCTCCCTCAAAATTTCGGGTCTTGTGCCTAGAGTAAAAAGAATATATATATATAGGGGAGAATTCACAAAAAAAAGACAAAAGATGAAGATAGATGGTGTAGACAACAAACAGATGTATTAGTAAAACGCTCAGAAAGTGAAAAAGTCTTTAGCGTTTCAAGCCTACGGTCTTCCACCGAAAGAACACAGAAAGAAACAAGGAGAGAAAATAAAGAATGTGTAGTATCTATCTATCTATCATGGCGAATGCTGGACAGAGGGGTCACACAGAAGAGCTAGGAAGAAGGGAAGATAATAAAGTAGTTATTATCCTAAAACGAAGGTGCGCTTTCGTGTGTATAACAGAGTTTGTGTGTGTGTGTAGAAGAGGGCTGGTGATCTTGACGTGTGCGTGTGTGTATGTGTTCGCGTGCAAAAAGGAATAGCCAATTTAAAAAGCAAAAAACAATTTTAATGATTCAACAAGAGATTAACTGACTGTCAGTTCAATTCTTACACTTCTATCCATCATGAACCCCTACAATGCACATCCATTATAGTTATAGCATTTATTACATGCTTTGCGAACATTTTCAACGATAAAAGTTTTGCTATTGAGGTGTAAAGCGACTTGTAAATTAACAGTTCCATTTTTGAAGTCAACCATTGCAAATTGAGTCAGGTTTCTCTTTTTAGTAATTATTCCTATTTCAGTCAGTTTTGTTTTTTTTTTTTTCACTTCGATGATTTTTCTCTGAACCCAGTACCAGACACTCGGGGGACAGCATTTAATATTAAAATCAAAAACGTCAGTCTTGTTTCTAGCTTTCTTCTATTATTCTAATATTCAACGCTTATTCTCTCATCCTAAATCTCTCTCTCTTTTTCTCTCCCCCTCTCTCTCTCTCTCTCTCTCTCTGTGAGTGTGTGTGTGTATATTACCTTCTCTGTCTTTCTCGATAATTTAAAAATGCATTCACTCCCTCACATTTCCATTCCAGCTTCTATGGGTCAACCTCTTGCACTTCTCTATTTATTGTTTGCATTACTCTCTAATATCTATCTTTCTTTCCTAACTTCTTTTTTGACTACTCCTCACACTCATTTCTCTCTTAGACTTCTTTTTCCCCCTCACACTCTGTCCACACACAGACACACACACACACACGCATACGCACACACACACGCACACACACATATATATATATACGCAATGCCTTCTGTCTGCTCCCAAATCTCTCCGCTTTCATTTCTCTTCCTTTCTCTTTATCAAACTTTCTAATCATATCATGTTTTTATTTGTCTCACTTTTGCCCTTTACATTTTACATTTTCTCTTCCACAACCTGATTCATTCGCTCTTATTATTAACGGAGATTTTCCTCTGATAATCAAAGCTCTTTCACCATTATATTTTTCATAATTTCCAATGAAGTCATGTCTTCTTTTTCCTATCTTTCTTGTTCTTTTTTTTATATATATTTTTTATCTCCTACCTCTCCTATTCATTCCATCCCACCCTCTGATTTTCCTATCGCTTTCCTCCATACAGATTTTTTCCCCGGAAAATAAAAGTTATGGAAATTCACATGAACAACAGACTGCCGATAATCTTAGCCATTTAAACATATCTCTATGGCGGCTGAAACAAAAGTTACCACCAACAGCCGTCCGTGTATTCATGACGGACAATGACAGCCGGAATAATAATTCGATGTATTAGCTCATAATGTTTTAGTTGCCAGCGTTGTCTTGACACCAGATCGTGATATAGTGTCAAAGTGAGTCCAAAACTGTATGAACGGGATAAAAAAATTACTTTTTTTTTATGTTAGCTGGGAGATATATCTTCTGCGTGAATGATATTTCCTGATGGTAGTCAGAAAAGTCTATAGATGTTTTGTCATTATGTGAAGAAAGAACAAATAATAAAAGGCAAGATATTCCGTGTGAAATATAAATCCTAAAGTACAATATACATCAAACCGTAGTTAACATCACCACAGTGCAAGCTAAGTTTATGAACCACGAAATGTTGCAGCTTGAGTAATTATATTCACTGAGCAGGTCTGGAGTATACGACATAGCATCTTCATTGTTATTTTGAATATATATTTTTTCCCTGGTCAGATTACTTGGACTCAAAACTTTTAGGAATTACTAGCACGACTACAGAAGCATTCTTCTTGAAATCGTATATCGAAAACCAGACAAGTGACGGTGCCATTCTTGGAGAAATTTAACTCAACAATACCAACGCATAAATGATGCATTAATACCAGTTTTTATAATAGTCGAGAGAGGCGTATTAGTATATTTAGTTACAGCTTAATAGACTTGGTTTTTTTATCAGTTAAACATTAGCTTCGATGTCAACTTGGTAATTTTGATTTCTCAACAAAGTCAATGTAATAGTTCCAATAGAAGGCAATTCAAATATTCCTATTATTGCAGTTGTTTACTTGCATATTAGCACTGATGGAGCAGAGGTCTATGATTTATTCCAGCTGAGAGCATCTTATCTATTTTAGAGTTATGAGCAACTACATTATCTAATGTGTCTTTGCTTTACTTTAAAATAGTGGAAGATTTAAGAAAAAAATTTTACTGTTATTTCTTGTAAATTTAATGGCTACTTATAGGCTACGCACTCACACTGGCTCGTTTTACGCAATGTAGTTGACTAAATTTCATTCACAGCTGCATGATCAATAGAATAGTCAGAAAATAATCCAAAATGTTATAATCTGTGCAGATAACAAACCTCAGATTGTCATGAAATGTTGTTCAAACATGGGACCTCTCTAATAAATAGTTAAGTGATTTTATCGTTATGCTTAACGTCTAGAGGTGTCGCTGGTCATAGCTCCCACCCTTCTTGTCAGACGACATAGCTTAGAAAGTTATTAAATTGGTCTTTCTGCAACCGGTTTATAAGGTCATTGATTATCTTCTCGTTCTATATTCTATGAATTCTATACCTATTTCTTTATTACCCACAAGGGGCTAAACATAGAGGGGACAAACATGGACAGACATAGGTATTAAGTCGATTATATCGACCCCAGTGCTTAACTGGTACTTAATTTATCGACCCCGAAAGGATGAAAGGCAAAGTCGACCTCGGCGGAATTTGATCTCACAACGTAACGGCAGCCGAAATACCGCTAAGCATTTCGCCCGACATGCTAACGATTCTGCTAGCTCGCCGCCTATTCTATGAATTCTATACCGTCTTTCTTTCACGTTAAGTTCGGTAGAGCATGGGATTAAGAAAGTTAACTGTAAATTAACAAGCAGAAGACATTTGGAAACTATTGCTGTATTTTACCCGAGAAACTTCGTGTTCTTTTAAGGAACATTCACAAAAGCATTCAACGACACAAATGGAATCGCCGGAGGGGTAGTGGCGTCCGGTATATAACCTTATGAACTCTAAGTAAAGCCTTACCGGTATCAGAAGAGGAAGGGACAGGAGTGACGCGCGTGCAGGCAGGGGAGTATTGGGCCCTTTCGATCGGGATAGTTGACAGAGCTGGACGTGTGAGCGCTTTGTCAAGGTAAGGGAAAATAAGCTGCTATTTTTAGCGTTCGGGTCGGGCCACGTGGAAGGATGCGTTACCGCCGGAGAGGTCTGCGTCGACGAAGAGAAGGTAGGTGTCTTTATTTCAAATCTCCCGCATAGACCACAGAGGTCACTTGAATGACTTCTTCAGTGTGGACGGACTCGAAAGGTACGCTATAGTTGTGAACGGAATCTTCCATCCAAAAAGAGGAACAGCGAAATACTGACGTGCTTCTACACAACTTCTGTCAAACTTCCATCTAAGGGAAACCAAATTTCCTTTAAATGATATTGCTTGACTTGAATCTGAAGGAAAAGTTTCCTACCCAATGTATCGCACCTTGAAATTGAATCCAAAACTAAGCAGCCTAAGTATGTTGACAACCATGTTTGTCCTCATGTTAATCGCTGTACAAAGAGGTTATTCCGTGAAGAAATATATTACCCATTATGAATTGACATGTAATGTACTTGACAAGTTAACCTAGCTGATTAATAATCGTTGTCTATGACGAGAAACAATTAGCTACAGATCATCAGATTCTAATAATTAAATAATTAAGTTAAAACTAAATGCTTCAAACCTTTAGCACATTCTACGTCATTAGAAACCAGTTAGCCTTCAATTCAGATTGAAACTGAACGGAATAATTTATCTTCTTACATATGTACTACCTAATGTGGATATCTAGGGACTAAAATTCATTCAAAAATATATTAACCAGTATTTCATATCCGAAGAAATTTAAATCTACATCCACTTAAATATTTTGGCTTCAGAACGCATCTTTCACTTTTCTTTTTTTTTTATTTTCCATATCCTAAATTAAGAATTTAATTCACAGAAAGTTATTCATCTCTTAGCAAATAATGTGAATTTTATCACTAATTCTCGCCATCAAAGATTGATAAAAATTTTGAGGATCAAGCAATGGGAAAGCCCTTATCATGTTACATTTTACATGTTTACTTTTTTATTCTTTTATTATGCTTATTTTATATGTTTGTTATCCATAAACACCTCATCGCTCAACAACATACACACGCGTGCACGTGTATGTGTAGGAGTGAGTGTCTGTTGTGAAATCCTATGTAAGTACCTCATATAGTGGCGAAACTGTAGCAACTTTAGTTCGGTAGCTATGGTAGCGGAGAGTATGTCCCCTCAGGTCCTGACGAACTACAATGGTACCAGACTACTGGCCCTAGAGAACGAATGCCTCACTGAAGCGCGCACGTAGTCTATTTGCTTGAAGTTGGAAGCCGGCCAAGCTGATGAGGTAACCAAACGACCTGTCAACCTAGCCAGCGGCTAGCTTATTTTAAAAACTAAAACAATGCGAGAAAATGAGTCTCAGTACCCTGCCAATCAATCGGATTGCTCTATAGTGGCGGAGCGAGATCCAAGTGACCACACACTGCTATGAATCTCAGTATCCATAGACCGCCAAGGAATCGGATAAAAACCCTAGCCTTATTTACCTACAATTGCAGATCTTTGGCAGGAGGAATCGGAATGGCCTATCATGGTTCCGGGTTCAGTCCCACTGCATGGCATATTGAGTAAGTGTCCTCTACTAAAGCCTCGGGTCGACCAAAACCTTGTGAGTTGATTTGGTAGACGGAAACTGAAAAAAGCCCCTAGTATATATATAGATATATATATATATATATGTGTGTGTGAGTGTGTGTGTGTGTGTGTGTGTGTTTGTGTATCTGTGTTTGTCCCCCGCACCATCACCTGACAACCGATGCTGGTACGTCTACGTCCCCGTAACATAGTGGTTCGGCAAACGTGACCGATAGAATAAGTACTAGGCTTACAAAGAATAAGTCGTGGGGTCGATTTGTTTGACTTATTCTTTGTAAGCCTAGTACTTATTATATCGGTCACGTTTGCCGAACCACTATATATATATATATAATATACTCTTATTTGTTTCAGTCATTTGACTGCAGCTATGCCAGAGCACCGCCTTTAGTCAAACAAATCGACCCCACGACTTATTCTTTGTAAGCCTAGTACTTATCCTATCGGTCACGTTTGCCGAACCACTATGTTATATATATTCTGTAAAGAACGTAGTATAGTACAGTATAAAGCTCGTCTACCTTCATACTTCACCCTGTCTTATCCAGTAGTAGTATCATACATTCTTCCAGATTTGCGTTTGGACATTTGTTGTGTGTGAATAGATAATTGAAAAAATTTGCAGTCATCAAGAAGGTGTACGGTTGGACATTTATTTTCAATCACAACAATCATTTCTACACAACGTAGTTCTCCAGGTGTGCAGGTACTTGATTATGCAACCGTTTCCCTGCATTATAATGTCTAGTTGTGAACCCTCAGGTGGTATGTAAATATTGCATCCGTATGTTCGAATTCTCGGCTTCAAGAACATCCTCTCGATCTGTCGTGGCCTAAATTTAGTAGTAGGTGCTTTTCCGCCTGAATGGTTGGCGAAGCCAGCATTCGGATACAGAGTACAGCATCACCTTCAGTACACAAACGTTTACTCTAAATGATGTTCTACTCCAAGGTAAGTTTTCCGCAAATTCTAAACAACTGGTTTGCCAGTGTGTGGTTTTTTCTGTTTTCTTGCTATGACATCTTGACTCTTCCTTACGTATGCTAGTATTTTTCACACAGTTAAATTGTTTCCTTTACAGAAATAGTTCGGACAAACATCTCTTTCTTTTCTTTTGCCTGATCTCTTTTAATTTTCTATATTGAAACAATGGTTTCTCTTTTTTTATATATATATTGTATTTGATGGCATTCAGAACACATTGTTTTCGAAGCAAAATATGCCCCAAAAATTCCTCCTGGCTCGTATACACAAAGTTGATCCTAAATCACATCCTTTAATGCACTTAAAACTTTTTCCCCCGAATTTGCGCTGATGAAATTGGGGGTGCATCTGATACGCCCACGCGTCTTTTATGTCAGCAAATATTATATTGAACAGCAAGTTCAGTGTTTTAGTAGACATGTTTTCTTCATCATTGTATTTTCTTTTCTTGCAGGCACGTATGTCTGTATGATGTTGATTTTGAAAGATTTTCCTTGTAGCCTCATTTTTTTCCCGAAATTGTCCGGCATCCAATTAGTATCCAATTAAAACCTACATGCAAACATCACCAGCGAAAGCACTGCCCTGAAGGGATAAAAAGAAGAAAGGAATTAATTTCTACCAGAGAAGGGGGGAAAAGAAATACAAGAATAAAAATTAAGACATGTATAACACCCTAGGGGTATGCTCTGAATGTAGAAAAGCAAAAACTAAATGCCTGCATGATCAATGTCAAGAACCAACGTAAGTCCAAATAACTGTAACCAAAAGTAAATGGGATCACACACTGCAATGCATGAGTACACCGTAATGTTGATAATTAATACGAAACCATACGTTTGATCATGTGCAATTTGGCCATTTCATTTAGAAGAAAGGATGAGGCGGTAAGCTGGCAGAATCGTTAGCACGCTGGACGAAATGCTTAGCGGTATTTCGTCTGCCGCTACGTTCTGAGTTCAAATTCCGCCGAGGTCGACTTTGCCTTTCAACCTTTCGGGGTCGATAAATTAAGTAAAAGTTACGCACTGGGGTCGATGTAATCGACTTAATACCTATGTCTGTTCTTGTTTGTCCCTTCTATGTTTAGCCCCTTGTGGGTAATAAAGAAATGGGTATTTCCTCTGCCGCTACGTTCTGAGTTCAAATTCCACCGAGGTCGACTTTGCCTTTCATCCTTTCGGGGTCGATTAAATAAATACCAGTTACGCACTGGGGTCGATATAATCGACTTAATCCGTTTGTCTGTCCTTGTTTGTCCTCTCTGTGTTTAGCCCCTTGTGGGTAGTAAAGAAATAGGTATTTCGTCTGCCGTTACGTTCTGAGTTCAAATTCCGCCGTTGTCGACTTTACCTTTCATCCTTTCGGAGTCGATTAAATAATTACCAGTAAAGTACTGGGGTTGATGCAATCGACTCGTTCTCTCCCCACAAATTTCTGGCTCTGTGCCTATAGTAGAAAGGATTATATTTAGAAAGGGTGGATACTTAAAAGACCTTTGCTATGCTGAGAACACACAGTATAGCCCCAATTTGGAATCTGCTGATTGAATCTTTAAAAAAAAAAGAAAGTAGGAAGAGAAATAAAACGATGTAAGACGAAAATACAACGGTACAGATGACATTAACAGCAGAAGTATTAATATTGTTAAATAAACACAATATAAATCTAAAAACAGACTTATGCAGTGTAGTGTATAGTAGTGGACAAATTCCGACGGACATGAATAAATTATCTTTACTCCATTCACAAAGAAAGCAAAATATCGGGGCTGCACAGTGATCAGAATGTGCCTAATAGGTCACATGACTCAGCAACAAGCGTAGAAGTAATCCAATAAAGGATTACATCATGAATAAATGAATAATGAGACTCTAAAGCATAAATGGGAACTTGCAAAGTAATATTTAACTTAAGAACCACAGATGAAACTGTACGCATAAATCAAGATTTTTACATGGTATTTGTATAGAACACGAAGGCATTTGACGAAATAAAACATGCAAAGGTAATTATCGTGTGGAAGAATATAGGATTAAGTTCTCCAAAGTTATCCAAATAATAGCAATAGTTTACTAGGAGTCAATAGTGATAAGAACTGAAAGAGGAGGGCCCTCAGAATTTAAAATTAAGAATTGAGTCAAGTAAAATAGTGTATTTAACCTAGAGACTGAGAATGTATGATATGACAGAGCGGCCATAAGTGATATGAACATAAGCAGACGACACTAACTTGTTAGCGGTCAGTAGAGGTGACCTACAAAACCTTGTAACAATTAAATGACAAAGAAATGTCCCCTGAGAAGGGAATTCATGTAAATAAAACAAAATCAGTAGCAATCAGGGAGAAACAACACTCGTCCAAAATAATAATTACAATCGAAGCAAAACTAATGAAACAGTGAAAATATCTAATGAAGGTTTTTCACTCGCATTTATATTCACTATAATCTCGGTAACATTTGTTATAAAACCAAGAAAGATAGAAATAGAAAGGAAAATTGAGAACTGTCGAATGTAGCACAACTGTATCGATTTTATTTATTTATTTATTTTTGTTTTTTTTTTCTTCAATCATTATCTGCCTGATTTGTTGCTCATGCATTTTTTACTCGAAATGTAAATCTGCCTATTAGCATGCAATGCAAAAATACTGAAATTGCACTCTAGTGAATGAAGCCTAAGCCAGTTTCCCGTTATAATTTAGGTCTTATAAATTACTTTTAACCAGGAGCGCTTAGTAATTAGATACGCTGCTGATAAGGACAAAAACTTAATTGAAAATATATTTTACGGCTTCTAAACACTAATTGCTTAATTCAACTTATTCTCAAAAGGCTTTACGTTTACTTTAGAATTTTTACCTAATTGTATCCCATACCTTAAGAACCATAATTATTCCTGGGTTTAATTGTGGTATAACATGCGGAATAAGTGGGAGACTGGCTTTGTAAATGTGCTTCAGTTCAAATGGGAAGAGGAGCTGACTTTCTTTTTATTATGAACAATGCACGTTGCTGCCGAGATACGAGATATCCTGTTCCGCTTCCAGAGAAAAGTAACTCGAATGAGTGGCATAAAACTATACAAAGCAAGCGTGTTGCCACCTTCCTACCTTTTCTACTATGTCTATAATGACCTCTGTTTCTCAGAGTTGCCTGGTCTTGTGCCTTCTCTATTTCCTTCATCCAGCCATTTACATTCTACAACCCTTCTCTCATCTTTTATGTTGCGTGCAGCCCCTTCGCTAAATACTACTCCTAATCTCTATCCGGGACATCGGCCCTCTCGAATTTACCTCCTGATTGTGTCTTTAATGCACAAGTTGACTTCTCAAAATTTAAATGAAATATTAACGCCAAGAATATCATCGGTCTTCTAGGACGGACAAAGGTCAGACGAAATACTCCTTCCCTCGGGCTCACCAACTAAAACGCTACCGTGGAAGAACATCATTAAAAGAATACAACAATATTTATCTGAACAAAAATTTAATATTCGTGTCTGCTTGTTTGTATATTACGTACATCGGAATATTTTTTGGTTGCGTAATATATTATAATAAGTAGGAATGAATATACTTCTAAAAATCAATGTGGAGCTTTGGTAGCATAACCTTGATAGAAGCCGATGAATTAAAGACCTAAAAAAACATATTAATGTTCATACTTATGGATAACAAAAGCAATATTTTGAGTAGAAAGATTATATATAGTATGTAAACCTCATTTTATGGTTTAAAAAGATTTTTGATAATGTATTTATTTATTAAGAACTTTGCTATAAAATATATAACAGCTAATTTTTCTTCATATTTTTTTTTTTAGGTTTGCTATTATATTGATTTCCAATTTTGATTGGCATAAGGCCAGCAAGTTTTGGAGAGAGGATAAGTCGATTAAATCGATCCCAGTGCTCAACTGGTATTTATTTTATTTACCTCGAAAGAATGAAAGGTAAAATCGACCCGGCAGCATTTGAATCCAGAACGTAACGACAGACGAAATGCCGCTAAGCATTTTGTCCGGCATACTAACGACTCTACCATCTTAAGGTTTGATACAATATTGTTGGCACAGCTAGGATAAGCTTCAAAATATTTCTACGATGCACAAAAGTTTATAAGATCGGGATTAGTTCTAGTAATGATTATCCTCGGCAGTGTCAAGCAAAAATGATACGAAACTATCTCCGATTCAAATTGATAAGAAGCCAGTATCATTCCAAAACGATTTCGAAGTTTAATCGTTGTGACAGCTGGAATGGAACATGATTAAGTCTTCTGTCTAGAGATACGAGTAGAACCTGAGGAACAGATATCCCTAGAAACATTTTGTCAGGTTCTCTATCTATTCTGACATCCATTGCCTCTAAATAAAGGCAAAACACAAAGGCACAAATTTTTTGGAAAGGAACCGTCAATTCAAAGTCCCTCAGTACTAGGCGAATACCTCTTTTATCCGTTCTGAAGATATTGGCTTCAAATTTTGGCACAAGTCGATTATATCGACCCCAACGCTCAAAAATAATGATTCGAGGGATGAAAGGCAAAGTCGAGATCTGTGAAATTTAAACGTAAAGACGGACGAAATGCCGCTAAGCATTTTGCTTGTTGTGTTAACAATTTCGCCAGCTCGCCTCCTTCTCTCTCTAAAAGATATTAAATGCAAGATCTACATCACAGCTGTGCTGCAATCGTTATTCGTTTTTTTTTGTTTTATGGTGGAAGACTGGAAAAATCGTTAGTGCATCGAAAAAATGTTTAGCAGCATTTCTTTCGATTCCTTATATTCTGAGCTCAAATCCCGCTTATGTCAAATTTGGCTTTCATCATTTCGGAGTCGATAAAACACAGTACCAGTCAAGTTCTGTGGGAGATGTAGCAACTAATATTACCTCCCTTAATATCATTGGTCTTGTGCTAAAATCTGAAATCATTATCATTGTATCATCTTGTGATATTTTTCATTTTAATGTATTCTATATCCTATCGGTGCAAGTTAATACAATGCACAATATTTGCATTTTTGAGAACTTTTAGTCATAAATACAATTCAATTATATTTAAAATGTTAACAATTAACTTGCAGCTGTTTTCGGCTTTTATTGTGGTTATACATTTTTAAACTTTTCAACATTTCCAGAAGTTGAGCTTGATAAACTCTATTTCATACATTTCGCTTTGCTTCTGTTGCCTGAAGCAGTCATGCAAAATTGGATGCAAAAACAAGACATGTTCAACTGAATCTAGTTAACTCGGAATAGTTTTAATACAAGACCAGCAGCAACAAATAATTATGCTCAAATGTTGCATTAATCAAGGGAAAAGATAACCAGGAAAATGTAAACTGATAATAATTAATAATAGATAACGAAAGAATGATTTCTTTTCACAAGCAAAAGGCAATGTTTGTACAACTGAAGTCAAAGTAGAGCGGAGTCGATTGAAATGACTTCGGTTTAATACTGCTTTCTGTTTTATCGACATGAAAGGCATAAAAGACAAAGTGGAAGCCGGTGAGACTGCAACGCGTAATGTAAAAGGTTGATGCGAAATATTATAATGTAATTAACTAAAGGAATAGCTTCGTGATTAAAACGTAAACTTCAGGTCAACAATCATGTACTTTCTATTCTAAAGCAAATGTGTTCTTAACGTCCAGCCGGCCTATGCCTTGAGAAGGAAATTGCGCGTAGAGAATTCGTGTATTAATCCCACAAATGAACTTGCTCATCGTTGTGATATTTAATTCATTATTCTGTTAAACCACCCTCTACCCTTGGGTCCAGAAACATTCTAGAAGCATATAATAAAATAAATTTCATGCGTTGGAAAAAATCAACTCCCATTCTCGAAATATATTCTGTCTGAGCAAAATATATTGCCCCGTAAGATATTCTGCAAAATGCTTTCCTAGATAATTAGATATATTTAACTAGTGGCACAACACGATACGGTTGGCGGTGCAGGAACTTTCAATTACACATTTACGGTGAGGTCAATTTACCAATTCACATTTTACAAGCCTATTCTATAAACATTTCAAGAAGGAATGAGCATTTCATTTTCCAAACGTACTAAGTAAATTTACATAAATTGTAAATTTACGTAAATTGTAAATTTACAAAAAGCTGTCTTAAATAGTTATTCCCGCAAACATTCTTAAAACCAAAGTGGTTTTTAACATAAGCATAACATCTCAAACCATTTGAGATGCATCATTAAATCAGCGCGAATTCTTGACTGGAATGTATCATATCGACTTGGAAAGAAGTTTCAGGCAAAGTTGAAATCTATAGGATTTTAACTCAGATGTTAAAGGGATGAAATTAAATATCACAAGTTTCTGTTTTTGTTATTGTACCTATTCTTATTTCTTTACTGCCCACAAGGGGCTACACACAGAGGGGACAAACAAGGACAGACAAAAGGATTAAGTCGATTATATCGACCCTGGTGCGTAACTGGTACTTATTTAATCGACCCCGAAAGGATGAAAGGCAAAGCCGACCTCGGCGGAGTTTGAACTCACAACGTAGCGGCAGACGAAATACCTATTTCTTTACTACCCACAAGGGGCTAAACTCAGAGGGAACAAACAAGAACAGACAAACGGATTAAGTCGATTAGATTGACCCCAGTGTGTAACAGGTACTTAATTTATCGACCCCGAAAGGATGAAAGGCAAAGTCGACCTCGGCGCAATTTGAACTCAGAACGCAAAAACAGACGAAATACCTATTTCTTTACTACCCACAAGTAAATTAGTACTGCTGCTTATAGTTGTTATGAACATGTTAATTAGTCCTTTAAATATAGTAAATAATGATCAAATTATTTTTTTTACTTGGAAAACACGAGTGTCAAAATTAATGTTTAAAAATTATTTTTATTTTTGTTGTATTTCTTTGCCTAAGAAACCGTAAACAGATGAGTTTGTCGTTGCTGAAATATTTTAATGTATAGGTTTACTCGGTCAGAGTTAACCTAGGGCTATAAAAAAAGTCTAGAACTGCAACAACAATAATTGGCTCCTCAAAACAGAGGAACAGGGCTTCGAATCGGTAAACTACTAAAATTAAAGTTTTAAATGATATTGTATTTGCTGTTGCTGTTTGTTTGTTTGTTTGTTGAGCGAAGCTGTCTTCATCCTTGTGGGAGAAGTCCGAAACGTGGTCCTTTGCTATTCGTAAGACCCGCAGAAGAGAAAGCAGGTCAATCCCCGACACCGAGAGCCCCGCGGATCCAGGCTCAGCGGTTGCGTAGGAAGTCGGGAACAAGAAACAGAAAGAAAGAGTGAGAGAAAGTTGGAGTGAAAGAAAGTTGGAGTGAAAGAGTTCAAAAGGGGTCGCCACCACCCCCTGCAGGAGCCTCGTGGAGCTTTAGGTGTTTTCGCTCAATAAACGCACATAACGCCCGGCCTGGGAATCGAAACCGCGATCCTCCGACCGCGAGTCCGCTTCCCTAACCACTGGGCCATTGCGGCTCCACTGCTGTTGCTGTCGTTGTTATGGTGGTTGTTATTGTTGTAAATTATTTCCACACCAAACTTGGTTTGGAAGATTTATGATGAAAGGCTCTCCAGCCACGACCAGTCCGCGACTGTTGTTTGTAACGCTCTATTGCCAAATTTCCCATGCCCTGTTTCAAATAGTATAGAGTGAGAGTGCTTTCATTGTTATTTCTAGCCCATTGAGACAGCACAAAGAGAATTGGGAAGATCCAATAAAGAAAGATTTGAACGTTTCCAACACACCATTTCATCGAGATAATCTTAGAGATTTCCTCTCACTCATCAACTTAATAAAGTAACCAGCATGCGATCCTAGTGGCAGGCAACAGCCTGCTAAAAATAGCAGCTTAATCTCTCTCAATCATAAATATTGAAATATAAATAACAAGGGTTGTTGTGGTGGTTTAAATCAAAAGTAACCCCCATAGAGCAAATTCAAAGACATTCCGTCCGTGACAATGTCGTCAATGTACGGTTAAGTCTATGCTTGCATTTCCAATCTATTCTTTTCTTATTTAAAAATCAATATTTTGCTCCAGTGAGATTTAGGGAGTGATCTGGGAGAGATTTGGTTACAATTTCTAGCAGGTTAGATGATTATGAGGCAAATCCTTCATAATGTAGATACACACACACACACACACACACACACACACACACACACATACACACACACACACACACACATATATATATATATATACATAAAGAAAAATAGAGATAAATTGATTGAAATACGTGCAAACCTATATACATACGTATATATACATGTATATATATATATATATATATATATATATATATACATAAATAAAAATAGAGATAAATTCATTGATATATGTGCAAACCTATATACATAGGTATATATACATGTGTATATATATATATATAATAGAAATATTAAAATTACTAAGTCTCTCTAAAGGAGATTACGGCAGCGTTACTGGATATTAATAGTTATCGCCATACTAATATGGCAGTCTATAAATATAAGACTAAAGCTGTCGCTGATTAGCTCCAAGAGGCCATCGCCTCTAGCTAGCTATATGACACACCAACCTGCGTCCATTACAACCTTTGAACAGGGGAGGTCAGCCGCTTCACCTTGCTAGTCAGACATCTGCAGACATGATTCAGGCTTGTTGCCCTTTATCAATGCAGCGTAGTCAGACCCAGCAGGTGTCGCTACTGACCGTCTGTTCGAAGATTTTATTTACCTAGTTACAGTGGAATACATCCACTTGTTTTCAATAATAGAAATATTAAAATTACTAAGTCTCTCTAAATTGTGTATATATATAAATTATATATATATATATACAAAAGTGTCTCTGCGCTCGCGCGTGTGTGGGTGTATGTGTGTGTTAAAAGAGGAAAAGGTGAAAATTTTGTAGAAGACTGTACCTTTCTTGTTTTGGAAAGTTGTCCCTACTTTCTTACAAGCATAATTTCCTCCCTTCCTATCCTGTTTGGTATTTTAAAACATTATATAAATATGTATAACACTCTAATATCCGAAAATATTTTGTTAGAGATACCGTGAAGTAAGACGTAAACTCCCAGAGAAAAGGTTCTACAACACGGTTTCAAATCCCAGATAAAGTGACTTCACTTTATGCTGAGCAAAATTCCTGAGCAAAAAAAAAATAGGTATAGATTTCAGAATTTCCGTCCAATTTGAGTATCAGAATTGTAACCGATCGATTTCGGAATTCTCTTGTAAAAGCCTCTTTTGTAAAACTTCCAAACCATATTGATTATTTCTATAAACTTTTCATCCAAACTTATTTCTTTAAGGCTTTGCTCTGTTTACCAATATTATTTCCTGGAGTCTTCAAAGGATTAAAAAAGAAGATATGCAATCTAACTCAACAATTTTTCTTCCTTTATTTCTTACGTTCTCTGGGCAATTTTTACCCTTTTCCTCTCCATCTTTCTCTCCCTCTCGTCATTCTCACGCTCTCACACACGTTTATTCATTCACAGATATTTATTTTCCTTCCTTAAAATTATTTTCTCTTTCTTTATTTCAACATTGGATCCATTCTGTAACCCACTGTCAACCTTTTATTCCTGACGATTGCCTTTTATTTTTTTACCTTTCTCATTTTCGCTCTTCAGCTTTCTTCACATTCTTTAACTTTATTTATTTATTTATTTATTTTTGCCGATAAATCACCGATTTTTCTTAAAGTATCTTTGATGCAACCCTTATTTTATTTCAGATTTTTACTATTTCACAGAAATCAATAGATAAATTAATAGCACCATTGCTCTCATAACGTTTCCTAGGATGAAACTTATTTTTACTTCCTCCACAATTCCAAAATAAACTTTCGTAAAGGAGAGCTATTGCGTATTCAAATTTCATTCAGAGTAGTAGTAGTAGTAGTAGTAGTAGTAGTAGTAGTAGTAGTAGTAGTAGTAGTAGTAGTAGTAGTAGCAGCAGCAGTAGCGACAGCAACAATAGTGACAGTAGTGGTAGTGGTAATCGTTTTAGGACTATTGATTTCTCATAATACCAATAATAATAATAACAATATTGATAATGATAATTGCGAAAAATAAATAAAAAGCTTAATGAATTAATTCGGTTCTCTGAACAGAAACCATTTCAAATTATTCCGAAATCTGTCGAATTCAGGAAAATCAAACTAACACTGTCAGTCTTTTTAAAAAAATTAACCTGAATGTATTGGGAAGAAACAGTACAGATAGAGATCATAAAACGAAGCCAAAATTGAAGTACTTTTTAAAACAAATCGTAAAGCTGAAGACCTTCCGGTCGTTTCACGTGTTACCCTTAATTAAGAAGAGAGAAGTATTTTAATTTGGCGGCAAAAGAAAGGAAAAGAAACGGAAAGTAATGCTTTGGTTTGCCCTCGATAATTTTTACTATATGTGTAAGCATGGTATTCGCTGAAATGACAGTATGATCAAGGGATCTCATAAGAATTTAGTAAACATTTGCTTACCCGCGAAAACAGGCTTAGGAAATGAAAGAAATTAATCAGAAAATATTGGGTTGTCCGGAAAGTTCGTGCCGATTTTTAAAGGAAAGAAAAAAGTCGATAAATACCTCCCATTACATTTTTAATCAACCAAATATGAAACATTTTGTTGCACAATGCGTCTCATTCTTTCCTTTAACTTGATGCAACCCTTATTTTAGTTCATTATTTTCTAATAATTCAACAATTTTTTTCTTATTTCACAGAAATCAATAGATAAATTAATAGTGCCATTGCTCTCATAACGTTTCCCAGGATGAAACTTATTTCAACTTCCTCCACAATTCCAAACTAAACTTTCGTAAAGGAGAGCTATTGTCTTTATGAGATCTAGCCGGAGAATTGTGGATGGGTGACCCATGCGTTTGATTCGAATTCGATATTCATTTATACAAACATATCAATATATATATATATGTGCATATGTGTAATATATATATATATATATATATATATATATGTGTGTGTGTGTGGTGTGTGTGTGTGTGTGTGTGTAAATGAGTTAAAAAGATGTATAAATGTCAATTCATTACGACCGTTTCGAGCGATTCCTTTCATTAATCAATGAGAGCATTATATCATTACAAAGAAAACCGTTCTCATCAGATGACCGCATAGACCTCGAGCATAAAGGGCAAGTTAGGTATTAAGATATATTCGTTTCATCAACAGAGAGCAAACATTTACATGCTTCCGCTGCTAAATTCATTGATCAAATAAAGGAGTCGCTCGAAACAGCCGTAATGAATTGACACTTATACATTTTTATTACTTATTTATATTTTACTAATCTACCCTGGAATCTGCACTTTGGAAAGTATCTTTATATAAAGTACATGTCTGAACAAACAAGAACGAATTTATCCACTGAGTTGGAGCGTGCCATCAGCACACACACTACATGAATATCGGGTGGGAAAATCTCTATGTAGAGTTTGATACTTACCTAATACTGTCTGAGTTTGCAAATAAGTTTGTCCTAACAAGGTGCCTCAATTTAAGTACCTAATTCAAAAGAATCTAAATTACATATCAGACAGACAGACAAACAGACAGACAGACAGACAAACAGACAGACAGACAAACAGACAGACAGACAGACAGATAGATAGATAGATAGATAGATAGATAGATAGATAGATAGATAGATAGATAGATAGATGGGTAAATATATTTTAATTTTCTTTCAGTTCTTCTTGAGAAAGTGCAAGCCGGTCGATAACAAAGCGACAAGACGATCTGAATTAAGAGAGTTTTCACTGTTTGTAAATACAAGAGAGTGCTGAAAAGTTCCTGGTTTTGGGTGAAAAGTTGGTCAAGTTGGTATGTATCCATGTTTGTATGTATCGTTATGCAATTCATTTGAGAATTAATTTGAATTTTGAAATATATCTAAATTTGAATGCTTTTAATTTAATGCGTATCATTTCACCTACCTCTTATTTTTATAATTTCGTGTCTACATTCCAAGTCTTGTGGTCCTTTGTAATACGCTATAAGCGGGTTTTTTAATCAGAATTTAAAGATTCTTTCTTCATCATCTTCTCATTACTACTACTACTACTACTACTACTACTACTACTACGACTACTACTACTACTACTACTACTACTACTACTACTACTACTACCACTACTACTACTACTACTACTACTACTACGACTATGACTACGACTACGACTACTACTACTACAACTGCTGCTGCTACTGCGGTTACTATTACTCCTATTACTACTAATACTAATACTATTTTTGTTTTTATACGTTATTCCAAAATAAATCCCTTCGGAGACACCCAAAATAATTTGTTTTAGCAGAGAGGAAGACAGATTATGGTTACTGGGTTAAATTCCAAACATTCTAGTACAGCTATTCGCACACATGGATTGATTTGGACAACAACAAAAACATTTATCGTCTGCTCCCAGACAAATGGTGCTGTACTAAACTAAATCGAGTACGCTGATTCCGAATCTGAACTCAGAATTGCTGTAGCTATGCGCATAATTATATATTGATATTATATTAGCATCAGGAATAGTTAAGTTCAAGGTAAATATTTATTATAATAGTATATTAGTACGGTATATAGTAAATTTATGTTCAAGGCAAATAGTATTATAATATAATGGTGCACAGTATATTTAAGTTAGGGGAATACTCACTTTATATTTGATATGCTCAGCTCAGAAATGTTTGAGACACTTGCTCTTGTGCTTATGTATAATGCTGGTCTCTCGTTGTAGGAACCAGCAGTAGTTACCCATCGTCTGTGGATTGAACCGGCCTTGATACCTCGTTTCCATCTCAGATATGTCCAGGTGGAAACTCTCATCATGCTCATATTAAGGGCACCAAGATTCGTTGGTAAAAATCGAGATAAGAATGCAAGAAATGCATTTAAGCGACATTTGGCATCCCATTCTTTCAAACACTGTTAGCATGTTTATTAAATCAGCATTGTTTTCAGCTCTATGATTTCCAAAAAAAATTCTATACAATGAATAAATTCCATGCCGTCAGCTCAACCGGATTCAGTTTAGCTCTGAATTTGCTATCAGACATCAATTCTCTGATCTCCGGTCCAATGAAAATAATTGCTTTCAGTTTTAGGTAACTTTTCTCAGCACCAAATGTTACTTTTTGGTAACGGAACCCACAACCATCATGTGTCGTTGCTTTTACGAAGTGTTTCAGGTAACCGAGTTTGATCTGAAGGGATGGAAGGAAGATCTTTTGCGGGTCTACCAGTAGTATATGCTGCACATTGTACCGACCAACTATGCGCTTACCTCTTCTAGGTCAGTCTATTTACAGTATAATGATTGATGTCGTAGCAGTTGTTCCAAATACACAAGAAACACATACTATTGGTATATCCCAACTGCAGTTCTATGAGGAAGGAAATCACATTTAAATCACCCCAAATATTCCGCTTATGAACAGAGTAATTAACTCCTTTCAGAATGAGTTCCATCGATTCATAAGAGTCTTCCATACCAACAACATAACCCACAGAAATGGAAGGTTTTTCATTACCATTATATAACAACACAGCTTTGAGGTTAACCTTACTCGAGTCTATAAACAATTTCCATTCGTTATTACCAACGCCTTTTTGTAATGTTTGGAAAACTAAACTTTGCAAAATTATATTAAATACGGCTTTAGATTTTGACGCAAGGCTGGTAATTTCAAAGAAGGGACGAAGTCGATTATGTCATCCTCGGGGCACATCTAGTACTTATGTTATCAACCCCGAAAAGATGAAAGGCAAAGTCGACGAGACGGCATTTGAACTCAGAACATTATGCCGAAAGAAATACCTTTTAGCATTTCGATCGGTGCACTAGCGATTCTTCCAGTTCGCGGCCTTATTGCCGGATTATATATAAATTTATAGTTCATTCTTTGAATGGTGTATCATGCACATGCAACTTAGACACCACATGCAAAACACGCAACAATTCAATGACACAGAGCTAGCATCGCATCTCACTAACAGTCTTCACTTCGCATCTGGAATGAGCTTCAGCTCCTAACAAGCCCTTCTGATTACCTCCCTTCTTATGTCTTACCCGGTGATGTTGGCTTGCAATGTTTAAAGACGAACATTTAGCAGAATTAATCTCACCAACTCCGCGGGAAGGTCTGAGAAGGCCGCTGAGGCTCTCCCTTTCTCCTAACCCAGCAATTTCAACTAAAGTATTACTTTTCAAGAAGATGTGTATCTGAATAACTTATTAACTTTGCTATTCTGGACTCCTACTTCAAAAAATATACGCTAATATACATTCACATAGTAATTTTCTTTTCTCTTATCGCTACATCGGTACATACAGTGAATTCCGCATTTTCGTTATGTAATAGTAAAACCAAGCATTTTGGGAATAGTGTCCCATACTTACCGAATGATTGAAAATAGTATTCGTTAATACATAATTTTGTTTTGCTCCCATCGCATTATTGTTTTTAGTAAACGTTGTAATTCTTTCTCTATTAAATATATTAACACTAACTCGGCTACTAAAATATAGATTCCGTTGTCTGTAAGAAGTTTCAAAATGCTTGTCGAGCAAAATATGATTGATTATATTTACAGTTACAGCACGAGAGAGATTGTCTAACAATCTAAAACTCATCATACTCAAACAGAAAAACTTAAAAATATGTTGTGGATATTACAATTTAACGTCTATATTTATAGAACTCCCAGCTACATAGTGATGAAACGAGTAGAACTCTCGACTGAAAATGAGAAAAAAACGAGTAATGATATGTCTGTTATATAAATATGGTTATCTCCTCACGAAACAAGCTCCAGGTAGGGAAATAGATAAATTATTCACGTACGATGTTTAGGGAATTAAATTTTCTCATCTGTTACAGATGCAAACAATAACAATCTCAAAAATAGTCAGTGAATTTGTTAACCCTTTTACACTTTTACATGTTTCAGTCATTTCACTGTGGCCATGCTGGAGCACCACCTTTAGTCGAGCAAATCGACCCCAGGGCTTATTCTTTGTAAGCCTAGTACTTATTCTATCGGTCTTTTTTGCCGAACCGCTAAGTTACGGGGACGTATACACACCACCATCGGTTGTCAAGCGATATTGGGGGGGACAAACACAAATACATAAACACACACACACATATACATATACATATATATGACGGGCTTCTTTCAGTTCCCGTCTACCAAATCCACTCACAAGGCTTTGGTCGGCGCGAGGCTATAGCAGAAGACACTTGCCCAAGGTGCCACGCAGTGGGACTGAACCCAGAACCATGTGGTTGGTAAGCAAGCTACTTACCACACAGCCACTCCTGCGCCTATATAGCCATTCCTGCGCCTGTTTTAACAAAAAATAATGTTAACTGACAAGAAATAAAGGAAATTATTTTTTAAGAGGATGCAATTCTTTTATATATTAAGTATCCGTTCATCAAAGCCTCAACACCCAACGTTTTCTTTTCCATGTTCTTTAGAAGAGAAACTATCCAGGTAAATTGTTGTTTGTTCCCTCTCGAGCCATGTCTGACTCGTAGTGCTGGTTTCCCGGTTTCCTTGGCGTATAGGTGCCCCACCTGGACGGGACGCCGGTCCGTCGCAGGTGAGCTGCAAGATGCAAGAAGAAAGAGTGAGAGAAAGTTGTGGCGAAAGAGCCAGCAGAAGTTCGCCATTACCTTCTGCTGGAGCCGCGTGGAGCTTAGGTATTTCGCTCATAAACACACACATCGCCCGGCCTGAGATTCGAATCCGCGATCCCTCGACTGCGAATCTACTGCTCTAACCACTAGGCCATGTGCCTCCACGTCCAGGTAAAGTAATGATCCAACAGTCCTATTCCAACACACATCAACTATTACTGCACTATGATCAGCTTATAAGCTCCACTTCAAGATTAAGCAACTACATTTGCACCCTAAAAACATCCGTCATCAATACCAACAGTTAATATAAATAAATGCTGCTTCTTCACCTCTTAATATGATCGAAGTACACTAATTACATTTCTTATTGTTGTCGTTATTGATTTTCTTGTTGTTTAAACCACAGGTTAACCTGATTGAACAGACTTATGATGAACGGCATAGTAGCATCGACCAACCGACCTTTTACTCTGCCGAAACGTACCCAAACCCACATTATCGAGAGTCAGTCTTTCATTCAAAATGCTTGGGTGTGATAATATAATCAGGAGAACGGTATGAGACATAAAGACAGATAGATAGATAGATAGATAGATAGATAGATAGATAGATAGATAGATAGATAGATAGACAGACAGACAGACAGACAGACAGACAGACAGACAGACAGACAGATAGATAGATAGATAGATAGATAGATAGATAGATAGATAGATAGATAGATAGATAGATAGATAGACAGACACACAGACAGAAATACAAATAGATGATGCATAGACGGACAGAGAGAGAGAGAGAGAGAGAGAGAATACCTGTAACTGTTCACCTGTTTTTTCTTCTTTTATTTTGTTTCTCCGTTGGCGGCTGCCAGAGTCAGCAGCGGTTGAGCGCCAAAGAAAACGCATTGCAGTGTTTAGATTCCTCTCTGTACGTTCTGAGTTCAAATCTCTAGGGGGGAAACTTTGTTATTCATTCCTCCTGGGCCTATAAAATAAATATCGGCTGTATTGAAGTTAATTCAAAAGACTACACCCTTCTAGGAAATTTGCGGCGTCCTGCCAATGTTAGAAGTCTTATACATGTGTGTGCGTGTGTGTGTGTGTGAGATTGTGTATACGTGCATATATCTATATATGTATGTATATGTCTGTAGATATATATGCATATAGATTTGTGTATATATGTCTATATATGTATAGATATATATATGTATATATATATATATATATATTATATATATATATATATGTGTGTGTATATGTTTATTATATGTATATATATATTTATTATATGAATATGTATATTTATTATATGTATATATATATATATGTTGTTATATATAAAAATGCATGTATTTATATATATATATATATATATGTATATGTATGCTTATATGCATATATGTATGCAGTATATATGTATGTATGTATGCATGTATGTACGTATGTATATATATATATTTAAACATATGTGTGTATATGCATATATATGTACATATATAAATATATGTGTGTGTGTGTATGCTTACACACACACACACATACATACATACATACATACATACACACATACATACATACATACATACATACATACATACATACATGCATGCATACATACATACATACATACATACATACATACATACATACATACATACATACATACATACATACATACATACATATAATCTCCTTTTGGAATACATTTGCGATCATGTTAGTTTGGAAACATGTAATTGCTATTTCCGCCCAGCACACACAACAAAACTGCAGTAATTGGCATAATAAGATGTTTACAGAGATATAAATATATAAACAAGACGAGAAGGAGGAGTGGAGTAGTAGTAGTAGTAGTAGTGGTAGTAGAAGAAGAAGAAGAAGAAGAAGAAGAAGAAGAAGGTTGAGGAGAAGAAGAAGAAGAAGAAGAAGAAGAAGAAGAAGAAGGAGATTATGGTGGTGATGATGTTAATGACGTTGGTTAAGGTGATGGTGTTCATGATGATAGTGATGATGATGATCACGATGATGAAAAATGATGGTCTTGATGATGGTGATGATGATTATGATGATGATGGTGACGACGACAATGATGAGGATGATGATGGTGATGATGATGATGGTGGTGGTGGTGTTGGTGTTGGTGGTGGTGGTGGTGGTGGTGGTGGTGGTGGTGGGTGTGATGGTGGTGGTGGTGGTGGTGGTGATTGATGATGATGATGATGATGATGATGGTGACGACGACAATGATGATGAAAAATGATGATGATGATGATGATGATGATGATGGTGGTGGTGGTGGTGGTGGTGGTGGTGGTGATTGATGAAGATGATGATGATGATGATGATGATGATGGTGACGACGACAATGATGAGGATGATGACGGTGATAACGAATCTGGCGCTGCTGCTACTGCTAATTAAAGATACAGCCACGTGTATATATTTCCTGGAAAATGTGAATAAAGAATTAGAATTCAAAGCTAACACACTTTTTTTTTAGTTTCCCCACCATTCGCCTCCTTCTTGTCTCAATCTGCAATCAAAAGTAAATTTACAACAACAAAAATAAATAAACAAAATACGCGAAATTACATTTTTTTCCTTTCTTGCTTTTCATTTTTTTTCCCTCACAAACATTGCTGCTGCTGCTGATGATGATGATGATGATGATAATGACCTCGACCTCGACGACGACGATGATGGTCATGGTGTGGTAGTGGTGGTGATGGTCATGGTGGTGGGGATGGTCATGGTGGGGGTGGGGGTACTGCTGCTGATGATGATGATGACCACGACATCGACGATGACGACGACGATGATGGTGATGGTGGTGATGGTGGTGATGGTGGTGGTGGTGGTGGTGGTGGTGGCGGCGGTGGTGGTGGTGGTGGTGGTGGTGGTGGCGGCGGTGGCGGTGGTGGTGGTGGTGATGGTGCTGGTGTTGCTGATGTTTTTAAGTTAAATTTCAACGTTCATCAAGCAAGCCTACGATCAAAGACAAGCAAACCGTAGTAACGTTGGTTTTTTCCTTTCTGCTTTGCATTTTATTTATTTTATATATTCATTTATTTTTTCAGTCGGTAGTCTGCATATCGAAAGTATTCATCCCCTTTTTCTAAGGCACCAGAGCTATAATTTCTTCTCCCGCTTTTCTTAAGACACTAGGATATACTTCAGAGAAGATTTAGCACTTATTTTGGCTGTGTGGTAAGTAGCTTGCTTCCCAACCACATGGTTCCTGGTTCAGTCCCACTGTGTGTGTGGCACCTATGCTATAGCCTCGGCCGACCAAAGCCTTGTGATTGGATTTGGTAGACGGAAACTAAAAAGAAGCCCGTCATATATATGTATATGTATATATATATATATGTGTGTGTGTTTGTGCGTCTGTGTTTGTTCCCCTCAACATCGCTTGACAACCGATGTTGGTGTGTTTACGTCCCCGTAACTTAGCATTTCGGCAAAAGAGCCCGATAGAATAAGTAAGAAGTAAGTACTAGGCTTACAAAGAATAAGTCCTGGGGTCGATTTGTTCGACTAGAGGCGGTGCTCCAGCATGGCCTCAGTCAAATGACTGAAACAAGTAAAAGAGTAAAAGAGAGAGAGAGAGTGAGTGACAGCGTTGCTGCTCTTTCGTTGCTTGGTCGTGTTTGTTCTGTCGCAAATCCACCCGGTTCGAGAAAACACATTTAGCTAAAGACATTGTAAGTTCAACCTTTCTGTCTTAATTTCAGGAACAGTACAACATCTAACGTGGAAGTGCGTGGCTTAATGGTTAGGGTGTCAGTATCATGATCGTAAGATCGTGGTTTCGATTCCTGGACCGGGCGACGCGTTGTGTTCTTGAGCAAAACATTTCATTTCACGTTGCTCCAGTCCACTCAGCTGACAAAAATGAGTAACGCTGTGATGGACTGGCGTCCCGTCCAGCTGGGGAACGCATACACCATTGAAACCGGGGAAACCGGGCTCATGAGCCTGGTTAGGGTTTAAAAGGGTGCAAAGAAAAAGGAAAGACAATATCTAACAGATAACAACGTCTACTGAGCCCTATATGGTGTGAAGAAGAGAATTTAACAGCTTTTTTGGCAGAGTCCCTCCCTTATTTTTGCTTTTTTTTGCTTTAATAATGCGAGAACATGTCCGAGATTGTATTCCTTGTTTATTGAAATAACTAGAATATTATTCATAGCTTGATATTAGATTTTCTTAGTACTTTCGAGGATGAAGAAAAGTGAGTACTAGTTGAGCGCTGGTGTCGATATAATCCACTCAGCCCCACCCCGAAATTGCAAGCTTTAGGAAGCACTTTAGCTAAAGACATTGTTAGTACAACTGTTCTGTTTTAATAGTTGTACTTCTTTCAGTAAGACTTCAATTTGAGAAAGAATAAAGCACTGAGTTGATGTGTGCGCACGTTTATGTGTGTGTGTGTGTATGCGGTTTGACGTGTCAAAGAATACAGTCAACGTTTCTTCTGAGCGTCGTAAAAGGCTACTAAAGGAGGTTGGAGTAGAATTTGCATTCCGACCGCGCAAAACCCTCATCAGCAACGTCTACCCAAGCAGACACATAGGTTGAAGGTTGTTGCCTGAATGGTGTCAAGTGTCATCAGCCAGGAGTAGAGAATCACCAAGTAACGGATGCACCAACGCGGTATTACACCTCAAATACCCATACTACTACTCCTTTGCATGTGCCACGTCCTCGCGTTGTTGTTTTTTCTAGTCCTTTTTCTCGGTTTTTTTATTAACTATATATATATATTTCAAAAATTAGCCAGAGAAGGAAAAATAGACGAAACTGGGCGAAAACATAAAGGACAGAAAAGGGAGATACAAATAGGATAGGAGGAACATTCGCAACTGACAGGATAGATCGGTAGCCACTACACACATTTTTTTCTCTCCTTGTTTCTTTCTGTGTTCCTTTCTGTTGAAGATCGTAGGCTCGAAACGTAAAAGACTTTTTCAATTCCTGAGCGTTATACTAATACATCTGGTTTTTTTCTATACCATCTGTCTTCGTATTTTCTTTTTTTTTCGTGAACTCTCCCTATATATATATATATGTGTGTGGTGTGTGTGTGTGTGTGTGTGTGTATGTGTGTGTGTGTGTGTGTGTATCCTGTGTACTCAGTTGAGGTTTTATTCAATTAAAAACAGCCATATAGGTAGCGTACTTAATGTATGCACATTCTCGCTAGGCTAGTTTTTGTAGTATTTGTCTGAGAAAGCATCTTCATGACTCGTCGCAGTTTTTCGAAGTTCGCAAAATAATATTTGTCTCAAATTCTCGCCAGCAATTTCGAGGCAGGGTAAATTGATTACATCGATCGCAGTTTTCAACTGGTTCTTATTTTATCGACCCTGAAAGGATGAAAGGCAAAATTTGAACTCAGAGCGTAAAGATGGATAAAATGCTGTAAAAATATTTTCCCAGCATGCTAGCGAAGATCCCAGCTCACCGCTTTATCCATATAACAATATCATTAATCCCTTTCATCTACTTGCCACAAGATTCAGTACTTCATGGACTAACGTGTCGCAGAATGAAGATAAGATGATTTTGTTCATTGTATTATAACCGTCTGTTCTCTTAGTATTCGTTGTTTTTTGGGCCTTCAGCTGTGGTTGTTGATTCTTCAGTTCTTCACCAATGTTCTTTTTCCAATTCCTTTCACCATGAAGCAATCAAGTGGATTTTGCATCCACATATAGCAGTTGAGCATTCTGCTCTGCCCTGTTAGTCTAATCGCTTAACTTTCTTCCTCACACCGAGGTAAAACTTTAGAATAGCTCTGGAGTTGTGTGCTTCATCAGGACTTGCATATCAATGAAGAACCCACCCTAATTGCATGTTACCTTCACAAGTGATGACATGCCTAAGGTGAACATCACCATGACCGAACATTTAGACCCATAGATATTCTCCTATCACCCAACCACATCGGGTTACAAATACTGGCCATTGCTTCCTTAAACTATTCTTATGACGGAACAAGAAAACACTTCGATTAAAAAAAAAAAGGAAGCATGTTATTTCTTGATTCTTTCTATGTTGGAATTCTTGAGGAAAGAAGCACTGCTCTTTGTAACACACCTTAACCGTCTTTTTTTTTTACCTTTACAAAACTTAACGTTGGCTTGCAAAACTAGCAAAGTTCTCGTTATTACGTTTGTATCTAAATGTTATATCTTTTTTGCGGATTATAATACTAGAGTCTACGTTTATGTATTCGGTTTTTGGAATTCTCATGTTTATCTGTGTTCTTTTATGTAAAAAAAATCCTGTTTCCTTATTTAAATGTCGTTTATATTTTTTTTGTCTTATTTTAAGTCTGTGTAATTATTCTCAAAGTTTTTTTGTTCAGGAGATGGTAGAATAGATGCTACTTTGCTTATGGCTAGCATCTTTCAATGTAACTGCTGAAGAAAAAGGAGCCATGCTGAAAAATGACTAAACAAATGTTTACAAATAATATAAAACATGAATCTGTCCAAGAACAAGCTTTATGTTTTTGTGTTGTTTCTTATCGCAATGTAAGTAAGGTGGATGCTCAAATGTTCCGAAGCATTTTGTTTGGAGATAATCCAACAAAATTCTATTTTCGTTATGTGGGACGTGGTAACTCCTAAACTCTGCTGGCATCGTGTTGGAAACACAAGCTCACCTCAGATCCGATAATAATAATAGAATCATAATAATAATAATAATAATAATGATAAATCTCAGAGCGAGTTATAAACAGTAGCGGTAACACATCGTGACGCATATTTGCCATTTGAATGTGGCTAACCCATAAGGGTGGATGCTACTGTAGTTTGTAGCCCCAGGAAGATATCTTCCTGGGGCTACAAACTACAGTAGCATCCACCCTTATGGGTTAGCCATATTCAAATGGCAAGTATGCGTCACAAATAATAATAATAATAATAATATAATAATATAATAATAATAATAATAATAATAATAATAATAATAATAATGACAACAGCGTCTCTCAGAGTGTATACATATGTAATTCATATATATATATATTATATATATATATATATATATATATATATATATATAAAGCGGGATGGGGAAAGAGAGAATATGCGTGCTCGTGTTTATACCGTTTGTATGAGTATGTTACATGTATGTATGTGTATGCATGAACAGGGTTGGACCTAGGGTTGCTGGTACCCCGAGCAAGCTGAACTTCGGCTCCATTACGAGTGTAATTTTGTAAAGCTTTCACAAAGAGTAAAACTGAAAATGTAGACTAAAAAGCAGATGGCGCCCCGAGCAACTGCCCGAGTTGTCGGTACTTTGAGCCGGCCTTGAGTATGAAAGTGCGGCACCAGATTGTTAAGATATTCTGCTCACTACCATAATGTTGTGCATTCCTGGACCGTGCAGTACGTCGCCTCCTTCAGAAAGGAACTTCACGGCACATTGCACCTGTCTTACTTATGAGAAAATATGCATTAGCGGATGGTTGGCGCAGCTCTGTCTCCTTCCAATTGTCATATTCTGGCTGAACTTCTGAGTAAAAAATGGAAGGATGGTGAGAGCGTCGATGTCTGCTCACGACTACATATGCACCAAAAACGGGCATGTTGGTGCACCGCTTTGAACAACTTTCGTCCAACGAATCGTCCCCAGTACATATCTTTTAAAACATGGTACTTATTCCATCGGTGTCTTTTGGTGACTCGCTAAGTTATGGAGATGTAAACACACCAACACCAGTTATCAAACTGTGTTAGGGGGAAAACACAAACACACACATCTACATAACATACATACATACATACATGATGGCTGCCTCCTCGTTATTGAGTATGGCCATTGCACGAAGCTTAACTGTTATTGGTGCTGTGATCGAATGTGACTTTTTAGCCCAGCTAAAGATCTACAATGTCTTGTACAGAATTGGCAGCTAAAACCTTTACCAGCAATAGCTGGCTGTAGTTGTAACTGGGCTTACATACATACATACATACATACATACATACATACATACATACATACATACATACATACATACATACATACATACATACATACATTCATTCATACATACATACATACATTCATACATCCATTCATACATACATACATACATACATACATACATACATACATACATTCATACATACATATATACATACATACATACATACATACATTCATACATACATACATTCATACATTCATACATACATACATACATACATACATACATTTATACATACATACATACATACATACATACATACATACATACATACATACATACATACACACCCGATGGAGTTACATTATTTTGTTTTTATGCTGAGTTTTAATAAAATCAGTTTTAAATTGAACTGATAGATTACTCAATATTTTTTTGCCGCTTAGGTATTGATTATTCCTTTTCAAGAAAAGTGTAGTCAGTGACTGAGAAGTTTCAACCTGGCAGTCCAATGAAGGTTTAGCAGGCCAAAACATCGAAGTCACTGTCTATACTATTCGTGTAAAAGAATAATAAATGTGTGTTTGTGATTGTGTCTGTGTGTGTGTGTATTTTTTATTTATTACCTTTCTTTCATGCTGGCATATCTGAATAATCATTTCTTTAATTTCCAAAACTATTTATCTGAGACAATCTTCCTGCCAAGATTTTCTGATTATTTCTGTTTTACAATTTCTTTGATTCTTTGATTGCATGATTTTCTATCTTTGTTTTCCCATAAAATTATTTATTTATTCTCTTATTTCACCAACGCCGCAGAAATTATATTTTTCAGATCTTAGAAGAGAGACATGACGTGATCTGCCGACTTCCTTGACATAACAGTTCTATATTTCTCAAATCACATCTGCAATAAGTTTTAACCAAAGATGGATAGATATTATGCAGTACTCTAGAATACATTATGCCTTAATAAGAGGGGAATGGTAACAGATACAATATTTCTGGTTATCGAATTTATTTGATTAGGTCAGATAAATTTAACCACTCAAACTACTAAAGAACAAAATAATAATAATAATACCAACTAAATTTCCCTCAAATTTCACAGCCCACCATCTTAATAAAAATTACACATCTGGTAATATAGTCCAGGGCATACAGTTCCTGCAAGACTGAGACAGTCGTAAGTCAAATTATTAAGAAATGTTTTGCGTTTTGCCCAATGCTATAAAACACTGGCTGTGCCGGGAATCGATCCCATTGTATTATTGTCGTGAGTTCAATAATATAGCCACTAAGCCACACACCTTTAATCGAGCGGACTGCTCCTCAGCATTATTGCTTTTACTTTAAAAAATACGTCAGCCAAATTCGGGCGATATGACGGTATATTTTTTAATTTTTCTTAATTTTAAGACAATGATTTGTGGTCTTGGTCCGAGAGACATTTGGCTGTTTTACCTTGCAGGTCGAACGATCAAAAACAGAAGGATCCTTCATTTTGAAGGGATGATGATGATGATCGGTAAGGTAAATGCTAAGCATGGTCATTATTAGCTTAAAATAATAATCTAGTATGTCTTTGGATAGAAACATTATGGAGAAAATACCAATTAAATTATTAGGAAATATTTAGTGAAATTACAAGATTAGACGTAATTGCAGCAATATTAAAAGAGAACACACACAGAAGCCAAATTGATTACGGACTAATGAGTGTTGAGTGTTGGATTATAAGACAGAAAACTTTTTTGTGTGTTGGATTCCATCCTGTAAAAAAAATGCGTATACATTCTTCTATTGCAAGTGTCTTTTTCCATTGGGCAAGTGTCTTCCAGCGTAGATCCAGGCCGAGAAAAACCTTGTGAGTAGATTTGATCGATGGAAACTGTGTGGAAACCTGTCGTAAACAGAATTATATGTTCGTGTTTGCGTGTGTGTGTTTGCATGTGTTTGTTTATGTGTGTTTCTGGTATCTGTGTATGTGCGGGTGTTTGTTATATCTTTACTGCCCACAACGGGCTATACACAGAGGGAACAAACCAGTATAGACAAACGGATTAAGTCGATTATATCGACCCCAGTGCGTAACTTGTACTTATTTAATCGACCCCGAAAGAATGAAAGGCAAAGTCGACCTCAGCGGAATTTGAACTCAGAACGTAACGGCAGACGAAATACCTATTTCTTTACTACCCACAAGGGGTTAAACACAGAGGGGACAAACAAGGACAGACAAACGGATTAAATCGATTATATCGACACAAGTGCGTAACTGGTACTTAATTTATCGACCCCGAAAGGATGAAAGGTGACCTCGGCAGAATTTGAACTCAGAACGCAGCGGCAGACGAAATACCGCTAAGCGTTTCGTCCGGCGTGCTAACGACTCTGCCAGCTCGCCGCCTTGTGTGCGTGTGTTTGTGTGTGTGTTTTCATCCCCCACCCAACTCGCTTCACAACTAGTGTTTGTTTGTTTACGTTTACGTGAAATAGCGATTTGGCCAAAGAAGTCGATAGAATAAGTATCAGATTTTAAAAAATTAAATACTGATATCGATTTACTCGACTAAACCTTCGAAGTAGCGCTCCAGCATTGCGTCGTCCAATTAATGAAACAAGCGAATGATAAAACATATTAATAATTACAGCGGTGCTCATTACCAGCATCCACGATCAAATGGATTTTTGAACACAGCAGAACAGACTAATGAAACACCTGATTAATTGCATACTGCTCCCGCTAATTATAGCAGAGCGCTCGACCTGAAGAAATATACAGTGAAATATAAAACTAACATAATGAATGTGGTAAGCATGATAACTTTAATTAACCAAATGCAAAGATGGCAACCCAGAATTAAAAAAAGGTCCGAAATTTTTAGGGAGCGGGGGGCTTTCTTTTAGATCAACCCCAGTACGTAACTGGTACATAATTTATCTACACCAGAAGGCAAAGTCGACCTCGGCGGAATTTGAACTCAGAACATAAAGAGAGATGAAATACCGCTAAGCATTTCGCCCAGCGTACTAACATTTCTTATTTCTTTATTGCCCACAAGGGGCTAAACATAGAGGGGCAAACAAGGACAGACAAACAGATTAAGTCGATTATATCGACCCCAGTACGTAACTGGTACTTATTTTAATCGACCTCGAAAGAATGAAAGGCAAAGTCGACCTCGGCGGAATTTGAACTCAGAACGTAGCAGCAGACGAAATACCTATTTCTTTACTACCCACAAGGGGCTAAACACAGAGAGGACAAACAAGGACAGACAAATGGATTAAGCCGATAACATCGACCCCAGTGCGTAACTGGTACTTAATTTATTGACTCCGAAAGGATGAACGGCAAAGTCGACCTGGGCGGAATTTGAACTCAGAACGTAGCAGCAGATGAAATATTGCTAAGTATTTCGTCCGGCGTGCTAACCATTCTGCCAGCTCGCCGCCTTAAGCTGAAGTAATATTATAGTCCCAATTATTTAAAAGTGGAAATAGACAAGAAGTTGAATACAGAGGAATTAAGCGTCTTCCCTATGAACACAGTGTTGTATCGATAACGCCACTGAGTTAAGGATCTTATTCACGTTTCGATAGTTATGTTTAAATCTTTCATAATGTTTATAATGTTCTAGACCGAAATTATATTCCTCTAAAGGATATGACAGTGCGTAGCTCGAAGATCAAGAAGTCTCTCCAGGTCGAACCGCTACTTTTTCCGCATTAAATGGTCACAGCTCCGGTACTACGAAGATGTCGTTAGGATGTCTCAGGAAAGTATCGCATGTCGAATGATTCTTCAAATGGAAGCCAACCTAGGACGTGACCAAGAACAAGATGGTTGGATAATATCTTCAGGCTTCTTTCAGTTTCCGTCTACCAAATACACTGACAAGGCTTTGGTCGGCCCGAGGCTATAGTAGAAGACACTTGCCCAAGGTGCCACGCAGCGGGACTGAACCCGGTAAGCAAACCATCCATGTGGTTGGTAAGGAAAACTACTTACAACACAGCCACTCCTACGCCTACATATATATATATATATATATGTATATATATATATAATATATATATATATATATATATATATATATATATATATATAATATATATATATATATATATATATATATATATATAATATATATATAATATATATATATATATATATATATATATATATATGTATATATATACTCGCATGTCTATGCAAATAGATATGTTTAATTATGTATACAACATCGTGTCTGCACAGTCTATTAATAGACAAAACTTCCTTTCATATACAATTCTGCATGCTTATCTCTCAGTAATCTCCCTTGATTTCTCTCTTATATGTTTCTCTATATTGATTATTATGATTATACAAACTATATTTCTGAATACTTCCGGTCTGGCTAATTATATAAATTGCTGTATCTCTGCTTAAGACATTGATATTCGTCTCTCATTCCGCAATCACTATGTATTGTCAACGATCTCGTGAGATATCTTCCGCAGTTAAATGCTAACCAATATAAAATTTTCCTTATGAACTTCCTGTACTCTTTCTTCTCCATCTATTTATATGGTTAGATTTTATATGCATCGCTTAGTTCTTTCTTGTTTCTCGTCTCCAGATAAGTAGCTTACATACTAAAGGCCATTGATTTCGCATAAAATGGCCATAAAGTTTAATTGTAGAATTTACACTTTTAAATCGAATAATGTTATGAAATGATCCGCTTTGCTCTCTTCTGAAGTGAAAGCTTTGATTCTTCTGCACACATGTACACGCGCACAAACAAGTGCACACTTTCACACTTTACACATATATATACATACATTTATAGTGATGTACATATTCACACAGAAGTTCACGTACATATATCCACATATATGCACACGCTAACACAACCACAAAACAAACTTCCGGAACTCTCTTAACTCAAAAAGTCGTGTTATTTTGTTACCGAATAGCTTCAACTTATATTAGAAACTTAGATAAACATCAAATAAAAAGCATGTGTGTATGTACGTATGTGTTCGTGTGTGTGTCTGCGTGTGTGTATGTATGTATATATACAGACATATATATAAACATACACATATATATGACATTTGTGTGTGTGTGTGGTGTGTGTGTGTGTGAACTTTAGGTTAGTTAAAATGTGTTTGTGACCTTTAAAATTCAAAAGACAAATTCGCTGGAGTTACTGTGGAGAAAATATTCTCTCTTATGGTAAAAAAGGCGTACAAACACCATATCTGTCCAGTGCTTCCCCGCTATCGGATTTCCAGATGCGTTATCAATAGAAATACTGATCTTTTTACCATAAGAATGGATTTTTCTCCGTAGTAACTGCAGTGAATTTGCTTTTAGGAGTTGAAATATGTCACAAACATTTTAACTAGCCTGAAGTTCGCTTATGTCTAAACATTGTTTGGCGCTGTTACTGATGAATTTTTTCCCAGTCTGCCGGTCTAATACCGTGACGTAGTCAATGTTGTTGACTGTGTTTTAGTTAAAGCTACGGTTTTAAATCTGTCCAGAGTTACCTCTCTTCTGTATTTCCCATTGATAACGGCTAAAAAAGTTACAAACGCGTCTAGAATCCGACAGGAGGCAACACTTGAAAGATATGGTGATTTTGCACCTTTTTATCATAGGAGAGGATTCTTTCTCCATGGTAACTGCAGTGGATTTACCTTTAGAAATTGGGTTATATCGCAGACATTTTTTTAACTAACCTAAAGTTCGCTTACGCCTAAACACTGCTTGGCGCTGATACAGCTGAATGAACTGGATTACAGGTATCCTAAACTTAGATCCTTTCGAGTTACGCCTTCGATCTTACGTTGATTATGTTTGTTTTTGCTTTTTTTTAAAGAAGAAATCACAACTTCAGGTGATTTTTTCAGCTTTACGTCGGTCTTAGCAAACATTATGTAAAAGTATGAAAATATTTGTAAATTACGTGAAAACTAACACTGAAGTGGAAAAAAAAAACAAAGAAAAAGCATGTGAAACTATGTCTAATACATTTGTTTAAACAGATATAACCTGATAAATTTTTTAAATGCTTCTTCGTCTTGCGTCCTTTTTCAAGTTATGTCGGAAGTTCTGGAAACTATTACCGACGTAAGTTGAGATTTGCTTGTATCTTACGCTCTATATCTCAATCCATCAAACTTTCCATCTTTCTATCTATCTATCCTTCTGTCTATCTATCTGTCTGTCCATCCATCCATCCAGCTATCTATCTATGTATCTATCAATCTAGCTGTCTATTTATCCATTCATCTATATATGTATCTATCCATCTATCTAGATCTACACCGCTCAATCTACATTTGTGTGAATGTGTGTGTACTCCTTTATATATATATGTGTGTGTGTGTGTGTGTGTGTGTGTGTGTGTGTGTCTATGTATTGCTTGCATGTGTGTGTATGTGTATATGTGTGCGTGCGTGTGTGTGTGTACATATATATGTTTACCAGCTTGCATTCAAACGCGCCAAGTGTAAAAACATCTAGTTAGTAGTTTAGTAGTAGAAAGAATAAAGTGCATTAAGTGAAGAATACGTTTCTGTTCACGAAAATGAAAGTAAATGTCTCTAGATAATCAAATTCGTCGTAAAGACCGATTACTAACACTGCTTTTTATTGTTGGTATTAAGTAGATAGATTTGATATACATTCATAATGGATAAGAAGCCCCACAATCATACATATCATTCTGAATCGTTCTGCTCACATATATAAGTACTACTTGTAGTAAAAACAAATCTATATACTTTGTAATTGGTAAGCCAATGTTTAATACATTCGGTTATTCTCAGTCTGTAGTACGGCTTAGAAGGATATCCTTTTCTACTTTACTTGTTTTAGTCATTAGATAGCGGCCATGCTGAGGCACCGCCTTGAAGAATTTTTAGTCGAACGAATCGACCCCAGTACTTATTTTTGGTAAGCGTGTTACTTATTCTATCGCTGTCTTTTGCCGAGCTGCTAATATTACAGGAACGTAAACACACCAGCACCGGATGTTAAGCGGGTATGGGGGACAGACACACGCACACACAGACACACACATACACACACACATAGATATATTAGCATAAGCAAATTTAAACCCTGCCATAAGCCAAAAGAGGAATCCTCGTACATAGACATAGGCTCCAACCACACCCCAGCGGTCACTGTAGAACTCCAATTTATTCGCCGATAAAAGTACTTTTGAAAACCATCCCGTACTATAATGCTACATTAGAAAGGTCCAACTTCAAGAATAGCATAAATTACATTGAAACGAATACAAATAGACCACGACGAGGAGGCGCAGTCCAAACAAAATCTTATGGTTTAACCCACCTAATAGCATGAATGGAACCGCTAACATAACTAGGAAATTCTTAAAATTGATAGACAATCACTTCCCATATTCACACAAATACCACAGGATTTTCAACAGAAACATTTTTAAAGTTAGCTATAGTTGTTTCTCCAATTTAGGGTCAATAATACTCAATCACAGTAAGAATAAGCACACTAGAGATACTCCCAAAAGACAATGCAACTTCAGATCCCCAAACTGCTGCTCTCTAAACAACAGCTGTCTCGAAAACGAACTTGTATATAAGGCCAAGTTCATGCATCCCAACACAGTAGCGAAGACGTATATCGGAATGACGGGCAACTCTTTCAAGGAAAGTTACAGATACAAAAATAAAACGCATGCAATATCCCAATTCAATATGATATGGAATTGAAAGAGGGTAGAATAAGTAACCCCCAGATAAAATGGGACATCATTGCTAAAGCCAAAATATACAGATGACGGTGTACCAAATTTGAAGTCTGTATCTCTGAAAAACTAAGTATTATACAGTCAACAGACAACATCCTAAATATTAGGGATGAAATATTCTCTTCCTTCATACAGAAGCAATATTTCACACTTAAACACTTCAAAGAAAAACCACCACCTGCGCCGCAAATCCCACAAGGATAGTCCTTTTCCTGAACGTGAAATTTGAACATATATCACACACGAAATCCGCACACAGACGAAATATGCTCCCATGACGAACTACCTTAGTACACAAGCATACGAATATCACATAAACCCAGAATAAACTATAAGATCATGCAAACAAATTTATCATATGACTGTTTGCTCAAAAGTTAAATCCAAGAGAGAAAACCACCAAAAATATGCCACCCATGAGTAGCACCCCTTAATTCATTGTTTTCTTCACAAGAATCTCCACAAATTCAACGAGACTTTGAGTTGATCCAAAGTGGAGACAAACACCATTCCTCCATGTGATCGACTTGAAAATATTGTTAAGATATTAAAACATTTTCCTATTTATCTTAACCTGAAAAGCAATGGTAACCTGAGTTCACAAATAAAGAAATTCTGTCCACCAATGCGAACTTGAGCACTCATTTTCATCATTGGATATTTACATATATATATATATATATAATATATATATATATATAAATACATACACACACACTCATTATAGGTTTCTTTCAGCTTTCGTCTACCAAATCCACTCTCAAGACTTAACAGGCTGTAAGCAGAAGACACAGGCCCAAAGTGCCACGCAGTTGAAATGAATCCGGAACCATGTGATGGGAAAACAAGCTTCCTACCGTACAATTCCGCCTCCACCTGGAGCAAGGATTTTATTTTTGGTTTTTTACCGGAAAAACTTGAGTTTACAACATAGTTCATACGAGAAGATGTATGAAAGTTTCCTGTTGTCGTTTTTATTGCTTTAGTTGCAATTTACCTCCATCAAGCCTTGATTAAATATCTAGGATCACGTCCTTCTGTGATCATAGGTATAAATGATATCTTATATTCAAATAACCTAGCCAGTACGACATTATTCATTGTGTCCGTCCATTTTAAGGCAAATATTTTGCTGCTATTTTTTGCAGGACAACCAACTACATAAAGGCTCCTTTATCAACCAAAGTCGAACTAACTTAATCAGAGGTCGTAGATAGCTCGGATCATTGAGTGGGTTTAGATTGGCTGAGGATTATATTGTAGACCTCCGGGCTTTTAAAATTCATGCTTAAACAGGATAATTGGAAATTAATGGACAAATTTTATTCTACATCTGCAAGTTAAACACGAAGAGATATTTTCAATCCAATCATTAAATTACCTTCATCAGTATATTAGCTGCGGAGAGAACGTTATGTTACATTGGTGATTCTGGTTCACTAAATAATTTAATGTTTGCTTTTTTTCCGATTAGGAATTCATCTTTCACCCAAATGCTCTTTACGTTGAGGCTTAAATTCAGTCAAGTACAAAGTATTTATATGGTTCTAAGTTAAACTCTCGTAAACACAGAATAATGGAGATTGATTCAATTCGAAAAGCGATGAAAAGTTTATGGTTTCTTCTTTTCACTGTAATATCTTCTCAGCTCTATATTTTATTATATGTGAATGGGTGTAAGTGTGTGTGTGTGTGTCTGTGCTTATGTGTATGCCTATATATATATATATATATATGTGTGTGTGTGCGTGTGTGTGTGTGTAGTATATGTATGGATATATACGCATATATGTATTATCGATACACATATACTTTTATATATGTGTGTGTATATATATATATATATATATATATATATATATATATATATATATATATATACATGTATGTATGCATATATATATGTATGAACGTAAACGTGTGTGTTTATATATATATAATACATGTATGCGTGTGTGCGTGTGTGTATGTGTGTACACATCTATATACATATATGCGTGCTTGTATTTGTATTTATATACGTACGAGCATATGTATGTATACATACATGTATATAAGCATGTTTCTATCTATGTATATATGTATGTGTGTATGTATAAATGTATGTATGTATGCATGCATGTTTCGGTAATTTACACACGCGAATAAAAGATAATCTACTTTTTCACCTCGTTTGCTTTATCTTCGTTGTGTAAACCATCTCCTGGAAGTAGGTGCGATATTCTTCTTGTTACTAAATAGCTGTGATAGAATCGAACGTAGTGACGTGTGAAATTTCAAAAACAAAAAAATAAATGTATACATTACTCTTTAATGTATACGTAAATATTTGAATAAGTTGTAAATGCAATAAAAGAATGAAGAAAGAAGTTAATCAAAATTCATTCTTTGGTTTAATTAGGAAATAATTTTGATGTTTTAAAGAAGTGTAACAGAAGAGCTAAATGTATTTTTTGTTTTGTTTCCACTTTTTGTCAAATTGTATTTAACTAGTTGTTAATGCATCATGCATTATTAAATTTAAAATTAACGTTCTTGCATGTAACTTCTAGAATAGATTTCATTTAAATAATTAATTTTCTGGAGCGTTAGAATATTTTGTAGTTAATGCTTTGTCACAAATTAGGTCTTGTGTGTTAAATTCTCAATAAAGTTGAAAACATGTAGTTAGGTTTTAATAGTAATAAATATATGCGTTTCTTAATGTAAGCTTTTAAACCACCCATTTAGAGAGCCATTATGTTTTCTTAAATTTGTTTCTCTGAGCCAAGCAGATTAGTTAAAAATTTAATTGAAGAACAGCTGTCAATAAAGCTTATCGTCCAATGAAGGCTATTTCGTAGCTGATCAAGGAATGCAGGCTGTTTGTGCTATCAGAGATGTGTTAGAGCAGCATTTCTCAACTCGAAAAAGACAAGTCCTATCGAAGATACATAAATTATAAAATCCAAAGGAAATCATCTAAGATTTTATCATTTTACTGTGTATGAGACGCGTTAGCTTCACACACCAGGCAGACAGGAAATACAAAAATTAGCAGCGTACGATAAGGAACACTTGTCAATTTCACATGGATAGTAATGCTTACACTGGTTATTTATTCATAAACAGTTGCAGCTGTTTTCTTTTGGGTTCTTTTTACATGTTAGTTGAGGTCGTTCAACAAGAACATAAAGCCAGGATTTTAAGATACTAACAGGATACCAATCACCAAGTTGTAACAAAGTTGACCAATATACTATCAACTCACCCATTATGGTTCGCATTAGATCACTATATACTCACACACTATAACACACACATATATACTCGCAAACACACACGCACACACAGACACACACATGCACACACACACTCACACACACACACAAATACATATGAAACTATGAAGCACATTTTGTAAATATGTGGTTTCGGGTTCAGTCTCGCTGCGCGACAGGCAACTTGTTCAAGTGTCCTATATTATAGCTCCGGTCCCACGAATGCCTTTTGAGCGAGAATATGATAAATGGAACAGTGTGGAAGCATGTTGTATATATATATATATATATATATATATATATAAAGCCATCCTTAACCTAATAGCACCACCTTATAGGATTAGCTAAATCCTTTTTAAGTCAGATTTTGTGGTATCATGGTCCATTCGAGTAGGGGGTTGACTGAGTTGTATCCAGGAATAGGTGACTTATCTGGTAATCCTTGAAGAAATTTGTCCAGATTCCGTTTAAAGGTGATGGGATTCTTTTCCTCTTTGATCTGTTTCGGAACAATATTAAATAGGACAGTGCCTATTGAGGAAAAGAAATTGTGTTGCAGTGTATTTATGTGCTGTGATTCTGAATTGGGTAGGGACGTATGGCCTGTGGATAAATTTTGTGAATGATGAGTTAATGTCACGTACATTTAGCAGGAATATCGAGGTAAGGTTAGTTTGATGTTTGTATTGTTCTAAGTGCTTAGTTTTATGTATTATGTTGTTCAGAGGTAGCAGTGAGAGTAGTTTTTGTAAGGAGTTCTCTGTGTGTGATGTTCTAGTTGATGGTGGATGTGTGTTCCTTGTGTTTTGCATATACGGCTGCTGATAGCTCGTTAGATCTCCTGGCTTAGGTCGGCCTTCATATTTTCTAGATAAGTTGTTAAAAAAAATATCGCCTCCTTAGTTTGCCACTTGATCAGATGTTACATTGTTCAGGTTTATGTTGTTTGCTGTTATGGCTTTCCCATATTTCTGTCTTCATTGTTTGGTTTTAGAAGTGTGGTTGTATTTCGGTTTCGTTGTTGTTGTACCACTCCTCTGTTGCTGTTTATATTTATTTTTCGCTCATTTGTGCCCTTCAGAAGGTAGGGGGTAGTTGCATTTTCGGTTTGGGTACATACTTAGTGAGGCAGAATTTTGGTACAGTTTAAAATGGAAGAAGGTGCATCCGTTGCCTTTTGTGCATCCATACTTAGGATCAGAGCCATGGACTCTGTATTTAGGACAGTATTTGAGGGTGAAGGTGAGGTCATGTGTGTGTATGTATATATATATATATAATATATATATATATATATATATATATATATATATATATATATATATATATATATGTACATATATATTTGTATGTATGCATTTATATATGTGTGGAGGTGGGAATTAACATACATACATATATCCATACATCCATATATATATACAGATGCATACAAGTATGCAAGGTGAAAATATAGCTGTGTAAAGATGTATATAGATACTTGTTGATGCCTGTGTATTATGATTTTTATCAATCGTAGCAGTACAGAGATTTCTTTAACTTCCTCAGCCTCAGAAATGCAGTCAACCATTAATAACTTGCAACCACGACGCTAGTATTTCATATCACCGCACTTGCCATAGGAAATTAAATAACTGTCTGTACGTGTGTACGTATCTGGATGCATAACTACACACATGCTTAACACAAATAAAGATGTCTTTGCAATTCTTCGAAAATAAAGATTATACAGAAAATGCAGTATGGAAGTGGTTCTGGTAATCAAGCCAACTGTTGAAAGCAACGAACATATTTCGGTTTTATTAAGCTTCCTACATATATTTCTTTACAAGAAAGTAAAGAAACGAACATACAGAAAGCATTCGTGTCACGTATCTATGCTCAAGTTGTGACCCCGTAGCCAATTATGCCACAAAACTCTATGCCAATCCTTCTACCTCAGATTAGGTTCTTTAATCAATTTCCTTGCTTATTTTCCTGTATTTCTTTATTTTTTCTTACTATGTAACTGTGATATTTATTTTTATCCTTGCTAATTAATTAGTACGTTACTCTAGGTTAAATTCTACGCATGCAATATAAAAGTGTGTGTGTGTGTATGTGTGTGTTTGTGTGAAAATATCAGTGGATGAACGAACGAGAGGAAGTACTACTCAACACAGTGTTACATATATTTAATAACAGTTTTTTACTCTCAGTTCCACATTACTTAAAGTTTCGAGGACGTCCACCTCATCAGACGTTCAAAGGATTATGCATACATATATATATATATATATATATATATATATATATATATATGTATAATTATGTATGTATGTATTTATATATATATATATATATATGTGTGTGTGTGTGTGTGTGTGTGAGAGAGAGAGAGAGAGAGAGAGAGAATATAGATAGATAGATAGATCGATAGATAGATAGAGATAGAGATATATATACATATATACACACACACACATATATATATATATACACGCGCATATATATACACAAACATACATATATGTGTGTGTGTATATATATATATATAAACATATATGTTATATCATATATATATATATGCTTATAAGTATGTATATAAATATGTATCTACGCATGTATGCATGTACCTGTATGTATATGCAAATATATATATGTATAATTATGTATGTATGTATTTATATATATATATATATATATAATATATGTGTGTATATGTATATATATATATATATATATATTTATATATAATGTTATACTTTTTTATATTATTTATACTAATATACAACATATCAAGATGCCCCACTTATATTCATGGTGTACAACGATATTAGATATCTTATAAAAATCGAATTATGAAAGAAAAGAGATGCAAAACAACAATAGGATATAAACCCTTTATGTTGAACCATTGCCAAACCATCTATTTCAAACTAGATATCAAATCTATTTTCCTGCTTTCCTTTTAATGGATGCTGTCACAAACAGCAACTCAATTTCTTAGAAAAACCACACTTTAAATGTTAAGAGGAAAGACATAGATAACTTAATGTAATCCATTGCCTGAAAACAGAATAGATACTTACGGTTGGATTAACTTTCATTATAAGGTTTGCTCCTCCAATACAGACGTAGGTATGGCTGTGTGGTTAAGAAGATCGCTTTGCAACCGTGTGGTTTCGTATCCTGTCCCACTGCGCGTCACCTTGGCAAGTGGTTTCTACTGAAGCCCCCGCATCGGCCAATGTATTGAAAGTGAATTTGCTGTCATACATACATGCGTATAGTATTTATATATACGTAATACATATATATATATTTTATGTATACATACATATACATATACGTATATATATATATGTGTGTGTGTGTATGTATATATATATATATATATCACGTGATCACGTGACCGACCAGACCAGCAGATGTTTTACACATCGCTGGTCACAATGCATTTGCATTGTTTTAGCCTTCAAATGATGCCACCCCGCTGGTTAAGCGAGCAGGCCAACAGAAGAAAGAGTGGGAGAAAGAGTGGTGAAAGAGTTCAGCAGGGATTACCGCCCCCTGCCGGAGCCTTGTGTATATATATATATATATATATACACAAGTATACCATATATATATATATATATATATATATATACATATGGCGGTGGTCCAGCATGGCCGCAGTCAAATGACTCAAACAACTAAAAGTAAAAGAATATATATATATATATATATAACGTAAAGTATACTAGCCATCTCAATATGGCTAACCACTAAGGGTGGGTGTTACTGTAGCTTTTAGCCCCAAGAGATCATCGTCTCCAGCTGGCTTTAAGCACACTTTCTGTGCGCTTATGGTATTTGCAAGGGGAGGTCATCCCTCTCTCGTAAACCTAAGTGATACGCACGGACTGCAGTTTCGAGGTATTTGCTTCTTGTCAACGTATATATATATATATAATATATATATATATATATATACATGCATATAGATAAATAGATAGATAGACAGACATTGTATATACGCATTCATATTATTATATGTTACATATTTGTATATGTCAAGATGACCCCAGAGCTTATTCTTTGTAAGCCTAGTACTTATTCTATCGGTCTCTTTTGCCGAACCGCTAAGTTACAGGGATGTAAACACACCGCCATCGGTTGTCAAACATATACATACACATACATATACATATACATATCCGACGCGCTTCTTCTAGTTTCCGTCTACCAAATCCACTCACAATGCTGTGGTCGGCCCGAGGCTATAGTAGAAGACACTTGCCCAAAGTGCCACGCAGTGGGACTGAACCTGGGACCATGTGGTTGATAAGCAAGCTACTTACCACACAGCCACTCCTACGCCTATATATATATATATATGAATGCACGTATGTATGTACGTATGTATGTATGTATGTATGTATGTATGTTTGCATCTATGTATGTATGTATGTTTGCATGTATGTATGTATTTATGTTTGTATGTATGTATGTATGTATGTTTGCATTTATGTATGTATGTATGTTTGCATGTATGTATGTATTTATGTTTGTATGTATGTATGTATGTATGTATGTATGTATGTATGTATGTATGTATGTATGTACGAATGTATGTATGTATGTATGTATGTTTGCATGTATGTATGTATGTATGTATGTACGAATGTATGTATGTATGTATGTATGTACTCGTTTCCATTCAGTGCATTATTGATATCTTTTATAAGAATGTATTTCGCTCTGGTGGAACTTTTCAAAACATTAGTTCGAAAATTGAATAATTGGATGTATAGAAAAATCGTAAACGTGACTTATTCTCTAGAACGTATGCGGAAAATGACAGAATAAAACCTTGTATGAAAGGTTAATTTCTTTAAAATTCGGTTGTAATAATACATGCAGCTGATTTGGAAATCAGTTGCGAGGAATTTGTTATTGGAATATAGTGATTGAGAACATACATCATATGCTATTGTTGTCGTTTCTTTTTTAACTTTATTTAAAACCTGATTAACGGGGGAAGCAAGGAAAGCCGCACAGAGCAACAGTGAGTGGTTTGTTTGAACTAAAGGATGTACAAAATTTCGCCGTGTATAGGTGTTGGAGAATATGTTCGGTAAATAAGAGCGCGACAAATCGCATCCGTGCAATCAAAGATACTCGTAAATTCAATTTACTCCACTGCAAACTAGTGTGGTTATATCTCTTTTTATTGTATGCGTTTGTTCTTGTGCCTTCTTTTGTTTTGACGAATAATCACATCCTCAGATAGATAGATAGATAGATAGATAGATAGATAGATAGATAGATAGATAGATAGATAGATAGATAACCTGGAAATACACGATACGTTATACAAGCTTGTCCGACCATTGCATTTTCAGAGTATGAAACTGATAGTAGCTCGAGTTTAAATCTTGTCTATATTGATTTCAAATTTTGGCACAAAGCCAGTAATTTCAGGAGAGGGGCAGATCGATTACATCGACCTCAATGCTCAACTAGTACTTATTTTATAGAGATGGAAGGATGAAACGCGAAGTCTACCTTGGGTGGAATTTGAATTCAGATCGTAAAAACGGATGAAATGCCGCTAAGCATTTTGTCCGGCATGCTAACGATTTTGCCAGCTCGCCGCTGTGTATATTAAAAGACATACATATATACAGACAGACAGACAGATAGACAGACATATGTGTGTACGTGTGTATCAGAGCGTGTGTGCGCGCGCTTGCGAGGTGTGTGACCAAGTGGTTAGGGTGTTGCACTTACGATTGCTAGATTATGGGTTCGATTCCGAACAGGGCGGCGCATTGTGTTCTTGAGCAAAACACTTCATTTCACGTTGTTCCAGTCCATTCAGCTGTAAATGGGTGACTCTGCAATGGAAGTTTCCCGATTAGCTGAAATACTGGCCTCCTCGTCCAGCCAGCAGGGTGACAACCTTCGAAGGCTACAACAATGCGAAGCGCATTGTGACCAGCGACATATAACAACATCTGGTCAACATCGTTATACCGTGATATACATACATACGCACACGCACACATACATACATACATATTGTTAAACATGTATATCAATAATCCTTGATGGAATTTATAAATATTTACTGCATTGCTACGCGAGTTTCCACAAATCACATGTCTCTTAAGATCACAATCCGTATTCCTGGAATGATTACAGTGTAGTCAGTAGTATCCGTGAGCATTGGGCAGATAATCTTCATAGATTCATAGATTTCTTCAGGCAATTCACCAGTCAGCATCATTAGACTGTGGCCAGCATAATGGAGTAGAAGTTCATTTTGTATATCCAAAATGTTTCCTGTAAAAAAATTTAAAAGATGTATATATATATATAAATTAAGTACCAATTACACTCTGGGGTCGATATAATCGACTTAATCCGTTTGTCTGTCCTTGTTTGTCCCCTCTGTGTTTAACCCTTGTGTGTAGTAAAGAAATAAGTATTTCTGTTTCTGTGTGCAAAGATATGGTTTATACCAGTGGTTCTCGAACATTTTTCCGGCTATCGCCCTCTTGACACCCGAGTCACATTCCTAGCGCCCTCTTGACACCCGAGTCACATTCCTAGCGCCCCCATCCCAACTAACCACCACAAGCACAGACCTCTTTCTAAAACAAATTCAAAGCAACTGTATTTCACAAATAAAACTTAATTTAATGAACCCATTATTTTATACGAATCGCTACCCCATTATCGCCCCAATTTTTGCATGAACCGCTTCTCCATTATCGCCCCACTTTTCTTCATTTTGAGTGGAATATGATTTCAGTTGCAAAAGTGTAATGAATATATAATTTTACATGTTATGAGGCTTCCTCTGTTGTGATATGTTCTCTCAACCCTTATGACGGTGTAATCAAGTATTTTGAATATCCTGTGTTGTTGGTATAAAAATGTGATTTGAGTTATCACAAAATCGTATAAACATTTTTAGTTACGTAAAGAGTTTTTTAACCGTTACTCTTAGAGCTTTCCACTGCCCACTTTGGGAACCACTGGTTTATGTTAATAATTTATTTCCATACAGCGTTGGCTAAAAAATACTTTTAGGCATAAAGTTGTAGTGAATGTTAATTGCCCAATCAATAATTCGTCGAAATTTTACAGAAAATAACATCGACCAATTACGAACTCTCCAACTGGAAATATGCAACTGTTATATTTGAAATTGAAACAACCGTAAAAGAACATCCGATAGCATTTGTAGCAATTATTTATTTATAATCACCAATATGCATTTTAAGCTGTTTCTGTCGTTTAGCCTACAACGCATTTTTAGAGATGTTGAATCACGTTTCCCTGTGCGTAAGTGCGTATGTGAGCGCGCGTGTGTGTGCGCATGTTTAAGGAACTTGAAATGCAGTAAACATAGATCAACGGGTGAACCTACCTGCCTTAATTAGCTCTCAAATCACACCCTTTGTTTTATAATATAGGGATATATATATATATATATATATATATATATATATATATATATATATATATAACAAGGCTGGGAAGCAACGGTCGAGGCTACAGCTTCTTTAATCATTGGTTCAGAACTAAACGACAACAACAACAACTAGTGGGAGCTCAATGGCCCAGTGGTTAGGGCAGCGGACTCGCGGTCGTAAGAACGTGGTTTCGATTCCCGGTCCGGGCATTGTGAGTGTTTACTGAGCAAAAACACCTAAGCTCCACGATGCTCCGGCGAGGTAGGGGTGAACCCCGCTATGCTCTTTCACCACAACTTTCTCTCACTCTTTCTTCCTACTTCTGCCACAAAACAGAGGAACCATGGTGTAACCCACTATGGTGTTATAAACTTTCAGACCCTAATCTAGATTGCGAATCCTCTCTACCCCAGGATGGTTCAGATCTCTACTGGTTAAAAAGCCACCTTTTACGGAATGAGGATAACAACGTAGCTTTCGCGCCCGTGCAACCGCCAGTCTATCGCGTGCGGTGGGTGGATCTTCAAGTTGGCACACGCATTTCTTAGTAGCTTAGAGTAGGCTCGAATTAGAGATTATTCTTTGTGGCTAATGGCGTGAGTCCTGATTGAAAGAGGAAGAAGAAGAAGAAGAAGAAAAGAAGAAGAAGAACAAGAACAAGAACAAGAAGAAGAACAAGAACAACAACAACAACAACAACAACAACAACTTAAAATACATATTAGAGGTTATGAATAAATAATTGTAAAACGAAATGCTATCGGACGTTCTTTTGCGGTTGTTTTAATTGCCAATATAACAGTTGCATATTTTCACTTGGTGAGTTCATAATTGGTTAATGTTATTTTCTGTGAAACTTCGACGAATTATTAATTGAGCAATTAACTATATAATAATTGTTTTTCCTGAAATATAGCAATTATAGTTTTGAAATATATTTCAGAGATAAATTATTTTTCATTTCTCTAATGCATTGTTTTTAACACAATATATTCTTTTCTGAAGAAATATTTTATTTCAATTGTCTCCATTACATTTATCGGCTCTTCTGTATTGTCTAGCTGCATACCAGTCCTACCTGATACAACCAGTATCTCTTCATATTGCCAACTTTATTATTCTTCTATCTCTTGGCCTTCAAAATCAGTAAACCCCCAAACGTGCAGAGTGTAAACGCATTGTAATTCTCTCAATGCCTACGTCTTTATTTTTTATATCATTATTATTCATGTAGAACATCTACATGCGGTTAAAAATACATGTGTATGTAACAAAAATACTGACGAAGATGAAGGTGCAATAATCAGTTACGATCCTTTCTTGAACCAAGATAAAATTACTTTCATTGCTTGCCGTTCATGTGTCATCTCACAGATTCTTTTGCTTCTTTTGAATAATTGTCTCTTAAATAAGTTGGCTCCTTGTATTTAATACTTCATTTACTAAGTTGCGTCCATTCATTTCTTTGTATACATAAGGAGTGTGATACTTTTTGTACTCATAAATATGTTTGCACGACTGTTTATCCGTATATATTGAGAAAATTCCCCCAATATATCATTGATAATACCAGTTGATCTCTGGATTTTATAATCCCTAAGGAGGACGTTACATCCTCAGTTTCAGTACGTATATATATATAAATAGTTAATCCAAACAAGAAAACACAGAAAAAAAGAGAAAAAAACACAGCAACGCAGGACGTGGAACAATTAAAGTATTATTGACGCTCAGGAAAGAAGGGAAGGAGGGTTTAACGTTTCGAGCGGAGCTCTTCGTCGGAAACAAGGAGAAGGAAAGGTCGCAAGGCGGGAAGACAGAGGAGAAAATATATGAGCTGGTGGTGCTTAAGAGATCACATGTTGAAAGAACAGAATTTAAAGGTAGTTGAAATATGGTTTTATAATGCAAGAGAGTTCCAAAAAAAGGAAGGAATGCCTCTGTGTGTGTGTGTGTGTGTGCAAGATGACAAGTGTGTTTGTGCGTGCGTGTGTGTGTGTGTGTGTATTTTTGGTGAATAAAGCCAATGACAAAGCCAGCTGTCATGATGACTGCTAGCTGTTTGTGTCAAGCCAGGTCAAAGCCGGGTCAAAAAAACAAAGGCCTATATGTATCATGTGTATGTGTTGTTTGTTGTGTGTGTGTGTGTGCATGTGTGTGTTCGTGTGTGTATGCGTAGAGTGTGGGTGTGTGGCGAGTAGCTGTTTAACCTAGTACGTGTGTGCTTGTACGTGCGTGTGTGTGTACGATGTAGGGGCTTATATGTGTGTTTATATGTGTGTGTGTATGTATGTATGTACGTGTGTGTGTATGTGTGTGTGTGTGTATGTGTGTGTGTGTATGTGTGTGTGTGTGTGTGTGTGTGCGTGTGTGTGTATGTATGTGTGTATGTATGTATGTACGTGGTGTGTATGTATGTGTGTGTGTGTGTGTATGTATGTATGTGTATGTGTGTATATATGTATGTATGTATATATATGTATGTATGTATGTGTGCGTGCGTGTGTGTGTACGTGCGTGCGAGTGAATGTATCTATATATGTGTGCGTGTGTGTACGATGTAGGGGCTTATATGTGTGTTTATATGTGTGTGTGTATGTGTGTATGTGTGTGTATGTGCATGTATGTATGTATATGTATGCGTGTGTGTATGTATGTATGTGTGTATGTATGCGTGTGTGTATGTATGTGTGTATGTGTGTGTATGTGTGTATATATGTATGTATGTATGTATGTATGTATGTATGTATGTATGTATGTATGTGTGTGTATGTATGTGTGTATGTGTGTAAGTGTGTGTGTATGTATGTATGTATGTATGTGTGTATGTATGTATTTTTGCATGCATGTATGTGTGTATGTGTGTGTGTGTACATATGTATGTTTATGTATGTGTGTGTATGTATGTATGTATTTATGTATGTAGTGTATGTATGTGTGTGTATGTATGTATGTGTGCATGCGTGTATGTGTGCATGTGTATGTATGTATGTATATATATGTATGTATATATGTGTGTATGTATGTGCGTATGTATGTATGTGTGTGTATGTGTGTGTGTATGTGTGTGTATGTATGTATGTATGTATGTGTATGTGTGTAAGTTTGTGTGTATGTATGTATGTATGTATGTACGTGTGTGTGTATGTATGTGTGTGTATGTATGTGTGCGTGCGTGTGTGTGTATGTGTGTGTGTATGTGTGTGTGTATGTATGTATGTATATGTATGTTTACATATATATATATATATATATATAGACATAAGTTCAGTAAAAATTTAAATTCAGATGAATATGGTACTTAAGTTAAAGGCACCAGAATTTGGTGTGGTATTATGCATATAAATCAAATGGGGTGATTATAATCAAAATAATACCCTTGTTGCTTATTTTGATTATATATAAAACTTAGATAAACTTAGATATGTTTCGACCAAAGATTGGTTCAGGCCATGTCTAACTTAATAGCACAACCTGATAGGATTACTCGAATCCTGTTTAAGTCAAGTTTTGTTTATGGTCCATTCAAGTAGTGAGTTTTTGTTGGATGAATTGTATCCAATTATGGGTGACTTATCTGATATTCTTTGAAGGAATCTATCCAGACTCCGTTTAAAGTTGATGGGATCCTTTTCCTCTTTGATCGCTTTCAGGACAATGTTAAATAGGGCAGGGCCTGTTGAGGAAAAGAAATTATGTTGCAGTGTACATGTATGCTGTGATCTTGAATTGGGCAGGGGACGTATGACCAGTGGTCCCAGTCTTGGATGAACCTTGAAGCTAACGTTTAGGTCGTTTGGGCAAAGTTGGCGGTATATTCTCCACATCGTACTAATGATGTACCGCTCACGGCGACGCTGGAGAGAGTAGAGTTTCAAGGCTTTTAGGCGACCCCAATAATCGAGAACAGCCATGCCTTCAATTCGTTTAGTGAGTGCCCTCTGGGGTGATTCAATCCTCGAGATGTTTTGTCTTGTATGGGGATACCTCAGTGGGCAGCAGTATTCGAGGTGTGGCCGTACAAAGGAGGAGAAAAGTGGTATGATGACACCTTGTTCTCTGGACCGAAAAGTTCTTAAGATCCAGGAACTCATCATTCAGGAAATATATATAGACTGTGGTAAACAGTCTAATTTACATTTTATATCAACATAAGAAAACAGTGAATCCGAAGTACTGTTTACCTAGTGACCAGACTGAAACATGTGTAGGCCTTTTAATGCTTGTTTTATAATATTTATAAATATATGTTGCTTTAAATTTTATTTGTAGTCACTTATTTACTATATTTTATTGTGCTAAACATGATACAAATAAAATAAGTATCCATTATTATTTCTGTTTTCTTACGTTGATATAAAATGCATACACGTGTGTATGTGTGTGTGTGTATGTGTTTGTGTGTGTGTGTGTGTGTAATATTTCGCTCAGGAATTGCGATACTAATACCCTGGTGTAAAACACAATATACATATGCTTCGTAATGAAGCGCTAGATGAGTATAAGCGGTAATACAAATAGATCTATCTACTGATAGATCATTCGATCATTATACACATCTTAGAATTAATCTCATTCTAACTGCGGGAGGAGTCCTTGGTCTTCATCTCCCACATATATACTTTCTCTTTGGTAATGCCTCCTTGTATATAAGCCTAAATGTATTTGTGTGGGATAGAATATTTTGAGTGGAATATGATTTCAGTTGCAAAAGCGGTGCGTCACCTCTTGACTTATCAGTATTTCTGGAAGGCCAGGACGTCTTATGAACATTGGCCACTGATGTGGTGTAATGAATATATAATTTTACATGTTATGAGGCTTCCTCTGTTGTGATATGTTCTCTCAACCCTTATGACGGTGTAATCAAGTATTTTGAATATCCTGTGTTGTTGGTATAAAAATGTGATTTGAGTTATCACAAAATCGTATAAACATTTTTAGTTACATAAAGAGTTTTTTAACCGTTACTCTTGCATTGTGACTTGCAATGTTTTTAGATATTAATATTTGTGTCATGTTCATATGATTTATTTAATATCAAAATTTATGTCATGTTTAAACGATTTATTTTTTAGTGTGAATTGCTCGGATGTTTTAAATGCCCCAACAATTCACAGATTTTAAATGTATTTTTAATGAATTCCGTGTGGAATTGTGATGTTTAGAAGGAAAATAATAATGATATTCTGAGCTTTTACCGTTGTTGATTTTTTTTAATAATGTTACTCATTTCTGAAATGCCGCTTATTTATGTGAAGTTTGTTTTGTCTTCTTGTACATTGCTTGCTTGCTTAATTTTTGGAGAATGTCTTCTACTATAGCTCCGGACAGACCAATGCCTTCTCTGTAAATTTCGTAGATGAAAACTATATATAACCAGCATTCAATTACCGTTCGGTTTGTCTCCTTATACCACGACCTTCTCTGCTTCTATCTTTGTGTACAAGCAGTCTCTGGATGAAGACCGAGCCTGCGCTGCTCAACCACAAGACACCTGCCGGGCGAAATGCTTTCACCTTTGATACTTGCCTCAATAACACCATTATTTAATACATTTGTATCAGATATTTTCACATTATTATTAGTATTATTATTATTATTATTATTGTTATTATTGTTATTATTATTATTATTATTATTATTATTACAATTATTATTATTATTATTATTATTATTGAGTGAGAGAGCAGTGCATGCCATCAAAGTGACACTGGGGTAAAATATACGAAGCCCAATATACCCATCATGACTACCCGTCTGATAAGGGTACACCAGGCACATGCATCACAACCATATGTGCGCGACATGGTGATCTCATATCAAGATAAACAGCACATGACCTTGCAGGTGGGGCCCAGTTAGAATTTTCTTCATGTTGAGTAGCCCATCCCGCTCAAAAGGTCCCTGAATAAGGGTTGTTTAAGGACGTTGAACGAAACACTCATGTTTCCAGAGGTGAATTATTCAAACCCCAAAGAATCCTTCTCAACACATGGCTATGATGCTCCCCCACTACTTCTGCTCGTGATCAGAGATGCACATATCGTCAGCCACTAAGGGACATGCTCAACTGGTTAAGGTCAAACAACTGACAAGCAAATCTGTGGTATTGAGCAGAATATTTGCTGTAGCCCATCTTTTATGCCAAGACAAAACAATGTACATGATAACACTTCCAATCAGTTAAGATCAGAAGCCATGAGAGCCACTGCCTGGTACTGCATCAGGGCATGGGGCCACTGCCTGGTACTGCATCAGGGCTATTATCATTATTATTATTATTATTATTATTATTATTATTATTATTATTATTATTATTATCAACATCATCATCATTATTATTATTATTATTATTATTATTATTATTATTATTATTATTCACTTATGATCTGCATGTTTGTTACAATCACTCGCCGAGACACACCCAGTGTCCTAGGGCGAGTGAAGGATAAGAGATGTTACAGTATTACTGAAAACTTAGGGAGGGGAAGTGGCAAGATCAGCAGCGAAGTATCTTCCTGTAATACAAAACATACATTTAAATTGATAGGGTCTTTCTAAGGATGTGAGCAGTACTTTTCAGCACAACAGCACGTCAGCACAGGTCATGTCCTTGTCTTATTATTAATATAATTATTTACTCTCTTACTTTTTTACTTGTTTCAATCATTTGACTGCGGCCATGCCGGAGCACCGCCTTTAGTCGAGCAAATCGACCCCAATACTTATTCTTTGTAAACCAAGTACTCATTCTATCGGTCTCTTTTGCCGAACCACTAAGTTACGCGGATGTAAACACACCAGCATCGGTTGTCAAGTAATGTTGGGAGGTAAAATACATACACACAAACACACACACACACACATACATATATATATATGTATATATGTATATATATATATATATATATATATATATATATATATATATATATATATATATATATACATATATACGACGGGCTTCTTTCAGTTTCCGTTTACCAAATCCACTCACAAGGTTTTGGTCGGCCCGAGGCTATAGTAGAAGACACTTGCCCAAAGTGCCACGTAGTGGCACTGAACCTGGAACCATGTGGTTGGTAAGTAAGCTACTTACCACACAGCCACTCCACCGCCTATTATAATTGCAATTATTATCATCATCATTATTATTATTATTATTATTATTATTATTGAGTGAGCGAGCAGAGCATGCCATCAAAGTGACACTGGGGTAAAATATACGAAGCCCAGTATACCCATCATGACTACCCGTCTGATAAGGGTACACCAGGCACATGCATCACAACCATATGTGCGCGACATGGTGATCTCATATCAAGATAAGCAGCGCATGACCTTGCAGGTGGAGCCCAGTTAGAATTTTCTTCAGTTCGATTAGCTCATCCCTCTCAAAAGATCCCAGATTAAGGGTTGTTTAAGGATGTTGGACAAGACACCCATGTTTCCAGAAGCGAACTATTCAAACCCCAAGAATCCTTCTCAACACATGGCTATGATGCTCCCCCACTACTTCAGCTCGTGATCGGAGATGCACATATCGTCAACCACTAAGGGACATGCTCAACTGGTTAAGGTCAAACAACTGACAAGCAAATCTGTGGTATTGAGCAGAATATTTGCTGTAGCCCATCTTTTATACCAAGACAAAACAATCTTTTATACCAAGACAAAACAATCTTTTATACCAAGACAAAACAATCTTTTATACCAAGACAAAACAATCTTTTATACCAAGACAAAACAATCTTTTATACCAATTATTATTATTAATATAATTATTATTATTATAATCATTATTATTACCATCTCATTATCACAGGTTTTGTTGGACCTTCTGGACTCTTGCATGAGTAGCGCTCTTACTATCTGCAGCCTACGGTACCATGCTATTCGTTCTTTTCAGCAATCTAATAATTTCCTAATAATAATAATCAATATCATTATTGTCGTCGTCGTCGTCGTCGTCGTCGTCGTCATCGTCGTTCTTGTTGTTGTTGTTGTTATTGTTGTTAACATATCTTATTCTATCACAAAGCCGCAAATTTCATAAGATATTGTAAGAGAACATTTGTATATTACAGCGGTTTACTTTAAATACGAAGAACGAATGAAGAGTGAGGTTGACTATGGTTGTATTGGGAAAAAGAATTTAATAGTGCATTGATTAAATAGCAATTCCTTATTAAAGCACAAGATCTTAAATCTAGGGTAATGGTCTCGGCTGGATTTCAACTCAGAATTTGAATGGTTGTAAAATGTTAACATGGAATCTTTTCACCATTTTATTGCTTTATTATATTATCAGCTAATCATTGAAACAGCTACGATGTGTTAGGCATTATATTTATGTTATTTATTTACTATATATTTATGCACGTATGTGCACACACACATATATATGGATGTGTGCATCTCGCCTTCTCTCTCTCTCTCTCTTTCTTTATCACTCAATCTTCCCTCTCCTCTCTCTCTCTCTCTCTCTCTCTCCGTTTCTTTATCACTCAATCTTCCCTCTCTCTCTCTGCTACTCACTCACTCCTCCTTCTCTCTCTCTCTATATATATATATATACATATATTTGTGTGTGCGTGTGCGTATGCGCATGTATGTATGTACGTATGAATATATTTTTACATATATGTATATATATATATGTATGCATATATATAAATGTATGTATATATATATATGTGTGTGTATGTGTGTGTGTACATATCTTACGTATGTACATATATATATATATATATATATCTTATGTATACATATATGTATATATGTATGTGTATATATATGTATATATATATATACATACATACATATGTGCGTGTGTGTATGTGTGTGTGTGTGCGTGCATGTGTGTGTGTGCATGCATGTGTGTGTGTGTGCGTGTATGTGTGTGTGTGTGTGTAATCGATGATCCTCGTTATTCGTTATTCCCACAGTATATTTATCTTACCATTTTATCGGTGTCGTATCCTAAACTCCACCAGCATCATCAGCATCCTTGGTTTTTATCATTATATTATTATCACTACTACTACTACTACTGCTGCTGCTGATGATGCTGATTCTGCTGCTGCTTCTGTGTTGTATTTCCTTTCTATTTGTCATGCCTGGTTCTTTTCCGTGTACAATACTCAACAATGGATAATATCGGAAGTAATAGAGATGGTCAAAGAAAATATGGCCAAATGAAATTAAATAGTAATATTATGGGATCGGTTGTAATTCCATTCTCCCTGTTTGCAATACTGGTCATAAACCTAAATGGAACGGTTCCCTTTCATTCTCGCACCCTCTCTCTCTCTCTCTCTCTTTCTCTCTCTCTCTCTCGCTTTCTCGTTCTCTCTCTCTCTCTCTCGTTCTCACTATCTCCATCTTTCTCTTTTTAATTTTTCCTTCACATTTTAAACTGAAGCACAGTTTTGTCAAGCCTGGCGTGTCCTCACGATATATTTCATTTATAGCTACTAAACAATAATAAGACTTAACAGTAGTGATGTTGATGTTGAAATTAATAATAATAATAATAATAATAATAATAATAATAATAATAATAATAATAATAATTTTGAGAAACTCTCAAAATACAAAGACCTGGAAATAGAGGTAACCAGAATGTGGAATCTAAAAACAGAAACAATTCCTATCATAGTAGGTGCATTAGGTATGATAAAAAAATATTCAGACAAATACGTAACAAAAACACCAGGACTTACAAACACATATAACATACAGAAAATTGCACTACTAGGCACTGCACACATCCTACGCAGAACACTTTCCATACAATAACCATCAGAGCATCACAACAAATCACAGCACATACCTAAGGCACCCAGAGCTGCGCTCGGTAGTGAAGTGAAAGAACGCTATAAAAATAAAACTACTAAATAATAATAATAATAATAATAATAAGCCTAATTGGCAGTAGTAGTAGTAGAAGTAGTAGTAGTAGTAGTAGTAGTAGTAGTAGTAGTAGTAGTAGTAGTAAAGCGTTACTGAGTGAGAGAGCAGCGCATGCCCTCAAGGAAACACAGGGGCACAAATATATGGATCCAAATATACCTACCATGGCTACCCGTCTTATAAGAGTACACCAGGTGTATGCATCATAAACATATGTGCGTGACATGGTGATCTCATATTAAGATAAACAATACATGACCCTACATGTGGGATTCAGTTAGAACTTTCTTCAGACTGAGTAGCTCATCCCGCTCAAAAGGTCCCTGAATAAGGGTTGCTTAAGGATGATGAATGAAACACCGATGCGTCCAGGGGTGTGTTATTCAAATTCCAAAGAATTTCCTCTCGACTTATAGCTATGATGCCCTCACCACTACTCCTGCTCGTGATCAGAGATGCTCGTATCGTCAGCCACTAAGATACATATATATAATGACAAGCAACTCTACGGTATTAAGCAGAATATTTGCTGTAGTCCAGAGAAAAAATGGTACACAAGACGTGATGTTTGTGCAAGTCGCACTCAACTTCAAACATTTTCACGAGTATCATTGACACTATACTGTCAGCGATGAACATGCTCGTCTAACGAGTAGACAGCCATCATGTCTGTCTGTATGTATGTATGTATGTATGTATGTATGTATGTATGTATGTATGTATGTATGTATGTATGTGTGGAGACGCAATGGCCCAGTGGTTAGGGCAGCGGACTCGCGGTCGCAGGATCGCGGTTTCGATTCCCAGACCGGGCGTTGTGAATATGTTTATTAAGCGAAAACACCTAAAGCTCCACGAGGCTCCGGCAGGGGGTGGTGGTGATCCCTGCTATACTCTTTCGCCACAACTTTCTCTCACTCTTTCTTCTGTTGACCTGCTCGCTTAGCTTAAACGCTAAAACAATGCGAAACGCATTGTGACCAGCGATCTGTAGCAACATCTGATGGCCTGTTCGGTCACGCGATCACGTGATGTATGTATGTATGTATATACGTATGTATATACGTATGTATATATGTATGTATGTAAAGTTAATCCAAACAAGAAAGCACAAAAAACACAACAACGCGAAGACGTGGAACAAATATAGTATTATTGGACGCTCAGGAAAGAAGGAAAGAAAGGGGGTTTATGTATGTATGTATGTATGTATGTATGCATGTATGTATTATGTTTGTATTATGATTTTTCTTTGAGTTTTATTTTCTTCCTAAGAGGGTTTAAGCCGGTCACTAGCCAAACGACAAGTCTTTTTAAGTCAAGAGAGTTCCCACAAATATGTGGTTATGTTGGTGTGTTGGTTGAACACGATCGATGCATAAACCCAAGTTTGTGCATCTATTCACCTAAAGAATTTCAAATGGAAAATTTTTGGAATGTCTTACAAATCTTAACGGTATATTAATCTTTCTGAAATTGTACCAATGTAGGACCTCTATGACACCAATGTTGCGGATGTTTTGGAGTAAGCATTTCAAGGCCAAAGTGGAAATATCCCTGATGAAAATGCAACCGCGATACAGCAATGATGTCCATTTGAACCCATTTTAAATGAAAGAGTGCTTATAGTACACTTGACTATCTCAACCACCCACGTTTTCTTTAAAACATAAACATTCTTCCAGTATTTCACATGTCACATTAGTTTTCATTTAACACGTCGGTTATGATTACTTATTAATAAGAATAGTCAAGGATTGAAAGAAAATTCTCACTCAGTTTTTATCCAATTGTGTAGGCATGATGATTGACACGCGCCATAGAAGCTTCTTAGAGACTCCATTTTTATTTTGTCACACAGAACGAAAAACGTTTTCATCTATTCGATTATTTGCATAACAATTTGCGTGGAAATGAGTGATTAATATATCTACCAACAATTTTACGTGAATAATCCTTGTAGGCGTATAAATCTACGCATTTATGTAGCCATAATTACTTCCTGTTAATTACTGTATTTTCTATAATCTTCGAAGCAATTTCTGGTTGTGGACATTTTGAAATTAGAACAATGATATGTCTGAAATGTGCCTTTATAAATAATGTAACATCAACAGCAGTAGGCAACTGCCTTGTTGATAACAAAGCCGTAGTTAGAATATCGTTTGAATCCCGTCTGAAGAAAGCTTAAATGAAATTATCAACCCAAATTAATTATATAATGCATCGTTTTTATCCACATTGATTACGGCTGACAACTCCAGTGTTGATGACTAACACATCCTGCTTGTAATGTAACAATAATTAGCTTGAATAGTTAAACCCCTGGCTTGCTTGGTTGTTGGACTATTTACTTACGACTATTGTTCAATAGGAAATCCACACGATACCACAACTAGTAACAATAAAACCAAATTAAAACAGGAAAAACATGGGTCACAACAATAGCATCAGCAACAACGCAAATAGACTTAATGATTGATTTCGATTTTCTAAACAAAATTTATTGTGATTCTTCGGTCAAAACAAGAATATTCTCTCTTATCTCAACCTTTCAGAGAGTAATCACTCAGAAAAACTTGTATCACACTTATAACACAGTTGACGAATACTATATTCAAAAGACAATATAACGTGTGCAGATGTGCGTGCAATTGTCTAAAATATATGCAAATATATGTACATAAATTTATGAAATATACATAATCTTACAAAAGATTCCGACTTAAAATTATCCTTTCTTAACTGACGAAGCAAACAGTTAGCCAAAAATATATCAGCCGACCTCAAATCGTTAAGAAAAGAGGAAAGTTTTTTTTTCTCCCTCCCGGCTATTTATCAACTTAATAACTATAATATATATGTATGTGTACGCGCGCGAGCGTGTGTGTATGTACACATATATGTATGTGTAGGTATGTGTGTATATTTATATATATATGCGTGCGTGTTATTCATAATTTATATTTTTTTTTGCCATTAAAATTATTTTCAATTTAACTGATATTTGAATATATTTCTTTATTTTTCTTGTATTATTCATAATTTCTTTTCGATACTTTAGATATTCTTAAAACAAAGGACTTGCAGAAACAGTAGAATGCTGGACTAAAAACATAGGATACTTAGCTTACTACTTGAAAGTACTGAGTTCATATCTTACTAAAACTTGAACCAACACTTTTGATAAATTCTGTTTTTAGTTTTCATTCTATTGTGGTAACATATTGAAGTTTAACGATGGGCTCTGATTTCACCTTGGCAAACCGATGAAAAGAACATCAAGATTTGTTCAACGAGAACAACATCCAACTACAGATCCTATTCCAAGAAAGGAGCATTGCAAGGCAAGACAGCTAAATTGGAACACAAGGTCAAACAGATGAAAACTGGTGGAAGCAAGAAGAGAGATGCAACAATATACTAAGAAACTGAATCAGTTTGAGACCGAAGATGAAGAGCTACATCATTATGTAGGTTAAAAACGATATGAAAGCATTTTACACCGGACTTCAAGAGGTATGCGAGCCACAGAAAAGAGACGCAACAAAGCTCATATCTTTTGACTGCCCATATCTTGTGAACATATCTAAACCAGTACCTACCGGAAAGCGTGTACAGTTGAATAGATATATTTATGGCTCAAATGCTTACAAGGGAGTGAACTACGCTAAAATACCCATGGGTCAAATGATGTGTAAAACCGGGTAGTGTACTATTTATACCACTCAAAAGTAATCCTGTGAATATTTCTGTTGCTGCGGACTAATCCTTGAATATTTTGTTGCCAGATAAGTTATTCACTTCATTCCATTCGATATCTTACTGAGAAAATTTCACTTCCTTTAAGCTATTGTTACTGTCTGGAAATGCAGAAGTGATGTTATTTCTGTCTTTTTTATATATACCACGATTTAATTCATAACTATTATACTTCGTATCCATATTATACCTTAATTGTTTGAAATTAATGTATTTCGAAGAGTAATACTTCATAACACACTACCTTGGTAGTGAAAAACCATCTGATTAAGCGTAACTTTTGCTTCGTATATTAAAATATTTTGCTGAAATTATCAATTGAAATATAAATTTTGGCAAAGAAATATCGAAAAATATTCTAATATAGTTTTACAAGATTGTTCAAGCAGACATACATACAGACAGACAGACAGACAGGCAGGCAGGTAGGTAGGTAGGTAGGTAGGTAGGTAGTAGGTAGGTAGGTAGGTAGGTAGGTAGGTAGGTAGATTCACACACAAATGCCATCAAATCTATAGATGCTCAAACGCACATGCATACACGCATGCACACATGCACATGTGTGTATACATATGGATGTACACATACAAATAATTGTGTGTGTATATGTGTATTCTTGTATATTTGTGCGTGTGTATGAATGTGTGCAAGCCTGTAAATTGTGATTTTAAAATGATTTTTCGTTGTATTCCACAATAGTCTCTGTTCAATCCGAACACGGAAATACCTGTCTAAAAGAGCTATGCGATTATGTCTGATGATATCAAATTGTTTATATTTTACAGTAGTTTTTTGTTGGTTTTGAATATAATCAAGAAGACGACTATTATCAACGGAATCGAGATTAAGACTAAAATTTCAAATAGTCATTTTTCGAGTATTGACAGATGTCTGCTGCTACAAATGTTTAACATGCGAAATGGATTAAGTTCTGTGAAATTCTTCCAGTATGCTTTAACCACTTTATATAGCCAATCGAAGATTCTTCTCGAGCTATTTCGTACTATCTGAGTACATCTTGATATAAATGCAAAGACCAAATAAAAACAATACTTACGCCTCTTAAGACAGCTAACAGCTGTAATAGAATAGTAAGTATCAGCGTTAGTAGTAAAGTTATTACCAATGTGAGCGGTGATCATTTTAGCGAGATCTCACGTGGTTTACCTACCTCTTGGTTCTGATCCTCCTTCGACTAACAAGCAGCTCTAATCCACTTTAGACATAGATATCAAGAGACTATCAGGTTCTTTTTGTTGCTTTATTTTCTCTTTGGACATAATTTTTTCTTTTGCTTAATTCGCCACGTTCACCTTGAATAATTTCCAACAGATGTTGCACTTCTTTCTGGTTTCACCTTCCTGTCTTATCAAATCTAATCCTGTAGTCCATAAACAAACTATATAAAAAAATATCTATATATATAAAGCTGACGTTGTCTGTGCATGGCAGGTTTGGTAGCCTTCAACTAACACTATCTCCTCCGAGACTCTGCGGCGCTAGTTGACCAAAATTGAGAGTATGATAGAAGAAGGCTTGCTCTTCTTCCCGTAGAAGAAAACTTCAAATCAGACCATGTTAACACCAGAAATTATTTACATCAAAAAGGTGCTTTTTTTTTTTTGAAAATCCCTATTGTTTACGATTTTTTTACTGCTGTGTCGCCATTTTTCGGTGTATTTCAACCAGAAAAATGTTCACTTAAAGAGAATAACAAGCTACATAATGCAAAATTTTTACTTTTCAAAAATTCCAATTCTAAAGGGTCGAAACAAACCCGAGCAACGCCGGGTGATACTGCTAGTTATATATATTCATGAAAATATAGAAACAAATAAGTCGGGGTTAACTATGGGTATGTAGGAGAGTAAAAATTGATATTGAGACTTAATTCGATTAGATTAAATTAAATTAGATTAAATTAAGAATTATAGAAGTAAAAAGTTGATGAGCGTATGGGTTAGTGAGTATAATATAATAGGTTAGAGCGATATGACTAAGGGGATGTGGTTTTACTAAATAGTTTACGAGAAATACGGTATTACAAAGGTATAAAACCGGATATGATAAATGTGATACGTGTATCTGTCTAATTAGGGGAATTAAATACACAAGATACATACACAAGACACATACACAAGATACATACACACACATACACATACAGATATATATGCACATACAAATTTATATATATATATGTGTGTGTGTGTGTGTGTGTGTGTAAGTATGTATATATATATGCACATACAAACTTATGATTCAGTCATGAAGATAGTACTAAATAATGTTATTACTCTGCATCTTTGTGGGTTGTAATTTAATTATTTAATTTTATTATTAAAGATGAGCTAGTCTATGTGTATTTGTTTATGGTATATTATTAGAGGGATTATTAATGCCATTGCTTAAACCATGTTAAACCACAATACCGGATGAACCAACAGCCCGACATGAGGTGGAGACGGGGGCAGTGGAATCAAACTCCCTTATACACCAAATGGGCCAAGAGCTGAGACAAAGACACATACAGGAGTGGTGATGTGAAACACTCCAGACTGACTGCGAATATCAGAAAGACCACGGAGGTGGTCCAGCATGACCGCAGCCGCATGGCTGAAACGATTAAAATAGTAAAAGAGCAAAAGATATATATAAACTTTTGTTTTACTATTACTTATCTTTTTTTTCTTTTCTTTTCTCCCTTACATCTAGTTAGTTCTGGTTATATATATATATACGTATGTATGTATGTATGTATGTATGTATGTATGTATGTATGTATGTATGTATGTATGTATGTATGTGTGTATGCACGTACGTACGCATGTGCGTATGTATGTATATTCATATGCATAAGGGAGAAAAGAAAAGAAAAGAAAAAAAATGATAAGTAATAGTAAAACAAAAGTTTTGTGATATAGAGATAAATGTCTGATAATAGGTCTTAGAGTTTTGCTTTAGGGGTGAGGGAGGTAAATCACTTCCTAGTTTCGGCGGGGGGAGGTTGAAATTTGATATTGTGATGAGTGGTCAGTCTACATCTATCCATCACTACAGATTTATAGCTTTAAGTTTATAGTGTGTATGTGCGTGCATATACACACACATACATACATACATACATACATACATACATACATACATACATACATACATACATACATACATACATACCATACATACATACATACATACATACACACAGGCGTACGTACGTACATACATACATGCATGCATACTTGCGTGTATACATACCTACACACATACATACGTACATATATATAACGAACTATCTGTTCATTTCTCAGATGAAGCCCGGATTTTTGTCAGTGAACAGGTCGCGGTCTTATAGCGACGAAAATATTTTGACAAATTAAACTTAAATGTTGAAGTGAATCGAACGGCGTTTGTGTGTTTCTTAAATGGTTTACAAACAACTTCCACGCTGCAATTGTTTATATATATATATAGAGTCTTGCAGACAAATTCAGACCAATTTTATCAGTTGATTTAGTAGGTTTGACATTTCATTTTTTGACAAAATCTTGCTTGCTTGAAAAATCTAATCTAATTCAGGTAAAAAGCAAACGGATCGACAACAGAAAGTCATAGAACAACAGAATCGTTCCGCCATTGTTGTCTTGGTGCGATCCGGGCACACTGCCAATAAAATTAAGCTGACTCAAATTCGAAAAGCAACAGTTTATCACGTTCATAAACAAGTTAATGAATAGGGAAAGATTGGTAGAAAAGAGCACAAAACTCGAAGTGATTCCAAGCGCAGTCTAGTTTTTCGCTAGCTTCAAACATTCGATTGAAGCCAACCCACCCAGATCCATAGCAACTCTTGCAAAGAAACGTAACGTATCCCTTTCCACGGTGTCCAGAACTGTGGGCAGGAACTTCGGCATGATTAGCTATGTTCGACGATGCCGTCACTTCCTAACAGTCAAGGCCAAATCAGTCAGACCCTAGAGGTACCCAAAGCTTCTTTCATTCCTCAAGCATCAAGGGAAAACTCTCGTGTTTGTGGACCAGAAGTTCACTATGGACACTGAGACGAATTGTAGAAATTCTCGAGTGATTGCATACAACCCTTCTGACGTCCCTGCTGTGTTTGTGACTAAGAATCCTTCTATGTTATGGTATAAGGCGGCGAGCTGGCAGAATCGTTAGCACGCCGGGCGAAATGCTCAGCGGTATTTCGTCTGGCGCTACGTTCTGAGTCCAAATTCCGCCGAGGTCGACTTTGCCTTTCATCCTTAGAGGGTCGATATAATCGACTTAATCCGTTTGTCTGTCTTGTTTGTCCTCTCTGTGGGTAGTAAAAAAAATAGGTATTTGGAGACATGGTGAGTGACTGAAGTGTCAGGGATCCACATTTCATTGAGTTTGGTTTGAAGATCGCCACAAAGGAGTATCTGGACATCCTGTTACTTTGGAGGAACAGAAGTTTAGGCTTAACAATGCTGTGCTTATCCAGGATTCAGCACCATGCCATGGTTCAGAAGCAAAACAGGCCTTCCTTGGTGACAAGGTGCCATTTTTTGTGAGGGCCATCATCTGGCCCAGTAATAGCCCAGATCTCAACCTTCTCGATTAATTTTTATGGGGCGTACTTCAAGTAAGGACCAATGCATCACCACACTCGAGTGCCAACAGTTTGAAGACTTGGGTCGTTCGAGCGACACGCAAAATAAAAAGGGTGGAGGTTGCAGCAGCTGCCAAAAATTTCGTTCTCGTGTGGAGGGAGTAATCGCCCGAAAGGGCGGCCATATTGAATGATAACTGTTTTTGTTGTAATGAATGAATGTTGCATTCAAATTATATCTGTCTACACCGTTATTTTAGTATTTATAACCAGTTTTATGCATCGTAAAAGTTGTCTCAATTTATCTGCAAGATCTTGTGTATATATATATATATATATATATATATATATGTATATATATATATACGTGTGTATTATGTGTGTGTACACATGTACATGTGTGTGTGTTCGTGCGTATGTGTATCTGTGTAATTCATCAATAATGCCTGCATAAATATATAAAGTTGTTCGGATATTACATATCAATTAAGTACAAATGTTATTTATCTTAAAGGGCCTCCTGGAATCGTATGCCTAATCATATCAACGTGCTTTATGTATAATTCAACCGAATATTAACAGGAATGTAATTGGGAAATAAATTGATGTATAAAAATTTGTAAAATGTAATTAAATATATTTACATATATGAATGATAACAAATGAAATATATAAAAATTTAAGCTTGATATATATAATTACCATAACTAAATTTATATAAATTTTCTTAAATATAATTTAACTAGCTTCGAAATTGCATAAAGTGTTTATGATATTATTAAATGTAAGAGGCTATGTAAAATATTTCAGAAACTTATACAATTTGATTGTGCAATAACTTTGAATTCCTTAAGTGAAAGATACGAAATTGGTGTTACATCGCATTTCTACCTTTGCCAAAGTGTTAAAGACGTGATCAACGAGAATTGAAACCACGGTATTGACTCTGCCTGTCTAATCGTATACTTTTCTTTACAAGTGATGTATTATTATAATAATAATAATAATAATAATTATTATTATTATTATTATTATTATTATCATCATCATCATCATCATCATCATCGCCTTTGCACTGCTTCTAATGCTGGAAATGTACTGCGGTGTTAGCTGTTCACTACCAGTGAACTATGGTAACACCTCTTATTTTTTGAGCACCTTCCAGGCTATTCGGGCGGTTCCAAGCAGTGCTGTTTTCTGCATGTGCTCCACCCTTATTGCAGCCTCTATTTGTTTCATGTACTTCTCGAAATTTTTGCTCTCTGTTCCCAGGGCTCCGACAATCATTGGTATTACTGCTACCTTTTTCATCGACCACAACTGCTTAACTTCCCAAGCTAAACTGTCATATCTCTCGACTTTTCTTTCTTCCTTATCGCATAATTTGTTGTCAGCTGGGCATGCTATATCTATGATCCAGCATAATTTGTTTTCTTTCTCAGTTAAGACCGTTTCCGGTTTTAAATCGCTTTATATCAGCCTCAGCCATCTTTTTTCTCTGTCTGTCTTATTTTCAACATCCCTATGAAATTGACCAGGCATTCTTTTCGTTACCCACCTATTTTCAGTTTCATTCGTTTTCAATTTCTTGTACAGTGCTTTATCTTTGCAATCTTTCATCCTACTCAAGCCTGACCTTCTAATAATAGCGATTCTGTGGCATTTTTTTACATTATTTTCATTAAAGTGGCAGGTTGGCAGAATCGTTAACACACCAGGTAAAATGCTTAGCGGTATTTCATCTATCTTTACATCTCGTTTTTGGATTTGATTTGCAAGATTCTTCATATGAGTACGTGTGTTGAAGCATATTCTGTTGTGTCTGCGGAGCGTACTAAAGATTCTACCAGCTCTCTGCCTTAATAATAATCCTTTCTTCAATAGGCACAAGGCATGGAATTTGTGGAGAGGGTGATAGTCATTACATCGACCCCAGTGTTTCACTGGTACTCAATTTATCGACCATGAAAGGATAAAAGGCAAAGTAAACCTCGGTGGAATTTGTTATCAGAACGTAAAGATAGACTGTTGTGTCTGGGGAGAGTCATTTTCTTTTTGTGCCTTATAATGTAACACACTCACCGGTAAAATTTCCACTTATTTCTTATTTTTATTTTCCTAAAATTTTCGTTGCGTCTTTCGACCTTTTCAATGGTCTTGACTTTAGGAAAATAAAAATAAGAAGTAAGTGGAAATTTTACCGGTGAGTGTGTTACATTATAAGGCACAAAAAGAAAATGACTCTCCCCAGACACAACAGTCTATCTTTACGTTCTGATAACAAATTCCACCGAGGTTTACTTTACCTTTTATCCTTTCATGGTCGATAAATTGAGTACCAGTGAAACACTGGGGTCGATGTAATGACTATCACCCTTTCCACAAATTCCATGCCTTGTGCCTATTGAAGAAAGGATTAGTATTAAGGCAGAGAGCTGGTAGAATCTTTAGTACGCTCCGCAAAGTGCTTAGACGTATTTCGTCTATCTTTACGTTCCAAGTTCAAATTCTTTTCGAGTTCAATAAAATAATTACTAGTTGAGTACTGGGGTCGATATAATCGACTAGCTCCCTTTCCCCAAATTTCAGGCCTTGTGCCTATAGTTGAAAAGATTATTATTTTTTATTTTATTTTTATTATCCACTTCTTTCAATTTAGTTGCCATTTCTTGCCGAGTCTCTTCCCGACACCTAGGGCAAAGAAATTCACTGTATACATTGGTAGGCCATTAAAATAAACACACCAGGTTGTTCATTTACAAGTCATGTAATAGAAATAAAAAGAGGGAAGAAAGAAAGAAAGAAAAAGGAAGGAAGAAAAAATAAAAGTAGGGAAAAATGAAAAACATGAAACAAAGAAAATAAAAGGGTGAAAGAAAAGAAAATTCACAGAGACAATGCTCAATACGTGTGACATACCAGTTAAAACAATCTTTTGCTCTTCTTACATGGATGGTAAGCCAAGGATCATCCTCAAATAATTTTCGGTTCCTTTTTTGATCATTCCAAGTGTTCCTACCATCAATGGTATTGTAACCGTCTTGAAAAGCCACATTTTTTTTCAATTTCAATTTGGAAAGCTTTATATTTTCTGAACTCATCAAATTCTTTTGCCGAGATATTTCTATCACAAGGTATGCTCGTGTGAGTCAATTATTTTCTCTATTGTTTTGGTCTTTCATGGCAATATCTGATTTATTAGCTTTGATGGTCTGGTCTGTATGGACTGGAAAGTTTCAAAGACTTGTTACATTTTCTGCCTCAGTTCCAACTTCAGAGTGATGCTTGTACCATTTGTCAGCAGCATTGATTTTATAATACTGATATATCAACCCGTGTAGATATTGACCAACTCTGTTATGTTCTGATTTATACTGTATAAGTGCTAAAACTTTACACCCAGAGATTAGATAGTCCACTGTTTCAATCTCATCGTTGTAGTATCGTGACTTTGGGTCAACTTATTATTATTATTATGGTGAAGGCGGCGAGCTGGCAGAAATGTTAGCACGCCGGGCGAAATGCTTAGCGGTATTTCGTCTGCCGTTACATTCTGAGTTCAAATTCCGCCGGGGTCGACTTTGCCTTTCATCCATTCGGGGTCAATAAATTAAGTACCAGTTACGCACTAGGGTCGATGTAATCGACTTAATCCCTTTGTCTGTCCTTGTTTGTTCCTTCTGTGTTTAGCCCCTTGTGGGTAGTAAAGAAATAGGTATTTCGCCCGTCGCTCCGTTCTGAGTTCAAATTCCACCGAGGTAAACTTTGTTTTTCCTCTTTTCGGAATCGATAAAACAGGTACCAGTTGCACACTGGGGTCGATGGAATCGACTCATCCCGTCTCCTAAAATGGCTGCCCTTGTGGCAAATTTTGAAACCATTATTATTAAGGTGGCAAGCTGACAGAATCGTTAGAAAGCCAGGAAAAGTGTTTAGCGACATTTCGTCCGTCTGAGTTCAAATTCCACCGAGACCGACTTTGCTTTTCACCCTTTCGGGGTCGATAAATTAAGTAGCAGTGAAACATTTGGGGTCAATGTTATCGACTAGTCCCCTCTCCCAAAATTTCAGGTGTTGTACCTACAGTAGAAAGGGTTATTATTATTATTAAGATGAAGGCGGCGTGCTGGCAGAAATCTTAGCACGCCGGACGAAATGCTTAGCGGTATTTCGTCTGTCTTTACGTTCTGAGTTCAAATACCGCCGAGTTCGACTTTGCCTTTCATCCTTTCGATAAATTAAGTGCCAGTTGCGTACTGTGGTCGATCTAATCGACTGGCCTCCTACCCAAAAAGTTCGATCCTTGTGCCTAGGGAAGAAAAGATTATTATAAAGGTGGCAAGATGGTAGAATCGTTAGCACGCCGGGCAAAATGCTTAATGGTATTTCGTACCTCCTTACGTTCTGAATTCAAATTACCCCAAGATCGACTTTGCGCTTTATCCTTTCGGGATTCCATAAGATAATGTTACCCCTCAAGTACTGAGATCGAAGTAATCACCTATCCACTAGCCCCTAAATTTGCTAGCCCTGTACCAAAATTTTTAAAACACTCATCATCATTTTCCACTTCTTCCCTCTCCTCCTCCTTATCATCATCATCATTATCATCATCATCATCATCATCATCATCACTATCATCATCATCATCATCATCATCATCACCATCATCATCACCATCGTCATCATCATCATCATCATCATCATCACTATCATCATCATCAGTATCATCATCATCATCATCATCATCACCATCATCATCACCATCGTCATCATCATCATCATCATCACAATCTATATATATTATTTTGGAGCGATGCTGACGGCACCTGCCACCATACATTTAAATACAAGTGCCATTTCCAATGCCAAGCTGTCTACAATTCTAAATTTAGTGATATTTCTGTTGGTTTGAAAATGTTGAAAATGTTCTTCAAATTGGTACTGCCAATGTTTATGATATTGCTACCTGCCACGCTTACCGTTACTATTGTCCCGGTGGTAGTGGTAGTGGTGGTGGTGGTGGTGGTGGCAGTAGTAGTAGTAGTAGTAGTAGTAGTAGTAGTAGTTGCTATTTCTGCTATTCCTGGTGGTGGTGGTGTTGGTGTTGGTGTTGGTGGAGTCTTCGGTTGTGCTGGATGGTGGGAGATGATGGTGGTGGTGGCAACACCGATGGGATGTTTATGGCAACGGTGGTGGTGTTGGTGGTGGTGATATGGTGGTGGTGGTGGTGATAGTAGTAGTAGTAGTAGCTGTTCTTGCTATTTCTGCTGGTGGTGGTGATGATGGAGATTTTGGTGGTGTTGGGCGGTGGGAGGTGATGGTGTTGGTGCCAACATTGATAGGGGTGTTTATGGCGGTGGTGGTGGCGGTGCTGATGCTTCTGGTGCTGGTGATGGTGGTGGTGGTGTTGTGGTGGTGGTGGTGTTGTAGTGGTGGTGGTGGTGTTGTTGGTGGTGGTGGTGTTGTTGGTGGTGGTGGTGTTGGTGGTGGTGGTGGTGTTGTGGTGGTGGTGGTGTTGTGGTGGTGGTGGTGTTGTGGTGGTGGTGGTGTTGTGGTGGTGGTGGTGTTGTGGTGGTGGTGTGGTGGTGGTGGTGGTGGTGGTGTTGGTGGTGGTCGTCGTCGTTGTCGTCGTCGTCGTTGTTTTCGTCGTCGTCGTCGTCGTCGGGATAAGAAGGGCGTCGATGGCAGCGGCGGCGGCGACGATGATGATAGTGCTTGATGGTGGTGATGCCATGTTCGACGATGCTGCTGCTGCTGATGCTGCTGCTGCTGTTGACCATTGTTCCGTCTTTCCAAAAGGGAAATCACAGCCGTAACCATAAATTCCTCTGTTTTACGAATCTTTATCGAAACGGAAAGCTGTGAAGCGACAGTTGCAAGGAAAATTGCAAGGTTTTGATTTATGGCTGACACTACATCTTATCCATAATCATGAGCTTCCTTCTTACACGTTATCCTTCTTGATAATGTTGATGTTGCTATTGTTGTTGCTATCTTTGTTGTTGTTGTTGTTCTTGTTCTTGTTCTTGTTCTTGCGCTGGTTGTATTAGCGGGGGAAGTAGTAAGCATTCTTCTATTTGTGGCTACGACAGTGAATGCAATGGCATTCGTTGAGTGCATCCCATTTGTAGTAGTAGTAGTAGTAGTAGTAGTAGTACTAGTAGTAGTAGTAGTAGTAGGTAGTAATAGTAGTAGTAGTAGTAGTAGTAGTAGTAGTAGTAGTAGTAGTAGTAGTAGTAGTGGTGGTGGTGGTGGTGGTGGTGGTGATGGTAGTAGTGGTTGTGGTGGTGTTAGTAGTAGCAGTAGTAGTAGTCTTAAATTTAATAGTGGTGGCATTATATTAAGGCGGATAAGGTGGTGAGTTGGAAGAATTATTAAGCACGCCGGGCGAAATGCTTCGCAGCATTCCGCCCGTCGCTACGTTCTGCGTTCAAATACCGCCGAGTTCGGCTTTGCCTTTCATCTTTTTCGGGGTCGATAAATTAAGCGTCAGTTGTGTACTGGGGTCGATGTAATCGATTCATCCCCTCCCCACAAAATTACTGCTCTTGTGGCAAAATTTGAAACCATTATATTAATGTGGTGGCTGCTTTGCGTTCTGAGTTCAAATTCCGCCGTGCATCATAAGCGCGTCGGGCAAAATGCTTAGCGGCCTCTACGTTCAAATTTCAAATCCCACCGAAGTTGGTTTTTATCTATCATATTGTCGAAGTCGATTAAATAAGTACCAATCTGATCCTGGGGTTGATGGAATCCACTGGCTCCCCCTCCCCATTCCCACCCCCAAATTTCAGGCCTTGTCCCTATAGGCGTCAGAATTATATGAAGCGGTCAGCGGACAGAATTGTTAGTGCGTCCGATAAAAATGCTTAGCAGCAGTTCTTCTGGCGTTTTATCCGGCCCTTACCCTAAAATTACTGGTCTCGTACCATATAATTTGAAGTTATTAGAAAATAATGTTGTTGTGAGTTGATATGCCTCTGTTTCCGGTAGTGTTGATGATGATGATGAATAGGACGAGGAGTGGATCAGAGTGGCGGCATTTATCTGATAAAAGGAAAGCTTTTAAAAGGACTTTTAAAAGGAAAGCTGTGGTAATGGCGAAAATAGAAGCAATGCAAGCAGCTCTGTAGTGGTTGACGCAGCCACTGTAGTAGTAGTAGTAGTAGTAGTAGTAGTAGTAGTAGTAGTAGTAGTAGTAGTAGTAGTAGTGATGTTCTTGTCTGCCAGTTTGATTCCGTATAATGTGTCAATTGCCCGGCTATCCCATAGACACAAGAAACAACAGTATTTTGTGAAACCTGATTGTATTCCCATTAACATTCCGATGACTTTTAAATCAGCACATATTTTCCATGAGTATCTTTCAAAACCACTGGCATGAAGTAAAAGATCCATATTCTCATGTGATTCCCGAAGATGAATGGAATGTGCAGTAGGAATGGAGGGCTTCAAATTGCCATTATGGAGAAATACAGCTCGTAAACTTTGTTTTGAAGAGTCAATAAACAAACGCCACTCTGCAGGATCATGATTTTATGATAAACATTCGAAAAGTCCATTGATGTTACTGCAAAAGCAAAGCGGACCTTCAACAGAAAAACACGTTTGTAGAACCACATTTCTCTGCCGAAAATAAGTAATACGAACACTGTGCTCTAGCAGATACTTCTCCTTCAGACTTGATGCCAACACTTCTGCTTTATCTTTTGAGAGGGATATGTCTCTGACAAGGTCATTCAGTTCAGTTTGAGGAAATTTCTGAGGTTCAAAGCAATCGTCATCAGCCACGTAATCTTCCTCAGCAGCATTATCGTGACAGTCAGCATCATCATCTGATGTTTCAATTCATTCCATCATCTGGTGGAACTGGAATTGGCAGACTTTTATTGTGAGGCACACGTCTCATTGTAGAATCCAAATTGGGATATACAATTTTGTGTTTATTCCTCATAGAAAATCCTGTGACATTTACTTCGCAAAAATAAGTCATTAAAATGGTCTTTCAGCACCCTCCATATCACTGGAATGGCAAAAGACATGAACTTCTTCTTATTGAACCAGTTATGTAAGCCATTTGAGCAAGCTGAGCAGATAAAATATGGTGCCCATAACTTGTCCTGATCTGTAAGAGGACAGTCAAAGTATAGCTTATAATTTTTCTTGATCTCTGGTGTTATTGTACGTTTTTGAGCTTTCACAATAAATTGTCTACAGATATAATAAAACACATCAGGACGATTTCTACACTGTCTTGACATTGTTAATACTATAAAACAAGTCAGGAAATAGATACAAGCGGTTATACTTATATTGAATTTGAGATGATAAAATATTTCATCGGACCAGTTATTACTGGACAATTTGAAATGTTGAAATACTTATTTCATCAGACAAAACTTGATTGGTTAATTTAAGATGATGAAATATTTCACCTAAACTATGCAGCAATGAATAATCTAGTTTATTTTAAAGGTATGTTTACATGATGTAAATGAAAAACATGCATATACGTCATTAATTGGAATTTCTATATAATGCATGAGCTAAAACCAAAAAAGCTTTTTCAACTCGAAAACTGTACGTGATGTCAAAAAACTAACTGCATATTTGAAATCAGCATTAAAAACTACACTAAGTACACCTTGACATATGCTTGATGAAAAATATTTGTTGACCAGTATAATCATATTATTAAGTTGTTAAAAGCTCATAAATTATAATTGCTTTCAGCAATGGTTCCTATTGTCAACATAATTATGAAACAAAATGATGAACCAAAATGTGATCTTTTAGTTCGTTACTAGAACTGCGAAAAATAGCATCCAAATCCCTCCATATCATACAGTGCTATCTTAAAACACTGGGTGGATTATATAAATGACGAAAGAGAATATGACTTTAGGCTCTTCAGCTTTTAAGGTTTCTTGGAAGTGGGGTTCTTCATCTATATAAGAGAGTTTACACTGTATTCGCCGACTAACTTCTCTTAGATAATATGTATATCCAAATCAACAGTTTGTATTAGTTGGCTATCAACAGATATCAAAATCAACAGTTTGGAGGGTACTACATTAAAGAAAAATTAATTCTTTTATGTGAAGCATAGTTAATCGAACTGTATTACATGTATCTTTATAATCAATAAAATTGGATACAAATAAAATAATCAAAATTTATAATTAAGCATATCTTTTTAAAAAGTCATATGAAATCATTTTAATAGCTTAATTATTAGGAATTCCTTTTTGTGTCGGTTGTTTCATATTCTTGATTTGATTATATCGAACACTAGTAGTCAAAGTGGGACTTTTCCTAGCTCTCCTTTCTTAACTTTTTTTCTCCGTTCTCTCTCCCTTTTCCTACACTTTTCTCAGTATATCTGACGAAGGTCTATGTCCGAAACATTATGATTTTACTCTGTAACTTTCATTTATAACCTTTTCTCCTTCTTTGAGCGTCAACTAATTAATAATTATTTCCTGTATAGGCAACAGGCTTAGAAATTTGGAGGAGGGATTAAGTCGATTAAATCGACCTCAGTGCTCAACTGGAACTTATTTTAGCGGCTCCGAAAAGATGAAAAGCAAAGTCTGCAACCTAATAATATTAACTGTGAACATGTTTTGGACTTATGTTACTTATTCGACTTTGTTTTTGTTATTTATTTGCTCTTTGCTTATATTGACTCAGTTTTCTTTTAAGCAATTCAGTTTCACTTTGTACTTGAATAAAGTCAAGTATGAATAACAACGACATATTCGATACCATGGAAACAGACCGTACAATTTATGAAAGCGCTATTAAACCAACATTATTAATCGGAGTTCCTTTCCCGATAATTTACTTTATGAAACAGTAAGGTCTTATACACAAAGAAGTTCAGCGCTATGAACATATTGTAACTATGAAATGAATAAACTATCTGCATTAAAAGGTAAATTTGCATGAAAACACCATGTGAAGAACTGCGATAAAGACAAGCTATATACTTACAATTCTTATTAAAGACTCTTTAGTAGCTCTGCCAAAAATTTCATTGCAAAAGTCGAAGCCATTTATATCAGGAGTTTAGAAACAAATTCTAAGCAAACTGCAAATTTTCTGACAAGAATAGTGAATATATTATTTTCCTGTGAAGTATGTGCGAATTTCTTTTATAGATAATCCAATAAAGAATTGGTGTGTTTGTCCAAATCGAAGAAACTAGCACATACAAGCAAAATGAAGAAAGATACTGGTGCAGAATCAAACCACGTATTAAAGAAATGCACAGAATCTCAAGAGACATTTTTATATTCCTATATCCAGGAGTATATCTGACATGAAAGACGTTCATTTAAAACCTTCTATGATTTACCTAGTGCCATTTTAGATCAATATAGGTTTATCTAAAATATTATCGATGATTTTTTTCAAGGACACTATAAATGACATCTCAGTGGGTGTATGCTTAAGTTTTAAAAAAAAGGGCAAAAGAAAAGTAGTTTAATATTATGTTTGTAACTAAAGTTAATCACCTTTATTTGCGATTCTTCGTATTCATCATTGTTGTAAGATCCCTTGATAAAAGATATAGTCCTTGAAATTGTTACTGGAGCGCATTTGATCATAGATTTAGACGAGCAGGGTTGATCACAAGCAAATCAACAACAACGAGATCATCATCATCATCATCATCATCATCATCATTCGGTTTCTATGCTTGTTTAGGTTGGATCAGTAATTGTCAACTTTTTCAATATCCGGGCCAGATCCAAAACCTGGATTTCCTTTTAGGGGGCAGCACTCCAAAAAAAAAAACTAAAATGCAAGACAGTTAAAAGATTCAATGTTAATACCATTCGAATGTGCTAAAAGCACGTTCGGACTTGTAAACAAGTACGGTTTCTGTGGCTGAAGAGGAAATAACTACACCAAAATGCTTGCATCTCACAGTATGGATAGGTGGCGCTACGAGCTTGATTTTGGTGTATTTACACCATATGTCTATAGCTAGAAATTTTCTCCATGAAAAAAAACACAGTCAATGGGGCTTCGAATTGGTATTAACATTGCATTTTCACTTACTGTTTAGCGCACTCACCCCGTAAATTAAAACAATATATATATCTATTGAGAGAAGACCATCGAGGGCCTTAGGAAGGATGCTTCAAGGCTGCGCAAGGCCCTGAGAGCTGCAGCTGAGAACTGCTGGGTTGGACAGTTTGACAGTATCCGACGCTTCTGACTGCACCATGTCCTAGTATCTACATTGGGAGGGTTTCTACAGCCGTGTGCTCTTCCTAACGCCAACCACTTTACAGGGAGTACGAAGTAATGTTTCTTTTTACATGGCACCAGCAGTAATAAATATTACATCGTAACTTGCATGACTAAGGGTTAAAAGTTGCCCATATAACTGAGAAAGAGAGAGAGAGAAAACGAGGGAGAGAGAGATGGAAGGGGAGAGAGATGGTGGGAGAGAGAGATAAAGTGAGAGAGAGAGAGAAAATGAGAGAGAGAGAGAGAGATGGAAGAAGAGAGAGTAGGTGTTGATTCTAACAAGAAGGATAAGGGAATATGGGGAACTGAGGACAAGGAAGAAAGTGAATCATTATCATTAAAAGAGACCATCAATAAAAACAACGAAAATAATGCAATTCTATTTCTCAGTATAACTCTCGAACCAACAGCGAAGATGCTATACGCTCGCTTGACTTAGAGAAACAGAAATGAATGCTCTGCGACGAAGAAACACATCTTCCCGTGTCCTTCCTTTTTCAAAAAATCAACGGGGTATAATTTGAAAAAGACTTGGTTGCTACTTCAAGCAAAAAGGATAATAGAATTCATTGAGATTTGGTTACTATTTCTGGAGTCCTTCTTTACTGGTTGCTTATCAAATGATTGAAAGCCGGTGGTAAAATTTTGACGTCTTTGTCATTGAAATTTTGTTGGGTTTTTTTCTTTCTTTTTTTTTTTTATTTTACAGTCTTAGAACGATAGACAAATCTTGGTTGTTTTCTTCTGACAGCAACAACAGAATTAGACATCTCAAAAGTATATAAAATAGAAAATAATTTCCTTCTTTCTTTTCTTTCTATTTTATTATATTATTGATAAAGAAAACTGTCGTGGGACCAAACGATGACAATATTAACTGAGACTAATGCTGTTAATCTCATAGTTTAATGAAATTGTACCAGTCTTTGTCTTACTTAAGGGAGATAAATCACCTTAGGGACGAGGGTTAGTTTCAAGTGGAAATAATTCAGAAATAAGTTAACTGACCCAGTAAGGCGGCAGGATTTGTTTCGTTGTCGTACCTCTGGAAATAGTCAGCAGTGGTCGTCGGAGAACTTCTATGAATTCACCAGCCTCAATTTCTGGCCTCCTAATCCCCACGATTTTAAATAGATTACTATGTGTGGATCAGGGTTGTGAAAGATACCAACAGCTCTGCCTGCAACACCAAGGCCGAGTTGATGCCCCAAGATGAAAGAGGTGGTAGAAGATCCTCCCGAGACACAATAAGGAGGCCGTGGTGGAAGCTGAGGACGGTCGCTTTGAGTAAACTGTTATCTCCCAGCCATAATCTAGTTGATATTATTTTGACACCTTAAAATATTTTCATTTTTAGATGGGATATTGTGCTTTATTTTCCTTTTATGCAAACTGTCAAATGCAGCAGGAACACGCAAAGCCTCATACGTATTCTACCGCTAAGTTACGGGGACGTAAGCACAGCTTACCAACTGATTAGAAGAAGAAGAAGAAGAAGAAGAAGAAGAAGAAGAAGAAGAAGAAGAAGAAGAAGAAGAAGAAGAAGAAGAAGAAGAAGAAGAAGACACTAGCTGTCAAGCGATGATGATGGACAAACACACACAGACACACATGTATATACGGTTTCTTTCAGTTTCCGTCAACCAAATCCACTCCCAAGGTTTTGGTCGACCCGAGTCTATAGTAGAAGACATTCGCCCAAGGTGCTACACAGAAGGGCCATGTGGATAGGAAGTAAACTTCTTACCACACACGCCTGCCACTATATCCAGACATTCATTACCCTTACTATGCGAATTCATTTTCCTTCGGGTGTTTTTTTTTTGCCATCTCTGAATCAAAAGAGATTTGTAGCCTCCCTCCTTAAAATAATATATATGATGATTTTGAATGCCCAATTACTTCTTTTGAATATCTATAAATATGAGCCTCAGATACCCGAATTGATAAGGAGTTGGACTGCCAACAAATGGCTCGTATCTTGTCTATTACATTGACGCTTCATATCCTCTCACTGGTACTTTGTCTTCAGATAAATTGTCTTCAGATAAAATAACTCGATCCTCATTTGTCGATTGACATCATATTGGCATTGAAATTGATGATTGCCTTATCAATAAGGTACAAAATAATCAAGACTCACTTCACCTCAGTTGGCTTGTCCAAGTTTTCAAGACATTATGAAATAATTTTCTGTAAGTCTGATACTATTAGGTAATTGACGGGCAACAAGGAATCCCATTTTAATACGGGGAACCAGTCGCGAAAGTCACTATGCCCCCTTGAATAGCAATAGCTTCGCTTGAATAACCCTTGTCTGAAGAAGAACGGCGGTATAAAACTAAGCTATACTGATCTTCTGAAGCGTCTATTATCTGCTATGAAATGAATAAATAAATAAATTTTGTGTTTTGATTTTTAAGAGTGAGTGGGAGTCTGAATGTGATACTTTTGAGACTATGATTTTGTGACACCATCATTATTACAGTGAAAGTAATTATCATATTTCAATATGGAAAACTTCTAAACAGTCCTGGTTTGTATGTCGATATCGGTGAAAATTCTCGTCAGTAATGCTGAGCAGTAGAGTGGATTGGTCGGTAATGAGGAAGGTTGTCAAAGTAAGGTAATATATTACTTGCTGAAAATGTAAAATGGACAGATGTCTATTGGGGCGAACATTTCTAAGTGTTGATAAATTACAAATGATCGGTAAATGTTCTCGTAATAGCCATAATATTGCTCGATGTGGGAACGTCTTTGATTTATCCGCGACAGTGTGTTACTGATATCGATTTCTTTTAAGTAAACGCTAAACCAGCTTTGAAAGAACCATAACCAAATAAATTACAACTTATTTCGTAAACTCCATTAAATGTACAAGAAAGAAATATTCCACAGCAAGACGTTTGTCAGGCATTCTAATGTTTCTTCTACATTTATCAAGTGCTGTTGTTGTTATTGATGCTGTTTAACCCTAAGTCAACCCTGATCAACTACACATGAGATCAAAAATAATCTACAAAAGACCATTCTAGTATATTGAATATGACATTATCAGGTATATCTGTCCTTATTTAAGACAATATAATGTAATTTAGAAGAAAATTTGCTGTTATTTCTAGCAGGTCGAACCACTATATACAGGCTCCTTTGATAATTCGTTTAACCTCGAAGAACATTTACAAAGAAATTGGAATGTCGGTAGAGCGCCGAATTAAAAGCTTCTTAGAATCTAGGTTTACTTATTTGCATTCTGAATTCGAACTCAATCGAAGGTGACTTCATGTTTTTTATCTCTCAATGATTAATAAAACAAGTACCAGATATAAAAATTAATAAAAAAACAAGACTTCTCAAAATCCTCCATTCCGTCCTGACCTAAACAACTGTTAATTTAATAGGTTAGCCTATTTCACGGCCGGTGAATAGGCCATCGTTACGTTCAGGCACTAAACTCTCGACTTCATTCTGTGTTCTGGTGGGTTTTAGAAGAAATTTGTTGTATATTCCATATGTAACTGTTTTTATATAACAAAACATCCACTTCCTTTTTAATGTAATATTTAAGGTTGCAAGTTGACAGAATTGTTAGCACGTCGGACTAAAATGCTTAGCGGTATTTCATCTGTCTTTATGTTCTGAGTTCAAATTTCGCCGAGGTGGACTTTGTCTTTCATCCTTTCAGAGTCGATAAAATAGATGTCCTCGTACCTACAGTAGAAAGGATTTACAGCATTATTGTATGTGTACTCTTTGCCTATACCCAATAGATATAAGGCTATTTTCAATTAACTTCGTGCGCCGAACACACAAACCACTTGGTTGCATGCCTTCACACAACGGACTGTTCCTGACAGATTCAAGACTTCAACCTCTTCACCAGTTATTTACTATCGCAACGATTCAGTCATCTACAAATTTCATTTTTGTCTCCTTTGTACAAAGCCAACTAAATTAGAGTATCCGCACATCCGAATTAATTTCAATTAAAGTAATATTGGGTTGTCCGGAAAGTTCGTGCCGATTAATAGTAGCTTACCTTTCGACTTATTTTAGAACATGGTTGAGTCCATAAAATAGGATTTGACTACACCTCCATTTGGAGCACAGTTTAAGCTATTTTTTCGTGGAAGAAGGTTTATGTTCCTGTAACCTGTGTTAATTTTGTAACCCTTTAAAATGGAAGATAAGAAAGTTCATCTTTGGCACTTGATGCTTTGGAAATCAGACAAAAATTCCTGCAGCTCGGCTGGGATGTGTTACCCCACCCTCCATATTCACCAGATATTGCTCCTTCGGATTTCCACTTATTCAGGTCTCTGCAGAATAGTCTTAATGGTAAAAATTTCAATTCCTTGGATGACGTAAAAAGATACCTTGATGAATTTTTTGCCATGAAACCAGCTCAATTCTGGAAAGAGGGTATTTTCAAGTTAAAGGAAAGATGGAGACGCATTTTGTAACAAAATGGTTCATATTTGGTTGATTAAAAATGTAATGGCAAGTATTTATTGACCTTTTCCTTTCCTTTAAAAATCGGCACGAACTTTCCGGACAACCCAATACTTAAAACAATAATAAATAATAACATAGAGTTCTGTAGAGGTTTATCTCTTTCTCTAAGGCATAAAATTGAAACAAGGCTATGAGGTTTTTAAATAATCAAATTATTATGCTTCGTTGTAGAACTATAAACTTTAATTTTCAAATTATTGTGTCACAGTTCCTATTCATGGGGAGCTTAATTTTCGCAGAACTACCAAATAAAAATACTTCCAAATGAAACTGAAGTGTTGACCCGGTTTATCAAAAACTCGTCACTTCACCACAATGCACTTCATATATCATTCATTTCTGCTTAAGTTTAACATTCAATTAACATTTAGTGTTTTATTTTTAGAGCCTAGGAAGGTGGCAAGCTGGTGGAATCATTAGCGCAACGGACAAAAATACACAGCAGCATTTTTTTCTCGCTCTTTCAGTTCTAAATTCAGATCATGTCGATATCGTCGACAAAATAAAGAATCACAGCCCATTGAGTACTGAGGTCAATGTGATCGACTAATACCCTTACGAAAACAAAAAAATTGCTGCCCTTGTGCCAAAATGTGAAACCAGTCTTAGATACTCGGAATTTTTGAATTTTTAAACAGGTTTAGAAAAATGAAATTCTGGTTCGAATCTCGCCTAGTCCTATCTACACTATTTTGTTTTCAGATCTCTCTTTTGATTTTTTTTTCTTACTTGCAGTGTTTGAAGGAAGGAGAAGTGCTAAAGGCTTTTGCAGGACCGTATATAACACCGAGACTTGGTTTCAAGTTTTGGCACAAGACCAGCAGTTTCAGGGGAAGGAGTAAGTCTATTACATGGACCCCAGTGTTCAGCTGGTACTTATTTTATCGACTGCGAAAGGATGAAGGGTAAAGTTGGTCTCGGTGGCATTCGAAAACAGAACGTAAAGACAGACGAAATGCCGCTAAGCATTTTTGCCTGGCGTGCCAGCTCGCTGCATTTCTGGAGCCATGGATATTTCACTTGAAACTTTGTAAATCGGTACCTGTGGGAAAGACATGGGGCAGAGAAATAATTTAATAAGGACGATGTTCCGAGAAGGAAGGACTGGGGGCGGGTTGTACAGGAAGGGTGATGACAGAAGGAAAGACAAGCAGAAGAGGAATGCATGAAGGGAAGTGACATAGTCCCAATCAGATCTGAGCAGCAGAGCCCATTATAAGACCGATAGAACAGGCAGAATGTGAAGGGAACACACACACACATAAATAATTGCATAAGTGCAATTATTTATCGTTTGCTCGCTTTAAAAAAAAATGATATTTGTTTATAAGGGTTAATTTAGTCTAAACTCTAGACTCACAAGAAACACGGACGCAAGCTGCTCGAGAAAAGATGTGCAGATGTAGAGCACGGATCAGATAGGAACGGCGAGAAGATATAATAAAAAGAGGAAAAAGACAACACCGACGGAGACGTGGGGATATGAATGTAGACGAACGTCAGGAATATTTAAAGTAAGTATGCTATAGAAATACAAATCATCCTTTCTTTCTTAAATAGGGTTTCTTAATTTTTTCCATTCTGTGGAATTTACTCGGGACCTACTAAGACATTTATTGTTCTTGTCTAAGAATAATAATTTCGTACTCCACAAAAGTATAGAGCAACCTTACAGATTAATGTAAAATTGTTTTTATTATAACTATACATAAAAACAAATAATATATATATTAGTGTAATATGTGTGTGTGCGCACGTGCGTGTGTGTGTGTGTGTATGTATATATTTATATATATATATTATATATATATATATATATATATATATATATATATATATATATATATATATATATATTTCAACAATTGAGGGCAAAATTAATTAATTATTAATCAATTTCACCAAGTGTTCAGTATGCAAAGGGACCATTCAAGGCGAATTCAAAATATTACATTATATAAAAGGGCTTAGTAAAATAAATTACTTTGCCGCATACTGAACTCATTAGAAATAGCAGCTAAAAAACTTTTTTAAAGCTATTTCTAATACTTAAAGAAAATCTCTCTCATATATAGTGTTTGCTTAATTCAACTCACAAAAGTTTGGGGGTAAGGACATCGAAAAATCAAATGCTAAGGTTATTTGAGAACGTACGTTTCAAGATTAGTCAAAACAACACTTCTATCATCAGCTCAGAAATTCCTTGGTTTGGATTTGGAAACACTGAAAATAAGAACATACCCTTTCGAAGATCTGCTCGTAACTAACAGTGCCAACAAATTCAAATAAGCAAGCGAAGAATCTCTGTTCTCCCCTTTCCACCAGCGTGGGTTAAAATCATCAAACACTATGCTTATTTCGGTAAAATCCGAAGCATTAATCAGAGGGAGATTAATTATAATTTCAACAATTGAGGGCAAAATTAATTAATTATTAATCAATTTCACCAAGTGTTCAGTATGCAAAGGGACCATTCAAGGCGAATTCAAAATATTACATTATATAAAAGGGCTTAGTAAAATAAATTACTTTGCCGCATACTGAACTCATTAGAAATAGCAGCTAAAAAACTTTTTTAAAGCTATTTCTAATACTTAAAGAAAATCTCTCTCATATATAGTGTTTGCTTAATTCAACTCACAAAAGTTTGGGGGTAAGGACATCGAAAAATCAAATGCTAAGGTTATTTGAGAACGTACGTTTCAAGATTAGTCAAAACAACACTTCTATCATCAGCTCAGAAATTCCTTGGTTTGGATTTGGAAACACTGAAAATAAGAACATACCCTTTCGAAGATCTGCTCGTAACTAACAGTGCCAACAAATTCAAATAAGCAAGCGAAGAATCTCTGTTCTCCTCTTTCCACCAGCGTGGGTTAAAATCATCAAACACTATGCTTATTTCGAACGTACGTTCTCAAATAACCTTAGCATTTGATTTTTCGATGTCCTTACCCCCAAACTTTTGTGAGTTGAATTAAGCAAACACTATATATGAGAGAGATTTTCTTTAAGTATTAGAAATAGCTTTAAAAAAGTTTTTTAGCTGCTATTTCTAATGAGTTCAGTATGCGGCAAAGTAATTTATTTTACTAAGCCCTTTTATATAATGTAATATTTTGAATTCGCCTTGAATGGTCCCTTTGCATACTGAACACTTGGTGAAATTGATTAATAATTAATTAATTTTGCCCTCAATTGTTGAAATTATAATTAATCTCCCTCTGATTAATGCTTCGGATTTTACCGAAATAAGCATAGTGTTTGATGATTTTAACCCACGCTGGTGGAAAGGGGAGAACAGAGATTCTTCGCTTGCTTATTTGAATTTGTTGGCACTGTTAGTTACGAGCAGATCTTCGAAAGGGTATGTTCTTATTTTCAGTGTTTCCAAATCCAAACCAAGGAATTTCTGAGCTGATGATAGAAGTGTTGTTTTGACTAATCTTGAAACGTACGTTCTCAAATAACCTTAGCATTTGATTTTTCGATGTCCTTACCCCCAAACTTTTGTGAGTTGAATTAAGCAAACACTATATATGAGAGAGATTTTCTTTAAGTATTAGAAATAGCTTAAAAAAGTTTTTTAGCTGCTATTTCTAATGAGTTCAGTATGCGGCAAAGTAATTTATTTTACTAAGCCCTTTTATATAATATATATATATATATTATATATATATATATATATATACATGCATACATACATATACCAGGGCACTGTTGTTCCCCTTGCCACCCACACTTCAAACAAACCAACTTCTGCTTCTTCCAGTCGTTTCAGCATGCCTTCACCGTTTAACTCAGACATTTTTATTCTCCATCTTTTATCTCACCACACCTATACTCTCTGACGAAGAGCGTAGACACGAATTATAAGGCCAATAGAACAGGCAGAAAGTGAAGGGAACACAGGCGTGGGTCAGAGATTGGAATGCATCTGTGAGTGACTTTATGCCAATAATTTGAGAGGCCTTTTTCTTGATGTGATCTAGGATGTCTATGTGCAAGCTGAAGCTGGAGTTTAGGCGCGACTGTGAGTTTGACTTTATGCAGTTGCGTATTCTGTGGATGTTGCAATGATTCAAATGTACTTCACACGCACTTGCATTTATGCAGTTGCAAAATAGAAAGAGAGAGATGGGAGAGAGGAATACATTTCTAGTAAAAAGGGAACGTGAAAACGCTATGTCCATGTCTTTCCTAGTGGCAATGATACATGTGTGTGAGTGTTTGTGTGTGTGTGTTTGTGAATGTGTGTGTGTGAGTGTGTGTGTGTGGGGGGGGAACATATTTCTATCAGAAATCGAAACTAAGTCACATATTCAATCTTTAACAACTTGTGTGTGTATGTTTGTGTGTATTTGTGTATGTATGTGTGTGAGTGTGTGTGTGTGTCTATGTGTGTGCGTGTGTGTGAGTGTGTATATGTGTATGTGTGTATGTGTGTGTGTATGTGTGTGTGTGTGTGTGTGTGTGTGTGTGTGTGTGTATGTAAACCTATTCCTATCAGAAATCGAAACTGAGCCAAATATTCAATCTTTAACAATTTAATCCCGTTTCCTGCTGTCTGCTACGCAACCAGTTTCATATATTCTGTTCTGTACACAGGTGCTTTACTTTAAACACAATTAAGGCGGCGAGCTGGCAGAAACGTTAGCGCGCCGGACGAAATGCTTAGCGGTATTTCGTCTACCGTTAAGTTGTGAGTTCAAATTCCGCCGAAGTCAACTTTGCCTTTCATCCTTTCGGGATCCATAAATTAAGTACCAGTTACGCACTGGGGTCGATGTAATCGACTTAATCCCTTTGTCTATCCTTGTTTGTCCCCTCTATGTTTAGCTCCTTGTGGGCAGTAAAGAAATATATACTTAAACACAATTAAAACTCATCTTACTGTTACAACAACTTAGAAAAATATTTTATTGATTGCTATTGTCATTGAGTGAATGAAATAGAAGTCGACTCAACAATCATCAATTCACGTCCTACTATGAATGTTTGCTTAGTAAATTAAAAGTATACACATTCACCACCAATTCACGCTTATACATTATATGTATATAATTTTACATAAAATACTGGATGGAAGCTCAGATATTCAATATTTCAATGTATATTTACGCATTTGAAAGATACATAAACTTAATAAAACCAAGGCTATGTTTCAGACATTTCAATATAACTTTGATAGTATGAATCTGTGTATTTCTTTCAATTTTACGCTCTGGTTGGTATAAAGAGACTTTTTCATGCTTAACGAATACGAATATTCGAATTGGCTAAGCTGCATTCTCCCTGTAGCTATACGTTGTAATTTATCGGCAGACCGGCGAAGTTAAGCGAAACGTGACGGCAGTTAACGAACCAGAAACCAGATGTTTCAATACTCATGCCGTCATACTGAAAACTCTGCATATAACTTCAAGATTTGTTCTATAGCAAGACTAGATATCTAAAATGTAAAACTATGATTTAATATCGTGTGAGTGTGTATATCGGCATCAAAGCCAAAGTTCGAATAAATAAAGATAAACATTAACACCTGATAGAAAATATATAGAATAAAGATCCTACTCGAATAATATAAACGCATAACGCTGGTTTCTTGGTTTCTGATGCGTATATATTCTCCCTGGAGGGGACTCCGGTCCGTTGCAGAAATATTCCTTTTTCTTTTTCTGCTAGCTGTCTGGATAGGAGAAGCGTTTTACGAAAGAACACAGTCCAGAATCGAAATCACAATCTTATGATCAGGAGTCCAAGACCCCTAACCACTGAGCCACACACCTTCATATGGAGAAAAGAAGTAAAACGAAGTCTATAAAATATGAACGTGAACTCTAAATCTGTCGCACTCAAAAGCAAGTAATAAGCAATTCTAATCCAGTCGCAGGGTTTCCGTTTTACATTGTTTTCATTGCAATTCAATGTGATATCATATAATAATCATGACGATGGGTCGATATAATTATATACATGAGCGAAACGTCTATGTCTACTAAGATGTCTGACTAAGTCAAACTGTAGAAATGTCGAACAGTAATAATCTTTTATGTGTTTAGCTTTTACTTGCTTCATTCGTTAGAGTTTGGCCATGCAGGGGCATCATCTTGAAGGATTTTAGGCGAACGATTCGCACTCACACTAATTGTTTTGTTGTTGTTTTTCTATTTGTGTGTGTGTGTGTGTATTTTTAAGCCTAGTACATATTCTATCGGTCTCTTTTGCGGAACCGCTAGTTACGGGGACGTAAGCACACCGGTTGTCAAGTGGTGATAGAGAGTACAGACACAAATACAGACACATATACATCTATATAATAATCTGCTTGTTTGTTCGCCCGTTATACATTAGTTAGTGATACTCATAAATGCACAAAAAAGCTGCACGTTTGCATTATATTATATATACAATAATAATAAAGGACGTTACCGTATGCATTTTTACAAACCAAGGACGTCATATAGACCTCCTTGACTCAAGTTAGAGAAGGGGTGCGTATTGTACACAAGGTTTAGGTTTTTCAGAGGTACAGCCCCCTAAAAATCCCCTGCGTATTATACTCAAGGGCGGACTATACTCGAGGATTTTACGGTAGGCAACTCGTGAGGCTCAAATGAGATTCAAATGAGTCTGACGGATAGGTGAGAAACCAATGGTCACTCTATGACCGGCCATATCATTTAACTTCCTAAAAATATATCTTACTACTCTCTCTTTACTCTTTACTCTTTTACTTGTTTCAATCATTTGACTGCGGCCATGCTGGAGCACCGCCTTTAATCGAGCAACTCGACCCCGGGACTTATTCTTTTGTAAGCCCAGTACTTATTCTATCGGTCTCTTTTGCCGAACCGCTAAGTAACGGGGACATAAACACACCAGCATCGGTTGTCAAGCAATTTTAGGGGGACAAACACAAACAGATATCTATCTATCTATCTATCTATCTATCTATCTATCTATCTATCTCTCTCCTCTCTCTCTCTATATATATATATATATATATATATATACATATATACGACGGGCTTCTTTCAGTTTCCGTCTACCAAATCCACTCACAAGGCTTTGGTCGACTGAACCCGGAACCATGCTACTTACCACACAGCCACTCCTGCACCTATGCATTTGTTTCCGGATATATATAAACTACTGACGATACATATACTTATCATAAGGAGTATCATAAAGACCGAACATGTAGGCGTTGTTTCTGCTCGTGGGCATATTGTCTGATATAATTTATACGAGTATTAAATATCTTCATCTCTCTTGTTAACTACGAGAGCTCTTATACCTATATACATAGCGAAGCCTGGCTCATTTTCCTGTTAATTAGAAAGAGAAAGAAGAACAGCATGTTCGTTGTATTTGTTGTAATGTTTAATACGATTTACATGTACACACTTTGATGTTAATTTAGAATTTATTCATCATCTTGGAGTAAATTTATATGAAATATATTGCTCTAAGTCCTTATGTATGATTGAAGTACTGTTGTATTAAATTTATCGAATTACATGTTGCTATACCAGAAATTAATAGAATTACTACAGCAGCGAAATATGCTTGGAGTTATATAATGTATGTATGTATGTATGTATGTACATATGTATGTATGTATGTATGCATGTATGTATGCATGCATGTATGTATGTACGTACGTACGTACGTATGTATATACGTATGTATGTATGTATGTATGTATGTATGTAACGGTAGTATGTATTTACGTACGTACGTATGTATGTTGTATGTACGTATGTATGTATGTACGTATGTATGTTATGTACGTATGTATGTATGCTGTCAAGTGTAATGCATGCATGTATGTATGTCGTACGTACGTACGTATGTATATACGTATGTATGTATGTATGTATGTGTGTATGTACGTACGTATGTATGTACGTACGTACGTATGTATGTATGTATGTACGTATGTATGTATGTATGTAGTATGTATGTATGTAGTGTATGTACGTAATACGTATGTATGTATGTACGTATGTATGTACGTACGTACGTACGTACGTACGTACGTACGTACGTACGTACGTATGTATGTATGTATGTATGTATGTATGTATGTACGTATGTATGTACGTACGTATGTATGTACGTACGTATGTATGTATGTACGTACGTATGTATGTATGTACGTACGTATGTATGTATGTACGTACGTACGTACGTACGTAAGTATGTATGTATGTATGTATGTATGTACCTATGTATGTATGTACGTACGTACGTATGTATGTATGTATGTATGTATATAGTTATGTATATATAAAGGAATGAATGAATGAACGTATGTATGCATGAATGAAGGTTTATGTGTGAGTGTGATGGTGTGTGTATGCATACATAAGTATATGTGTACATACATACTTAAATGCACACATACACACACACAAGCATATTTATATATCGTATGAATATGTAGATTTAGCTACATACATGCATACATACATGCATGCATGCATGCATGCAGCATGCATCATGCATGCATACATACATACATACATACATACATACATACATACATACATACATACATGCATGCATGCATACATACATGCATACATGCATACATACATACATACATACATGCATGCATACATACATACATGCATACATGCATGCATACATACATGCATGCATGCATACATGCATGCATGCATACATACATACATACATACATGCATGCATACATACATACATACATACATACATACATGCATGCATGCATGCATGCATGCATACATACATACATACATACATACATACATACATACATACATACATATTCTTTTCAAGTGATACACTATGTTATAGCGCAGTTTCTCGCTTTTGTGCCTTCGTTCAGGAGACAATATTTCTTCACCATATTGATCTATGTCCAAGAGATTTATTCCATTAGATTTATTCCTTATACTGCAATCAAGTGGAATGTTAGTCGCACGCAAAACCCACCGCATATTTCTATTTAATTTTTGGCTGTTTGATGTTTCAAAAGTTTTCTCCCTTGCCTAGTCTGAAAATATTTTTTATTTACATTAATGACTTCTTTTATTGAGAGATATAATTTCAATTAATTAAAGGCAGCGAGCTGGCAGAAACGCTAGCACGCCGGGCGAAATGCTTCGCGATATTTCGTCTGCCGCTACGTTCTGAGTTCAAATTCCGCCGAGGTCGACTTTGCCTTTCATCCTTTCGGGGTCGATAAATCAAGTACCAGTTACGCACTGGGTCGATATAATCAACTTAATCAGTTTGTCTGTCCTTGTTTGTCCTCTCTGTGTTCAGCCCCTTGTGAGTAATAAAGAAATAGATATAATTTCAATTAATTAAAATTGTTTTCGGCTCTTTAATTTAACTATCGTAACCTAATGCAGAAATATTTCAATGTCATTATTTTAATTTGCCCTTAGGCGGCGAGCTGGCTGAATCGTTAGCAAGCCGGGCAAAATGCTTTGCGGCGTTTCGTCCGTCTTCACGTTCTGAGTTCAAATTCCGCTGACGTCGATTTTTGCCTTTCTTCCTTTCGGGATCGATAAACTAAGTGCCAGTGAAACACTGGCGTCGATGTAATCGACTGGTCCCCCTCCTCCTCCTCCCAAATTTCAGGCCTTGTGTGCCTTCTGAAGAAGGGACTATTTTAATTTGTCTGAGAACGACAGGTTCACAGAATTGTTAGAGCGTAGAAAAATTCTTTACAGCATTTCTAATGGGTCTTTACGCCCAGAGTTCAAATCCTGCCGAAGACAACATTGTTGTTTATCCTTTTCAAGGCTATATAACAAAGTACCAGCCAAGGACTGAAATTGACCCCATCAGCTAGCTCTCTCCTCTCAACACTGCTGGCTTTCTTTCTAAATTAGAAACACTTGAAGTGGCCCAGTCAATGAATGCTCATCATTTAAAAGCTATTTGTATCAGCCATTCTGAACTCTTCGAAATCATTCGGTAGACTGTGTTTTACTCTAAAGTATATGTATATATAGGCTTTAGACAGGGGGTGGAAGCGCACCCACTAAAATTGGGGGAGGGGGATGCAAACGCTTTGAACATCTTCCTGAAAGACATCATCGACAAAACGAATGAGAGTAGGTACATTTTTAGACTTATTTGAAACATTCCTTTTCCATTGGATTTATCTGAGGCGGCGAACTGGCAGAATACAGAGTTGAGCATATCTTCAAGATTCGTTGTTTGCTTGCGTGATGATAGACTTGTCTTTTCAAGCGGAAACAGAACCAAACAAGCACTTGGGGGCGACTATTCCCTTCCTCCAAAATTCCAAGCCCTGTGCCTACAGCAGAAAGATTTATCATACCTGTTTGTTTTGATAAGATTGAAAAGAAAATGACCTTGTGTGCAAAACATTTTGGACCTGGGTTTGCACCTCTTAAGCAAATTTATTTCCCGCACTTATGTATGTATATTGAGTTCTAACAACTAGTTACAAGCATCGCTGTGCCTAAATGAAACCATAAAAACGTTATTATTACTATGATTATTTTTATTATAAACGAAACCATGTAATCGCTATTAGAGCACGAAAAAAATCACTAAAACATCATTAAAAAATTCATGCTTCTCTGTGTGATCCTTCTTTTGCACAGAAATGTTAACACTTTTTATATGAATTAGGCTACATTGATAAATCGAAATATTGTTAAAATTATCGATGTTATAAAACAACAGTGTTATGTTATGTACATAAACATAATATCGATATTTTATGTTGCCACAATTCCACAAGTTTATAAGAGTGGTAATATAGTTAATGTATTACTGGATATCAACGAACATTGAACTTAAGAACGTAGGAGGACAAAAATATTTTTGATAAAATCTCTTACTCGGCTGCTCCACAAGTTCTGCAAATTCGTCAGTTTCGACATGACATTTTACGGCTTGAGTTATTTTACGTTGTAACTAGCAGTATAGCCCAGCGTTGCTCGGGCTTGTTTTCTTTTTGACCCTATAGAATTGGAATTTTTGAAAAGTAAAAATTTTGCATTATGTAGCTCGTTATTCTCTTTAAGTGAACATTTTTCTGGTTGAAATATACCAAAAAATGGCGACACAGTAGTTAAAAGATCGTAAAAAATAGGGATTTTCATAGAAAAAAAAGCACCTTATTTATGTAAATAATTTTTGGTATTAACATGGTCCGATTTGAATTTTTTCTTCTACGGAAGGAAGAGCAAGCCTTCTTCTATCATACTCTCAATTTTGGTCAACTTGCGCCACAGGGTCTCGGAGGAAATAGTGTTAGTTGAAGGCTACCAAACCTGCCACACACAGACAACTTCAGTTTTATATATATATATAGATATATAGATTCAGAATGAAAACTATCAGTGGTTCATAGCTCGGCTAATTGACTGCAACCAGATGTGATACAAATAATCTACAGTTCGGATTCCTGTACTAGTACTGAGCTGTTGGTAATGACCCGGCTATCGAGTTTTGTTTGAAAAATATATCTAAGTACCATTTTCAGATACAGTTGATTACTGTTAACATTGCTGTTACTGTTTAATGAAGAAGCTTTTAACTTGCATGATTTGAGCTAAGTGTTTATAGTGAGGCTATCTTTGGGTAATTTTTCTACTAAACACACCATTACTTCCTACATACAATACAATGACTCTTTTAAGTGAATATGAAACAACTGTATCAAATCGATAAATCTCATGGTGTTAGAAATGCTACTATCTTTATTTTTTCATTGTCTAGGGAGTGTTAAATGTATGTTATGTTAATAAGAAAAATAAAGATACAATATAATGAATGGCCGGCGACATTCACTGCAGTAGCCACTCCTACTCGTGGGGCACATTTCTCCGACGGGCGCCGATATCTCTATTTTGCGGGCTGTCCATCAACACTCCCCGCCGTCTTCCGCAGATTTGTATACCCCCTCTTTTTCTCCTTTTTCTTCTTTTCTTTTTTTTAAGTGTTTGTAATAAATGTCTCTACTTCAACAAGATTTTTAAAAACGCAACATTTTTACACACACACACACACACACTTACACGCGCGCGGGTTACTCCAACCGAAGTTGTTCTCAAGGGCTTTGTTCATGGAATACACACAGATTTGGTGCATAGTGTCTAGGCCAGTAGTGAATGATGCACAGTTCGGAAAGGTTATGGTAGAGTGAAGTATCACTTCACCTGCATATACCGTGACAGCACTTAAGTTATTGATGTACAGAAAGAAGAGAGTAGGTGACAAAACCAAACTCTGGAGCACGCCAGATTTGATTGCGAAAAAAAACCCAGAAAGACCGCAATTTACACATGCCATGGCTTTGTGATGGATACAAGAGATGAGAAATGACTGAAGCCTGTGAGTGGAAATCTCTGACAAGAGATTCGCATGCTCGATATGGTCGAAGAAATTACTGATATCCAATGCAACAACATTGCTTTCATTGAATTTCTCTAAAATAAAACCCACTGATGAAGGATCTAAGAAAGTAGGTCTTAATAAGGCGGCGAGCCGGCAGAAACATTAGCACGCCGGGCGAAATGCGTAGCCGTATTTCGTCTGCCGTTGCGTTCTGAGTTCAAATTCCGCCGAGGACGACTTTACCTTTCATCCTTTCGGGTTCGATTAAATAAGTGCCAGTTACGGACTGGGGTCGATATAATCGACCTAATCCGTGTGTCTGTTCTTGTTTGTACTCTCTGTGTTTAGCCCCTTGTGGGTAGTAAATAAATAGGTATTTCGTCTGCCGTTGCGTTCTGAGTTCAAATTCTGCCGAGGACGACTTTACCGTTCATCCTTTCGGGGTCGATTAAATAAGTACCAGTTACTTATTTGTCTGTCCTTGTTTGTCTCCTCTGTGTTTAGCCCCTTGTGGGCAGTAAAGAAATAGGTCTTAAATGGATCTGGTTCTACGGAAGTCATTGAAGAGATTCACGGTGTTGGAGAACATCAATGTTAATGGCTGACACCAATACCTTAGAGATATTAGAAGTGAGAGAAATAGAATATTGGATGAGGCAGAGGAGTTGCCTTTCTTCGGAATGGAACACCCTGCGGTACATTTTCAAATGCCAGGACATATCCCGACAGTGAGTGGGCGATAAAATGTTTGGTGAGTATAGGAACGATATCCGATGAGCATTATTTGAGTGCAATGGAAGGGACATTGTCATGGCCTGTAGCTTTGATGATTTGAGGCAAACGACGTGGTGGGAGTGTTCTCATTTGAAGTGTGTGTGTGTATGAGGTGAAAAGCCTGGTTGAGAGGAATGAATAGATTTGAGTTCGATTGGTTAAGTCTATGCAGCATGAAGTTGGATTCGATGAGGGTAGCGAAGATTGAGATTCATGGAGACACTACTCTATTTCATTAAGATTTGCCTTAAAGGCATCACAAAGAGTAGATTGCGGGTTGGACACATACATTAATGAGGTGAATGATGAAAAAAGGGTGATATTGATGGGAGAAACAAAGAACTTGAACCTGTCACTACAGTTTTCGCAATTATTGGAGTTAATAGTCCATTACAAATAATAACATACAATAACATACAATAAAATATTCAATATACAATCAACACTAATCCATTTACAAATGAGGCGTTGAGCCTCTTACACATTATAACACTGAGGCTTTTCAACCTCTTGCATGGAGACACTACTCACAAAACCGACATTGACATGAAGAAAGGGAATCTTTCACAAAGTTGTCGGAGATTTTTTTGTCAAGAGACCAGAAGGATTGATTGCAAGTCAGATGGCAGGAGAGCCTGCGATCTAAACAAATGGGAAATCATAGTAGTTTTTCTTTTCTTAATGTATAAAACAATTTGAACTCTGTGATTGTTCCTGATCCCCTTGGTAAAATAATTTACTAAAACTATTTTCTGCTATTTAGAGCTAACTTTACACTTTTACTTGTTTCAGTCATTTGACTGTAGCCATACTGGAGCACCGCCGTCAGTCGAGCAAATCAACCCCAGGACTTATTCTTTGTAAGCCTAGTACTTATTCTACCGGTCTCTTTTGCCGAACTGCTATGTTACGGGGACGTAAACACACCAGCATCGGTTGTCAAGCGATGTTGGGGGTTCAAACACAGACACACAAACATATACACACACATGCAATAATTATATATATATATATATATATATATATATATATATATACACGACGGGTTCTTTCAGTTTCCGTCTACCAAATCCACTCACAAGGCTTTGGTTGGCCAGAGGCTATAGTAGAAGACACTTGTCCAAGGTGCCACGCAGTGGGACTGAACCCAGAACCATGTGGTTGGTAAGCAAGCTACTTACCACACTGCCACTCCTGCTAAATATTATATTTATGTAGTTGTAAAAGCTGATTTGGGGTTGAGTAACCTGAAAATAAACCATATTTTAAATCATTTCACATTCAATATTTATATCTTAATAAGGCAGCGAGCTGGCAGAAACGCCGGGCTAAATGATTAGTGGTATTTCCTCTGTTTTTACGTTGTGATTTCAAATTCTGCCGTGATCGACTTTGCCTTTTATCCTTTCGGAGTCGATAAATTAAATACTAGTTGCGTACCGGGGTCGATCTAATTGGCTGGCCTCCTCCCCAAGAATTTCGGTCCTTGTGTCTAGAGTAGAAAAGAATATTTATATCATAATGCCGTGTCGGGTAAACTAGAAATGACTTAAGGGAAACTATTTCGAGACTATGTTTAGGTCACCTGTTGTCCTTAATGGTTCTAGGAAACTAGGAAAGTTCGCCGCAAACATTTTTGCAGCAGGAAAATTCGCCTCGGGATTTTTGGCCGTAGGAAAGTTAGCTGCCTAAGAAATTTCGCTGCAAGACAATTTTGTCGAAAAACAAAAGATGAGTTGCCCCTTTTGTTTCAACCAATAAGAAAGGGTAAAGCAAATGGATCTGGTTAATTTCATTCGCAAAGTCAGCCCCATTTAAATTTGCTATCCTATTCTATAAACAAAGTTAAGATCATCAACTAATTTCACTCCGCCTCTGCTAGTTCCCACTTGACAGATCATTGTAATTGGTTGGCTACACAAAAGAACATTATCGAATGATACCGTGCGACGAGATACGAATAGAGTACTCTGGATTTAGCAGAGGCTTGTATCCAATTGAGTGAGGCAGCTATATCTCTCTGGCCAGTTATTAAAGCTGGATTATTTATACTCTTATGCTCCACTTCTGAAGACATCGTTCTATGTCAATGTCAGCACAACACACTGGACGAACAAAGCCAGCATTAATTTCCAGACGCATCTCAACGAAAAAGAGATGGAAAACGAGAAAAAATAACTATCCATCATTATTTCTACCATCGAAATTGCTCAATATTTATGGCCACTTAATATTCTCTCACGTTTAGACTATCTCCATATTTGGCTTATGTTCAGAACTTGCTATTTCCCCAAAATTCATTTTGAAAATGTACGAAAATTACAAGTTTGCCCGTGTTAAAAATAACACACTGTTGATGAAAATTCTATTTCCTCGTACTTTGAGAAAATTAATACCGTTGCCGTAAAAAGATAGAAAATTATCACTGCTGATCTATGAAAAGAGTTCTTGTAGAGAAGAAATACATGATCCTACTTAGAATTGTCATATTTGTTTCATTCAAGGCAATAATAGAATGAAATGAGCTGTTAAAAAAGTAATCTTTTTTTTCTTTTCCTTAAAAAGGTGTTACTTCTCTGTCAGCTAAAAACCAGTATTTGAATTATTGTTAGGTTATCCATTAAGACATCTTACAAAATAACAGCCCAGAACACATGAAAACGAAGAAATAACTTTACATTATTACCTAAATATGTTCATCTGACATTTTTTATCTGTCTCTCCTTCCTCTTTCTTTGTTCCCCTCCTCTCTCCCCTCTCTTTCTCTCTACACATACATACATATATATATATAATATATATATATATATAATATGCATATACATTTATAAGCGTACAAATACTATACATAATTATGTATCTCTATCTGTCTATATATATATATATATTCTATAATTATAAGCATAATTATAATTAGGGTTCAGCAAAAATTGCTTCACACATACCGAAATTTAGAAATAGCAGTTAAACTACTATTCCACTACCATAAGTTATCTCCCACACAGTAATTCTCTCACCTCGCGCAGGGAAAGAAAAAATAACGAATCCACCCACCCGGCTTTGATTAACTATATACGCGTTTCTAGGTTAAAGAGATGTAAAAAGATGTGAAATCATATTTCTACTCACTTACTCCCGTCATCAGTATAGTATTTCAATTTTAAATTTGAGAGCACTGATGATTAACATACGCACTCGACCAAGCGTCATCAAGCAGCATATATCCAAAACACAATACTTCCGAATTCAAAACAGAAGAATGAGATCTCGCTTTCCTCCTCAATCACCCACGAGTGCCACGACTAATTCCGCAGAATTATACTTATAATTATAGAATTTTTGTATAAGGTTCCCGATAATGGTTCTTTTAACATACCGAACTACTTGGTAAAATTATTAATTATTATTATTGATAATATATATATATATATCTATATATTATATATATATATATATATATATATATATATATGCACATATGAATAAGGAAAAGAATGATTTCACTGGTAGTTCTAATCAGTTTAATTTGTATTTTTTCATTTTTTAATAATATAAATTTTAGTTCATAGATCTATGAACTGAAATTTATATATTAAAAAAATATTTTAATAATAAATTAAGCCGATTAGAACTACCAGAGAAATCATTCTTTTTTTTTTTCAAAGATGCCGAGCTGTACTAAGGATCTCACATATTTTCAGTACACACACACACAATATATATAGAGAGAGAAATAAAATTTAAAACATACTAACCACACCCACCACACCACACACACACACCCACACACACCCACACACACACCACCACACACACACACACACACCACACACACACATACATACATACATACATACCTACATACATACATACATACATACATACATACATACATACATACATACATACATACATACATACATACATACATACATACATACATACATACATACATACATACATACATACATACATACATACATACATACATACATACATACATACATACATACATACATACATACATACATACATACATACATACATACATGGTAGAAATCAACCCGTGACCGAGTAAGACCACTTTGATCTCTCAGTCGCTGAAGATATCTCATATTGTTCCTAAGGTCTGCAAGGTACCTAGAAGCCATTTAACACCGACCACAAATCAGCACTTTCACCACCACCACCCCCGACCATATGGAAGTTGGGACCTAGTGGCCGAGTGAGTCCACTGGTTGACATACTATGATACACAAGGTGCGCGAGAGAACATTATAGATATTACATTGGTAGACGGGGTTACCTCCGTGGCCACGCTCGCGGCTGTGTAGGCCTGCCTTTGAGATGCAGACATAACCACACTGGTCATACGACAGTGTCTGTTTCGTGGCCTTCTTAAGGAGGGGGTTCACATCCTCCATATATTTATCACCACGTTTCAACTCAATGTATGCAACCTTGTTTTCGAATTCTTTAAGACCTATAGCAATCAGATTAATCCACGGCGCTCTATCGGATGCAAGATCTTCCCAGGGGTTAGTATCGACTTTGATAATCTTTTTAAGAGTATCTTTAAGATTGTCTCTGAAACGATTGCGTAGCTTGCACGGGAATGTTTTCCTGGCTCTATCACACCATATACCACCTGTTTTGACACGCGGATGTCCTCTAAATGGACAGAATGACCAGACCATCTGAATTTGTGGTCCATAATCATGAGAATGAAGAACTCCTAGTTTCTCGTTATAACTTCCTTGCAGGAGAAAGTAAAATCGTATAAAAAAATTGAAATTCAATTGGTTTTCTGGTTGTTTCAACCTCTATTGTGCCACTGGTTTCGTATGGTCGTTGTAGATGATTGCACAGAAAAAAGGAGAGTATATTTTAGATTAAAAAAGAACTTTATCTTAATTTTGAAGAATAAAAGAAATATAAATAACCGCATTATTTATGACATGACGCAATATATGTGTATATATACATATGTATTATGTATATATCTCTGTGCACTCATATATATATATAGGGAAAGTTTACGAACAAAACAAAAGATGAAGACAGGTGGTGTACAAAACAAACAGATGTATTAGTATAACGTTCAGGAATAGAAAAAGGTCTTTTTACGTTTCGAGCCAACGCTCTTCTACAGAAAGGTACACAGAAAAAACAAGGAGAGAAACAAGGAGAGAAAAAAATGTGTTGTGGCTAACGATCTATCATGGCGGCGTCACCAACAGTAAACAACATAATGTATGAAAACAAGTGAGTTAAATACGCTAACAAAGAGAGAAAGATGGAAAACAGGACAAGTAACACAAAGAATGACCCTTCATCAGTTGTCGGCTGTGTATCAACTCCTCATTTCGAGCATTCACATATATATATAACACAGAGAGAGAGAGAGAGAGAGAGAGAGAAATAGTTACATGTATACATATATTCATCTTGATAAATCGTTGCCGTCAAATATGAAAGCAATTAAAAAAATTCACGAAAGCTGAATATATTTGATATAGATTTATATAATAAGGATAATCAAATTATTATTCAGAATACTCTGGAAGATTGACTCCAAAAGGTTTGAAAATGTTCGCCTCTAAATGGAACTTGAACATGTGACATCCTTCGTTATTTCTACCATTAAACTACGTGATAAAAAAATATGTAAACATTAAATACAAATGAATAATTTAATGAAATGCTTGTGAGTGCATGCGTATATAAGAACTTTTTCTTCTACTCTGGTTTCCCCTTTTTATTTAACTTACTTTCTTTTTCCCTCTGTCGTTTGCCTCTAATTCTTTTGCCTCCTTTTTCCCTACTATCACCCATTACATATTATTTCCTTTTTTCCTACTATCACCATTACATATTATTTCTTTATTGCCACAGGAAGAGTGGTTAAACATAGAGGGGACAAACAAGGACAGACAAAGGGATGAAGTCGATTATACCGACCCCAGTGCGTAACTGGTACTTATTTAATAGACTCCGAAAGGATGAAAGGCGAAGTCGACCTCGGCGGAATTTGAACTCAGAACTTAACGGCAGACGAAATACCTATTTCTTTACTACCCACAAGGGGCTAAACACAGAGAGGACAAACAAGGACAGACGAACGGATTAAGTCGATTATACCGACCCCAGTGCGTAACTGGTACTTAATTTATCGACCCCGAGAGGATGAAAGTCAAAGTCGACCTCGGCGGAATTAGAACTCAGAACATAACGGCAGACGAAATACGAATTTCTTTATTGCCCACCGGGGGCCAAACATAGATATGGACAGTACAACTGATGGGATCAGTGAATCGATATGATTTTACATAAATGTGACATCAAAAATAAAATACAATACATAAAAATCGAATGGAATACAGTACAAAAACAATACAAATGAAGCGATGATCAAGTTACGCTCCGATCCCACAAGCCCCGATCTACCGCTGATACCTTTTTATTTTCCTTTTTTTTTTTTTTTTCGTCTATTCACACGGTTCCTTGCACGCACAACACTCGTGCAACATGCTTCCGTCTCTTTTGGAACGTACACTCTGACAGACAGACACCTCTTCTCCAGCCACAGTTTCCTTTTCAAATGAAAAGAAAAAAAGGATCGTAAATTGTCACCAGAGATAAAGTTGCCTGTCTTAATTCCTTTTATCCTAGTATTCCATACAGCCTCTTTTGCTATTGCTACAACCGTGAGAAAACAATTCTTACCTTCGTTCGTTAGAACTCCCGGTGGGTCAATTTTTATAATTGACTCAGTCGACAGCCGTACTCTTCCTTCGCCGGACAACAGATGTTCAGCATAAGCCCACATTTCAGTTATCTCCGGACACTGAACAATAGCGTGAGGGACGGTTTCCCTGTCCCCACCGCATCTTGGACAGGTCGGCGACTGACGTTTACCATGTCTTGCGAGCTTATCCCAAACGGGCAAGGCACCTCTGTAGCATTGCCAGGTTAAGGACTTTTGGAAGTTGTCCAACGTTCTCAACCCGAATGTACGATGAAACAAGCTGTCCAGTTGAATAAATCCGAGACCTAGAGTCGACCCCAGGCCATCGTCGCATTCAGACTCTACCAACCCACTATATAAAATCCGTGTGGAACCCCCACCGCTGGCGTTGCCCGAGCGCCGGAACAGCAAGAGGGCCTTACGGCACTCTTTATGCCACTCACTCGACCTCGGTCTACGAGAACACCAGGCTTCCTGTTCGCAAAAACTCTTGAACTCAGGGAACATTTGTCTGGCCAGCGGAGACCACACCCGTTCACTATCCAGGAGAATCCAGAGGTGCCTCAACCTCAACGCATGTCTGCGCATCATTAACCAAGGCATCCCTAAACCTCCATTTAAAGGCTTTTGACAGCAGACAGAGCGTTTCACAAGTGGCGACCTGCCCTTCCACAAAAAGCGAAAGAGCTGTCTCTCCAACCTGATCAACCACGAATCCGGACAGGGCACGACAGTCAGGCGGTAGGTAATGACCGATGCGATAAACACATTGCCACTTCCGCCCTCCCTTTCAGGGATAGCCACCGCCAAGACCAAGTCTTGACTACTGCAGCCACCCTGCTCAATACCTCCGTCCAGTTCTTCTCTATCTGGAGGCCTGGTCCAAACCAGACTCCCAGCAACTTAACCGGTCCCTCCGTCCAGCGCCTAACAACACTGTCTGAAGGCATCGACTTGCCAACCCAGGTGCCGAGCTGCAAGCCGACCGACTTTTCCCGGTTAATCTTTGCTCCTGCTACCTCCTCGTAAGCCTCAATAGTCTTACCTACTTCACGTAGGCGTACCACTGTGGTTACACTGATAGTGATATCATCCGCGAAAGCCGTAACAAACTCCTCTAGTCCTGGTTCTCTCGGGATGCCACTCAACCTTTGCAGTAATGGCTCGAGAGCCATCACATACAAAAGTGGTGAAAGCGGACATCCTTGACGAACCGAGCGTCTGATGCAGAACGGCTTCGAAAGGAACCGTTCGCCCGAACTATCGAGTCAATGTTGTGGTACAAAGCGATAAACCACCCTGAGGAAGCCAAGGCCCAGGCCAAACCGCGCAAGTACAGTCGCTAGGTATCGATGGTCAACCCTATCAAAAGCTTTAGACTGGTCCAAATGCACCAATGCCCCACCTTTGCCAGATTTATTACCAAACCTCTCTATGGTATAGCGAATAAGATGGAGGGTATCCTGAATGGTTCTGCCTGGGATGGCACATGTCTGTGCCTCCCCGACTATACCATTCGCGACACGCGCCAACCTTTTTGCTAGAACCTTGGCCAAAATCTTCACTTCTGCGTTTAACAGAGTGATGGGCCTGAAATTCTCTAGAACGTCCCCCTTGTCCGGGTCCTTTCTGACCAACGTCACTACTCCCCGGCGCACAGATCTGGGGATAAACCCATTCTGTTTCCAGTTCGCGTACACGTCAGTCAGTAGTTGCCCGAACAAGTCTGGCATACATTTATACAGCTCGTACGGAAGACCATCAAGTCCCGGTGACTTACCCGCTTTACAATCGGCCAAAGCCTCCATCACCTCCCCAAGTGTGATTGGCCCTTCGCAAGACTCCGCATCCGACCCCGAGAGGCACGGCAGCCCGGTAAGAAAGTCCTCGAGGGCTCTCCCACCACCAGGACCGCCGTCACCCCCGAACAGCTGGGCGAAGTACTCCCGAAAGACCTCACACATTTTCTCGGGTTCGTTTATCAAGACACCATTTGATTCGTCAAAGACCGAATAGAGGAATTATTTCCTTGCCGAGCTTCTACCACTCGGGCCCATCCAGCGGCTTTGATTCCTTCACTTCCCATTGCACGTAACTTAGCTCTGGTAATACTTCCCATGTGGTGGGCTTCAAGATGCTGGTTTAACTCCAGTCTTTCACACCCTCGCTTGGTCTGTATTACCAGTCCTCCAGGCTTCTTCTAGTTCCTTACTAGACCATCTCCTATTTTTACGTCCTTCTTAGCTAAACTTATGCTAAACCTAATAGACTCATATTTGATGGCTCTTTTTAGGGCGTACCACCATTTGTTATTAATGATGGTACCTGTTAATGCCCTCTGTATTAACATCTTGATCCGCTTTCTGTACTCCTCAATCGCCAAAAGGGACGTATTGAGTTTCCAGTAGCCAGATCCCTGTCTATGCAACTTATCTACCGTCAGTTTACAGTAACCATCTTGTGGTCACTGTAGCTGACTAGAAAAAACTGTGGACACTCAACTATGGACTTATCTTTTTCTCTAATTAAAATCCTATCTAGATATGTTCTGGTAGACCCGTCACTATTTGACCACGTCCACTGTGGAGTGTTCGGGTGCTCCAACCTATATGGATCTGCTAGCTGAAATTGACTTAGCAGATCCCGAAAGCCTGTGTTACATTTTCTGTTCATGTTCGAGTTTGAGCCAACACAATCTGTGTGTGCTGCACATATTGTATTAGAGTCTCCTAACACTACTAGTGAATGCGACGTGGCTAGGAACTTCCTAGGCCACGAAAATATTCAGTTTGCTGGCCAATAATGTTTGGTGCATAAATAGCGACCAGCCTGATTGTCTTGCCACAACTGAATGTCAAGTCGAGAACGACCAGCCTGCCTTCTGGGTCAGAAAAAACCAACTTTTTCTCGGCTACCCGGTTTCTTTTTAGTAGGACCAACACCCCACCCCCACCTCCCGCCCGACTCGGAGAAACGTATTTCTCGTAGCCGTTCAGGAGGGGGAGCAGATCTCTTGGCCCCTTCACCCGGGTTTCCGTTGCAACAATTACATCCAAATTTCTCGACCTGATGTCATTCAGAAAGCGTCCTTGCTTCCAGCTTGACAACAGGCCATGAACATTTAAACAACCAATGTGAATAGCCATCACTTACCTGTTTAATTAGGATTGTCCGGTGGAGGGGGACCCTCCACCTTTTTTTTTCCAGGGTCGGAGGTGGACGGTCTTGGGAAATAGATTTGTCAAAATCCCGTCTCACCACCGACACAGAATTATCAGGTGGAGGGGGAATCTCCACCTTTTCCTTTTCTCGCGGGATCGGAGCTGGTAATCCATGAAATATCGACTTGTTAAAATCTAATCTCAATGAAGATACAGTCTTTCTGTACTTATTTTGTAGAATTCTATAAGTCTTATTTGAGACTTCATATATGTCGTAATTGATAAATTCCTCTGAAAGGTTATCAATTTTTTTTACAGTCTTTATGAGTTGAATGTCTCTCATGAGCTCAGTATCTTTAGTGTATACGGCTATTATGCCTTTTTTCTTTTTCTCTTCTGGCAGTCTTTTTTGGTCGTTGTTCTGTAGTAGTCGCCGCTCTCGGCTGGGTTGCTGGTTGTATTTTTCTTTTGTTTGTTGTTTTTTCTCATCTGTTTCTTTTTCTCTTATCTTCTTCCTCTTTGTCTTTTTTCTCGGGGTTTTCGGCCCTCAACAAACACCACGAGGTTCTTCCTCCCCTACCTCAATTGTCTCAGGAATTGTTTGAATTATTTTAGGGTCCGCTTGAATGAGAAGATTAATTGTTTACCATCCCAGCGTGGGTTTTCCGTAGCGGTAGCCTGGAGGAGAGTAATTTTTTCTACCTCTTTGATTAGGACTGCCGCCAACAACCACATAGGTTCGACCTCTGGCGGGACCCTTGTAATTTTTATTCGCGACGTCCTCATCCCCATATAATAGGGTATTAACTCCACGTCGTTCGTTTTCAACGTTTCCACTGAGTTCTTGTGTGTTATTTCTTTATTGGTGAACCTTACTTCCACCGTTCCGAATTTTTTTCCTCTTCTCAGAAATACTACGTCGCCCAATATGGCTTTAAGCACTTTTCTATTTTCTCTTCTGACATTCTTTCAATTTTTCTATTTTGTAGACAATATGTTTTGAAAATTATTGTTTTTTGCTTTTCTTCCTGTAATAACTTTTGCGGAGGTTCAATTTTCACACTGTTGTCATTTATTTCCATCATTTTGCTGTATTTCATAATTTCGCTTTTATTCGTCGACAGTATCTGGGTTCCACCCCCAGCAGCCAACGCAAAACTTTTTTTTCCATTTTTTGGTTCTATCTGGATGCTAGGCACATCAATTATTCTCTTCGACACAATGCCTTTGTTCTCTGGCAAAGTCGGAAACTCTTCTGGTGAAAGTTCTGACGAGCTCTCAGACACATCTCCCAAAATATCAAATATATTATCCTCTCTGCTATTCCTTCTTGTAGCGGGGGAAACCCCTATTTCCTTGTCTGTAGTTGGCTCCTCGCCGGACATGTATTTTCTCCTCTCAACAGGAGAAACAAGTATTTCTGCTCCAACGGTAGGCTCCATGCTAGACGACATTCTTCCCCCCAAAGGGGGAATGAACAACGCGTGCTACCACAAGCACTAAGTGTTTTCAATTGACAACTCCAACAGTTAAGTTATTCAACAGTTTAACAAGAAACAACAGTTGTTAACAATATTAACACCACGAAACAGCAATTCTTACTTCACGAACACATGTGCGGCAGGCGAAATACGGCTACGCATTTCGCCCGGCGGTGCTAACGTTTCTGCCAGCTCGCCGCCTAAAAACAGATATTTACATATACCTACACAACATAAGTTTTATTTTAGTAAGAACAAACATACATACATGTACACATGTACATGCAAATAATTTTAAAATCTACAGCTTGTTCAAGAGTATTGCAGTTATCTTTTCATACATATAAAGTATGTAAAGTTGTTGAACAACGTATTAAAATTTGCTAAAACGTTACGAACTTAGCTGTGCCAACACAGAATAATATTGTAGGCAATGTGTTCGATTTCGCTCTATGTTTAAAATAGTTAAAATTGTTTGCCGTATATCCGAAAGCGTTTATCTGTATATCACATATTCAAAAAAAAATCTAAGAACATAATCACAATGGAGAAATAAAGAGACGGGAATATTATTTTCTCATAGACAAAATGTATGCAACTAACTCTTACGCAGTTTCATTTACTGACGTAAAGATAAAAATATTAGATAACAACTTTCAAGGCAGACGAGTTGACATTTAAATAACAAAGAATATAATTTTCACAGATGTTATCACAAAAGACGCGTCTTGTGTACTAGCATTGTAGAATTCGCACCATCTCAAGAATAAAACGCTTCAGAACAATAAAACGCTTTCAACGGAAAACAAATTTTCTCTCTCAATTTACAAAATTCTTATATTTTCAAAGTAGTTGTGAAATTACCGCAGGTAATGCTAGTTATAATACTTTTATTTCGTGCTTTATATCACATTGTATTTAAAATATTTTATTAATGATAAAAGCTATAAAAATACCTTTTCTGTTATCTATCATCTAATGCACTGTCGACCATTAACACATCCTCCCACTGTTAGCTTTTTTTTTGCTTTGTTTTGGGTTTTTTTCTTTTGTTAAATTGAGGTTTCCCTGAATGTATGCATGTGTGTGAGTACGTATGAATGTTTGTATGTATGCATGTATGTATATGCACGTTTACGCGCATGCGTACAAAGAGAGGCAGAGAGAAAGCGAACGAGACATATATGTATATATATATATATATATATATATATAGTTAATCCAAACAAGAAAGCACAAAAAAACACAACAACGTTAGGACGTGGAACAAATATAGTATTATTGGACGCTCAGGAAAGAAGGAGGGTTTAACGTTTCGAGCGGAGCTCTTCGTCGGAAACATAGGAGAAGGAAAGATCCAGAGAAGGGAAGACAGAGGGAAAAAATCGCCAACGGTACACACGCGGTCACATTTTTATTTATGCGCCCTTTTCAAACCTAGCCAGGCTCATGGGTTCGGTTTCCCAGTTTCTGTGGCATATGTGTTCCCCCCAGCTGGACGGGACGCCAGTCCATCGCAGCGTTACTCAAAGAACAGGAAGAAAGAGTGAGAGAAAGTTGGGGCGAAAGAGTACAACAGGAGTTGCCACCAACCCCTGCCGGAGCCTCGTGGAGCTTTTAGGTGTTTTCGATCAATAAACACACACAGCACGATCCTCCGACCGCGAGTCCGCTGCCCTTACCACTGGGCCATTGCGCCTCCACATATATATATATATATATACACACACACACATATATATATATATATATATAGAGAGAGAGAGAGAGAGGGAGAGAGAGAAAGAAAGAGAGAGAGAGAGTCTGTATGTGCGAGACAGATAGTGCGTGTGTGTTTGTGTGTAATAGGCAGAGAGAGAAAGACAGAGAGAGAGAGAGAGAGAGTTGTACGCAAAGATATTTCGGTCATAATCATAGAATTACGTAAGACAGTAGAAATTTATTACATAATGTCTACAAACGAATATTTTTCACTCGTGTTCGTTATTAGAAGTATGTGAGTGCGTATGTGTGTGCGCAGGCGCGCGTATGCGGATCTCTCAGATACCTGCACCATTAACGTACTTCTCAGATAAAAATGAACATCACACAGTCTATCAAGGTTGGACTTTGAATTACAGACACAATACATCTAACAGGTTTCTATACAGTTTCAATCAGTTTCAATCACAAGTCTTGGATAAAGCCAGGACATTGGTAATAGACGCTTGTACAAGATGTCATAGAGTAGAAATGACCCCGTCACCTCGCGATTGCAATCTTCTTATCTTCTTCTTCTTAATTCTTTTTGCCCATTGTGGAGCATAAGGCCTCAACAGTTGTTTTCCACATTTTACGGTCATCTGCGTGTTTCTTCATTGCTTCCCATGTCAGGCCGGTGGTCCTGAGCTCGTCCAAAATGCTCCGCTTCCATGTCTGCTTCGGGCGTCCTCGCTTCCTTTTCCCCTGCGGGTTCCAGTCAAGTGCTTGTCGTGTCACATTTGAGGGTTCTTTCTGCAGTGTCCCCCCGATCCATCTCCATTTCCTTCGTCTAATCTGAACATGTATGGGCTCCTGGTTGGCCCTTTCCCACAGGTCGGTGTTTGGCTCTAATGCATACTTCGCAATCGTTCGACCTTTCTTCGTTTGACGTCATAGAATGTAACAGAATTATTTAACTGAGACTAGACATGGGTACCATGATGGCTTAGGTTGCGTCCAGGTTGCAGCACCGACTTGGAAAATGTTAGTTGAACGAACTGACTCCAGTACTTATTATTATTATTATTATTATTATTATTATTATTATTATTATTATTATTATTATTATTGGGTTGGTGCATAATTATTGCGGCTTTTTTTTCAACAAATTTTATTCAACAAAAACAATAAAAATATTGGTTTATCTGCCCCTGGGCCCGCATTAGGCAAGACGTTGAAAATTCTCTTGGCCCATGACACTCCATGGACCCTAAGTAATGCATGTGTAAAATTTTGATAAAATTGTATTGGGTACTTCTCGAGTTTAGGAATTCACACAAACAGACTCACATTCCCAGTTTTATATATAATAAAAAAAATTAATTAATTAATATAATAAAATATATATAAATATAAAAATATACATACACATATATATATATATATATATATATATATATATATGTATATATATATTTGTATATATATATAAAATTTATAAGTTTAAATTATTTAAATAATTTTTTATTTTTAACTTTTATATTTTAAATTAATTTTATGTATTGCTTATGTTTTTCACTGTTTGATTTGCCTAATAGTGGTTTTATCTCTAATTAATATAATATAATATATTTATACTATAAAATTGGATTTAATCCTAAATCTAATTTTTCCCTGTAAGTTGGATTTATTCCCTAATATTATTATATTTATATATATAATATATATATATATATATTATAATAATATATATATATATATATAAATATACATATATATATACATATATTATATATATATATATAAATATACATATATATTATATATATATATACATACATACACACACACACACCCACCACATATATATATATATATATATATATATATATATATATATATATATATATATAGATATATATATATATATAATATGTATGTATGTATGTATGTATGTATGTATGTAGTTATGTATGTAAAGGTCAGCTATTTTGACCCGTGCTTCGTTCGGATTTTGGTGGTGGTGTTGTTTTGTGCGTGTTGTCTCCTTTTCCCTTTCTTCTTTTGGTCGTCTTCTTTACCTGGTTCTTTTTATTGCCCTCTTCTTTTTCTTTTTCTTATTTTTAAATTTTTCTTCGTCTTTATCTTCTATTTCTTCTTTCTCTTCTTCTTCCACTGTTTCTTTTCTCCTTTTCCCATATTCCTCACCATGGCAACCAAACGGTAGCCCCGAGCGACTTGCAACCCTCCTCACACCATTGCCCACCCCATTTTACCCCCCAGTGTAAATTTTGGCGCCAATCCGAACCCATAAACCGTTCCCATCCCAAAATGAGACAAATAACCAAGAAATCAAACAACTTTTCCGCATTTAAGCTTTATAGATATTGATGTATATATCTTTTATTTTTCATCCTCTACTTGTTTCAGTCATTACACTACAGCGGTGCTGTTGGCACCGCCTTGAAGAATTCTAAGTAGAATGTATCGACCCCAGTACTTATTTTTTAAAAGTCTGGTACTAATTTCATCGACGTCTTTTGCCGAACCGCTACGCTATGGGGACGTAAACACACCAAGCAGTTGAGAGAGGGGAAAAAAACACAAAGACACACACACACAACTGGCTTCTTTCGGATGATGCTTCCATGGTACTTGCATTTTAAAAGTAGTTATTAATTTGTTTCAATGTTCGTCTATCTCTCGCTTTTAAGTCAACGATCATGAATATCTGTTGAGCGCTACATTCTTCTCTTAGTAAAGATTTTGTATTTTTTGAAGCAACTCTTTAGAACTCTTAGGCGCAGGCGTATCTGTTTATAAGAAGCTTGCTTTCCAAGTATGTGATTCTGGGTTCAGTCCCACTGCATGGCACCTACTATAGCCACGGGTTGCTCGAAGCCTTGTGACTGGGTTTGGTAGCGGAAACTGAAAGAAGCCTTCGTATGTGTTTGTGTATGTGTGTGTGCCTTTATGTCGGTATATCTTCAACCACCGCTTGATAGCAAACGTTGGTGTGTTTACATCTCAGTAACTTAGCAGTTCGGCTAAGGCGATCGATAGAACAAGTGCTAGGTTTAAAACGAATAAGTCCTGGGGTCGATTTGTTCTATTAAAAACTCTATGAGGTAGTGCCCCCGCATGGCCGCAGTCAGATGACGAAACAAGTAAAAGATTAAAATACCTATTTCATTTTGTGATGAGTAACATATCTTTCTGATTTGTTGTCTTCGCTTGATTCTAATCATGTATTTGGATGATTTGATGAGATTGCAGTTCGTTGAGAGGTTAAGCTTTCTCATACGATAGATATAAAATAAAATGAAATTGGTGCAAAGAAAGTAACAATCCTATACATGAAAGTATATCTTATTTGATATAAAAGTTGAGGGTAATCAATTTCTAAAAATCCCAGTTTATCCCGATTCTCCTTTAAGCATTTACTAACAAAACTTAGTGCTCCAATTATTATTGGTATGAATATGAATTCATAGTCTGGATATAGAAGCTGGAGGTTTCGAAGCAGTTGTCCATAGGTATCCTCTTTTCCTTTGATTTTCAAAGAGATATTTATATTTGCAGGGCAGCTTTGCCTCTCTGTCTCAAACAACAATATCCATTCTGTTATGCTTACATTTGACAGAGGTTTTGATGGGATTATTCCACCGGTATTACTTGAGTTGGTGTTTATGAATGTCTACCATAACAGAAGGATTTTCTAATTTTATTTCAGGATAGTCTTTTTGCAGATAGCATTGTAAATTGTTTTAGCAACAACATCGTGCCGCATAGGGAAGTAGTACCATGTCGACATTTTAGGACAGCTGCTAATCACATGCGTAATGTCTTCCACAGAAACATGACATAGCCTACACATGCGGTTGCACCTTGGGATTACAAGAGCATCACTGTCTCTCTTGTTCACCAGGTACTTTGTGGCAATCTCTTGTTCCTGGATTGCAAATGCATAACCTTCGAAGTGTGATGTGATGTAGTGGTCTTGTATCCAAGACAGGACACGCTTTGTGTCAATTCTACTGTCTTCTTCAAGCTTCCGGGTAACATACCCATGCATGGTCCCTTTTTTTTTTGTATGCTGATTACTTTCCATCCAGGTCTCCTCTGAAGTAGGAGAGCCCAGCTGTTTTGGGGTTGTATAAGAAATCATCAGGAAGATTATGTATGTATGTATGTATGTATGTATGTATGTATGTATGTATGTATGTATGTATGTATGCATGCATGCATGTATGTATGCATGCATGCATGTATTATGTATGTATGCATGCATGCATGTAGTGTATGTATGCATGCATGCATGCATGTATGTATGTATGTATGTATGTATGCCTGCATGTATGTAGTATGTATGTTATGTATGTATGTATGTATGTATGTATGTATGCCTGTATGTAGTGTTTTTAGACAGAAGGCTCATGAGATATATTATCTCTGCATTAATTTTACATTTTGCAATGTATTTACATCAAGAATGATAGAAAGACGGCTATT
>NC_043005.1:73824485-73867055 GCF_006345805.1 Octopus sinensis
CTCTTCGCTCCTTTTTAACCAAATCCAGTGGCTAGCCTCTTCCACTGTAGTTTTGTGTTTATTATTTAATTATGAAACAAAAAAAAATATATATATATTTATAAATCTTACGTCAAATCTTTATTGAAAGTTTTTAACATGTGCTAAGTCTGCATCCCTGCAAATTATAAATCTTCTCTTTGCGTTACACATTTGGAGCATTTCCGGAGTTATCTCCTGCACTGCAAACGGAACCTGACTACGTGTGACTTCAGATTTTATACGCTTTAATTTAAAATTGGCAGTAACATTGAAATTTCAAAATTTCTGCCAGTTAACACAGCATCGGACACTCACACGGTGACTTGCTGGCCAAAAATTCGAAATTAGCCGATTACTTACTTGTTAGAGTACAACAAATTTGTACTTTACCAAAGATGTTCAGTATTGCTTCAATTTGAAGAAAGATTGATTTTATTATAACATAAACACACACACACACACTTACACACACACACACGCACACATACACACACAGGTACACACATAAAACGTTCTTCACAGGATTTTTACCTACATAGCCGACGCCTACGAAGTGCTATTCTCGAAAGGTCATATCTTCCCACTTAACTTGCCCTCTTAAACTTTCATCGTGCCTCAAACTAATAAGGCGTTCCTTCGTTTTAACTCGACAAAACCATAACAAGACCTCGGTTGTTTCCGTGTCAACTCGACAATTCACTTCGGATATCTTCGTGACCTCCGTGACAGTGTGCGTGTTCTGTTGTTTTTATGTATTTATGTGTTGTGGAATATAGATATAACGAAATTATGACAGCAAAATGCTTTGCATATTTGTTCTTACCTACTTCATGTGTGTATGTAAAACGCGCAAATTTTCGGAGGTCACGAAGATATCCGAAGTGAATTGTCGGAAACAACCGAGGTCTTGTTAAAACGAAGGAACGCCACTAACAATATTAACTGTGAATGTCTCTTTGACTTTTGCATTTTTTTCTCTTTTCATGTTTCAATTCTTCGTTCGTTATCGATTTGCCTTATATACTTTCAGTTATAGTGTATTGTTCACTTGCCCTAAGATGCTAGCTGTAACTCGGCAAGTAACTGCAACAAACATTAAAAGAAAATATCAAGAACAACAACAACAGCAGCAGCAACAGGAGGCGCAATGGCCCAGTGGTTAAGGCAGCGTACCCACGGTCGGAGGTTTCGATTCCCAGACCGGTTGTTGTGTGTGTTTATTGAGTGAAAACACCTAAAGCTCCACGAGGCTCCGGCAGGGGGTGGTGTCGACCCCTGTTATACTCTTTCGCTCCAACTTTCTCTCACTCTTTCTTCCTGTTTCTTGTCCCCGACTTCCTACACAACTGCTGAGCCTGGATGCGCATTCATCCATCCGTCGATGCTCTCGGTGTCGAGGGTTGACCTGCTTTCTTTTCTGTGGGTCTTACAAATAGCAAAGGACCACGTTTCGGATTTCTCCCACTGGGACGAAGACCGCTTCGATTAACAAAGAAACAAACAATAATAATAATAATAACAATAATGACGATTATGATGATGATTTCTTTATTGACCACAAAGGGTTGACATCAAGAAAAACTTTATAGATAGCACATGACAAAACATTGGATGTATGTGAGTATATATATGTGCGTGTGTGCTGTTGTGAGGGTTTTGCGGATCTTATGAATTAACTTGCCATTACACTTTTGCTGTGGTCTGGTTAAAAGCACTATAACCATCTGACTTTACCTAACGTCGGCAGAACATCTAACAAGGACTGAACGTTGAGCTATGCGGAAGTTAATTGTTAGATTAAGAGCTTAACGGTCCCAAGATTAAAACAAATTACATTAGAAAAAAATAAAACAAAACAAAACTACTATAGTAAAATTTACACATACTTTAGACTAGCAAAACAGAAAGATTAATTGTATTTTCTTTCATTCAAGCCTTCTTAAAACATACATGTTAGGGCGCGTGGCTTAGTGGTTAGGGCATTCGGCTCATGATCGTAAGGTTGTGTGTTCGATTCCCGGCGACGCGTTGTGTCCTTGAGCAAGACACTTTATTTCACGTTGCTCCAGTCCACTCAGCTGGCAAAAATTTCAAAGGGTCAGCCTTGTCACTCTCTGTGTCACGCTGATTATCCCCGAGAACTACGTTAAGGGTACACGTGTCTGTGGAATGCTCAGCCATTTGCACGTTAATTTCACGAGCAAGCTGTTCCGTTGATCGTATCAGCTGGGACCCTCGTCGTCGTAACCGGCGGAGAGAAGAGAGAAAACATACATAAACAATGTGGGTGGGGCTAGTTAATTGCATGCATTAGCATAAAGTATGGGTGAGTATAAAATTACAGAAAATGAAGCGATGGAAAATTTCAGACAGATGCTATTTACTCAACTAATAAAAAAAACAAATCTTGGTTCCTTTCAACATGTTACTTACCTGCTATTATTGGCTGCTAAGATGTAGACAAAAAGTCTGTTAGTTTAATAATCATCTGACAAGTTAAAGCAAATATCAAGTTTTTTAAAAAATGTGACTGAGGGCCTTTATATATATATTGAAATGGATAAATGAATTATCTTGGGCTCCTAAGGAGCGTTTTGTTCGAATAGCTTGCTGCGCATTTGTTTGGAGATTTAAATTCCTGGATTTTCCTGAAGAGAAAGCTGCAAAATGGTCTCCTTATTCAATCCGAATTTGGAAATTTGCGGCCTTTGAAACATGTGTAGAAAATAATAAAAGGAATTCTGTAGAATCTTCGTTCAGCTCCATTTCTTCCCTTCACTAAATATATATATATATGTATATATATATATATATATATATATATATATATATATATATATATACATACAGATAAAAATATTGCTAACGGTTGTAGAATGGAAAACAGCGAAAGAAAAAAACGGAAAAATTTCTGAAAGTTAAAATGTTTAAAAAGTAAAAAAGAAATGGGTTAGTAAACATTTCTTGAGAGAACGAATAAAATGTAAAGAATACATGGTATGAATAAACCGAAACACACTACCACCGCTGCCACCCGACACAATAATGGTTAACGAGGAATTAAGAGGAATTCTCTATGCGGTCACTCACACTATTAGATAACAGAAACCAGATATTCCTCAAATCTACCCTACGGCCTTAAAAGAAGCAATGCATGGATAATGTAGCCCCAGATACTAGTATGCTCAAATAGAGTTTGGATCATCATTGATTGAATGTTTTTGATCATAGATTAGCTCAACTAGGTTTGACTCTGGTTTCGCCTGGGTTTAAAAATTGCCAGCAGAGAACCTCTATTTTGTTACGTGACTTGCTAAAAAAACATTTAGCTGAAATCACACATTTTCTCCGACGTTCAACTAATCTACTGCTCTCTGTGCAGTTTAAGCTAATATTAATTCATTAAAAGCAGTTTCTCATTTAGTCACAGTGTACAAGGGAAGAAAATGTGATTTTGTGATGTGTTTCTGAAGATCAAGGATGAAGTAAATTAACACGAATTAAGCACAGAAACTAATTGGGTCATAGATTATTATAATATACGAGCTAAACGCCCCCCGTCCAATGGACGGTGCTGAGTTGTCATCATATATATATATATATAATATAAATTAGAGAAACACCACTATTATGCAATTCAAACAATGGTAGACATAAACCAAATCATAAATAAAAAATAATATATATCTTTAAAAACATAACTAGATCACAAAGAGTACAAAAATGAATAAACAATATATAATTTTTTTACTTATTATATATTGTTTATTCATTTTTGTCCTCTTTGTGATCTAGTTATATGTTTTAAAAAATATATTTTATTTTTTATTTATGATTTGGTTTTTGTCTACCATTGTTTGCATTGCATAATAGTGGTGTTTCTCTAATTTATATATTATATATTTATATTGTGAAATTTGATTTAATACTAAATTGAATTTTTCCCTGTAAGTTTGGAGTTATACTCCCTAATATATATATATATATATATATATATATATATATATATATACATTCTTCTGTGTAAGTATGTATGTGTGTGAGAGAGACTGAGAGAGAGAATAACAGTAAGCAAATTGTTGCTATTACGTTTATTTCGTTTCCATTACGATCGCAAAACAAGATCCATGAATGAATACAAATTATAATCAATTTGAATCATCATAGATCGTGTCCTTAGACAATTAATTAAAATACGACTCGGACCTAATTTAATATATGTTTCTAGATAAATATTATTAGATTTGAAAACAAAGTAGGACCAGATTATAATGTCATAAGACTTCAATGACACAATTATTTTATAGAAAATTGAGTTGAGTGTGCAGCGCTGATGTAGAAGCCCCAAACCCTTGGTATCAAGCAAGTTTAACTTAAAAGCAACTGAGTAACTACACACACATACCTAAATAACATATTTATTGGAGGAGTCATTAAGCATTCACTTGACTTGTTGGAAACTGTACCCAAATCTCTCTCAAATCGCATATCATTTCTTCCCTCTTAAATAAGGAGGGTTACATTGGACTATGTTGTTTCAATATATATATATATATATATATATATATATATATATATATATAATATATATATATATATATATATATATAAGAAAGAAAGACATAGATTGATAGATAGATAGATAGATAGATAGATAGTAGATAGATAGATAGATAGATAGATAGATAGATAGATAGATAGATAGATAGATAAAGTCCAATACACATGAACTAGGTGTGTGTGTGTCTTTAGTTTGTCAGGTGCCTCTGGTTTTTGGGCGTAAGAGAATACAGCCTTAATGCCCTTGGTGTGAAAACATCCGAAAGCGGGTCATAGCCAAATGAGACGATACACACAACATTCCTTTTTTTTTTTTTCAGAGCGAAAGATATCGCTGTTTCGTCATTGTCTCATTTGACTATTCCCTACTTTCGGGTGTTTTTACACCAAGGGCATTGAGATTATATTCTCTTACGCTTAAAAATGAAAACTCAGCCGCCCAACAAACTAACAACACACACCTCGTGTATGTGCGTTCGACTTTGTCTATATCCCTCGAGCTGCTTCTAATTAATATTTGAATTGTTTTTCTAGGACATGATATATTCAGATATGCCAGCAGATGGTTCTTAAGCCATTTAGCATATAGTCATAGCCAGTTGGACAGCTCACAGCAAGCCCCATGCTCGGTAGGTGGCATTGAGAAGCCACAACAATAATAAAATATTGATGTCTGTTGCTCCGAAAACAAGGGATCTGATGTGAGTTGTCTAACTTGAATAGGGGCAGTTTTCAGGTGTTTTTTTACACTAAGGGTATTGAGATTGTATTCTCTTACACCTAAAAAACGAGGCCACCCGACAAACTAACACTTCGTGCATGTGTGTTCGACTTGTTTATATATACCTTGTGTGTGTGTGTGCGTGTGTGTGCGTGTGTGTGTGTGTGTGTGTGTGTGCGTGTGTGTGTGTGTGTGTGTGTGTGTGGTGTGTGTGTGTGTGCGTGTTTGTGTGTGTGTGTGTGTGTGTGTGTGTGTGTGTGTGTGTGTGTGTGTGTGTGTACATACGAAACCACCTATAGGAAAAACACTTATGGGGAAAAACCAGATAAAACCTAAACACCAACCTACTACGACAAAACAAAACTTCAGACCTCAAAACAACACCAAAAGAAATGCAGTTTTCTCATATAATAGACAAAGACACCTCAGTCCTATAAGAAACACAAATTTGCGATCATACGCAGATATAACAAGAAATAAGGTAACATACAACCCCAACTAAAGTAAAAATAGAACTCTCCAGAGACCAAATCATAGACCCAAACGAACCACACGAAACAAAGAAAAAATAATGAGTCAATCCCCAATCCACAAACCAATAACATGCTTACCTTTGAATAACCAACCTAAAATATTTACAAACAGAAAAATACAAAATTCCCGCATAAACACTCCCAACTCGAGTGGAAATCATTATTAAGACAGATCTACCACACAAAAAATGGAAAACAAACACCATTCTTCACGTGACATTAGAAAACAAACACATAAGTAAACCGTAAATACTAAATTTATCCACTAAGAAACCATCTAAAGAAGAAATTAAACTCCTCGAAAATAGATTGAAAGGTATACCCAACCAAATTGAACTAATAAAAGACACAGAAGAATTTTGCCGAAAATTACGATTGGGAGAATTTTTTTCTAAATACTGGATACACAGACGAATCACTGGTTAAAAACAGAACAGGATTCAGCCACCTACGACGATCAGCTCAATCTAATATGACCGAGAGGAAATGCAAATCCAACATATCTAAATATCAATTGGAAGCATTAAACAATTTACAAAAAGACACTTCGATAATTTTCAGAGAAGCTGAGAAATGTGGGGCAATAGTTATCATGAACAAGAACCATTACAGAGATACGGTTATGACCAACACTTCTACAATAAACTGAACAAAAACCATGAGCAAGATGCATAGACTGGTCTCAAAGTATCGTAATGACTTAACTGAGGATGAAGTTAATTATTTAACTAACTTCGAAGTAAAAACCAGTAACTTCTATGGACTACCCAAGATCCATAAACCAAAAGAAACACAAGACAACATAAAAGGAAACAGTTCAACATATGTCGAAATTCCGTAAATCCAGAGACTTCAAACTACGCCCAGTCATTGCAGGACTAGCATCCACTACACAACGTTTAAGTAACTGAATAGATCAGTGGTTTTCAACCAGGGTTCCGCGGAACCTTAGAGTTCTGCCAGTACAGTCCAGGGGTTCCGCAAGAAGTTACAAAACTGCTAAAATCGGCAGTAATTTTAAATTTTCCTGTGCGGATACGTGTGGATAAGACTATTAAATTTTTGCACAGGGGTTCCTCGAGCCAGTGGAATGTTTCCTTGGGGTTCCGCTCCAGCAAAAAGTTTGAAAAGCACTGGAATAGATATAATTCTATAACTGTTATGCGTTAACAAAGGGATGTGGGTTTGACTCCCACGCGGATAGGAAAGCCTTTTTTTCTGTCGAGGGCTTAAATGCCCCTTTATTAGACTATTTTCATTAGTCATTGCACAGCGATCTCCATGATGAGGGTCTCGGCTGATATGATCATCGAAACAACTTGCTCGTGAAATTAACGTGCAAGTAATTGAGCAATCTCCAGATAGGTGTACTCCAAACGTAATTATCAGGGGGATTCAGGGTGACACAGAGTGTGACAAGGCTGACCCATTTGAAGTAAAGGTACTACTCATTTTTGTCAGCTGAGTGGATTGGAGCAACGTGAAATAAAGTGTCTTGCTCAAGGACACAACGCGTCGCCAGGAATTGAACTCACGACCTAACAATCGTGAGTCGAATGCCCTAACCACTAAATCACGTGCTTTCACTATACATACATACATACATACATACATATGTGTGTGTGTGTGGTTGGAATTTACAAAAAACAAAACACGAAGAAACGTGTGTAAACAACAAATAGGTGTGTTAGTTTAACGCTCGGGAAGGTGAGAAAGTCTTTTACGTTTCGAGCCGACGCTCTTCAACAGAAAGGAACACGAGAAAATAAACAGAGATAGAATAAAAAAGGAAAGCTTTAGTAGCTAGCGGTCAATCATGGCGATGGCTAGACAGAGGTCGTCAGACAGGAGAGCTAGGAAAAAGGGGAGATAATAAAGTAATGGTGATCCCAAAACGAAGGTGCGCGTGCGTGTGAATGTGAGAGCATGTTGTGCATGGGGATATATATATATATATATAAAAAAATTTCACCGAGTCCAGCCAAGAGAGGTTTTGCTAAATTGTTGACATAAAAATTTAAAAAAACAAAACAAAAAAAAAACAATAAATGAACTAAACTAATCTCCATTTAATAATCGTCAACCGGAATTCTTTTCTCGCTCATGAGTTTGCTACTCGATAAAGTAATTCAAGATTGTTTCCCAGTAAAGTACTTCGTCCGTGATTTGGGGGCGTTCGTTCTCGTACAATACTAAAATAAAAATGAAATGAAATAAATTAATTAATCTTCTATGGGATAGAGAGAGAGAGTGTGTAAAAAAAAAACAAGGAAGCGATATCAGTGGAGATGAAAATAGAATAGAAATATCGGAAGCTCGAAGTTGGAACAAGAATTCAAACGTATGGTGAAATGAGGAAATATTAAAATTGCTAATTCTTTTTATTGTTGCTATGATTAGTTAATTATTAATGCATTAATCCCCTTATACAGATTATTTCAGAGACAATGAATACAGAAACTCGATTTGAAGAAAAGAAATTATTACACGAGGATATTTTCTTCTGTAGCAGAAATAAATAGAATAATTAATATTTTTTTGGACGATTCCTCGGAAAGAAACGGAGCAACAGCAGTTTAACATTCTTAAATGTTACAGCGACATGAAAATTCACACTTGTAGTAGAAGAAGAAGAAATTTCAATGCTGTTTTCAAATCATCTTTATTTTAAGAAACTGGAATGTAATCTTAACGAACGTGGGATTCAAGTCGAGATTAAATAGTTGAAAAACATGTGAAAATAAAAGTGGTATTTTTTTAATAAGATTCCCCCAACCAAAAGACGAACAAAGGAGAATGTTAATCGCAACAAATAGTCGTTGAGCAATAAAATAGGGTTAAAAAATATCGAAGAAAAAACAAGCTACCCAAATGGTTTGTGCTTAAGTAACATTTATTAATCACATGCAAAAATAAACCTGTAAAGAGGAACACGTTTTTCGAAATTCCTGTTGCTGTTTTTCTTTACTTTTATCATGTGTTGTTTTTCTTTAAGACTGCATGCTAGCAGAACCGCTAGCAAGACGGACTAAATGCTTAACGGCTTTTCTTCCGGCTCTTCAGGTTCTGTTTTTAAATTTCACTGAGGTCAACTTTTACCTTTAAGAGTTGATAGAAAAAGTACGTAGTTAAGCCTTGGAATCGTTATAATCTATTAGCCTCTTCTCCAAAATTTCAGGCTTTGCGTCAAGGGAAGAAAGAATTATTATTATTGCTAAGTTAATAAAGCGGTGAGGTGGCTTCATCGTTGGTTTGCCGGACCGTTTCAAGCGACTCCATTTAACTGAACAATGCAATCATTGCATCAATTCAAATGCAATGCCATCTTCAGTTGCACAAAAAAATGGAATTTTAACAAATAGGACATATTAATATAATTTTTCTCAATTACGCTATTGTAGCTAAGAATAGACTACAACTTCTAAGAATCGCATGGAGCATAGTGGGGTCATAGGGTTGTAAGGGATTGTAATTCATTTATCTCTTTATCATCTACTAAATCAAAGACTAGAAGGCTGTGTCTATTTTGAATAAAGGACTAGAGTGAGTTGAAACCTCATGGCTAGGTATGGTTATAAATATTATCGTATGTATCCCTTTTCCCCAGGAAGGAAATAAGACATTAGGAGTAGTCAATTGGATATAAGTAAATGTCTATAAAAAGAGGCAGGATAGGGGTAGACTTTGAATCATGATGTCAATTACCAGTTAAAGGGGCAAGCCGCTAAGAAACCTCATAAATAAAATAAAAACTGATTGTGCAAAAGTCAGAGCGAAAGGGTTAAACAAGACTCAATTAAGGCTAATGAACAATACATCATCCTCTTCACAGAAGGATGCTGTTCTTGTAGCCAACTGTTTCCTGTTTCCAAGCAAGGTGATATTTTCTCATCGCTGGGGAGATTTCCATGAAAGATTATGAACATGGGACACTGCCTGTGTGATGGTGATGCTCGTTTATAACTATCAAATAATGTCAAGACAAGACACACACACATATGTAGTGAAGAGGCATGTCCCGGTGGTTAGGGTTGGCACTCACGACTGCGAGATCGTGATCTCGATTCCCAGTCCGGACAGTTCGTTGTGCTCTTGAGCAAAACACTTCATATCACATTGCTCTGCGATCATTTTCACCTCCGCTTTGTGGCTCACTTCTGCACCTGTACAGGTAATGGCACTTTGATTGAGGGAGTGAGAGAAAGTGCAGCAGAAACATTTGGTCATCTAAGGCGGCGAGCTGGCAGAAACGGTAGCATGCCGGGCGAAATGCTTAGCGGTATTTCGTCTGCCTGCTACGATCTGAGTTCAAATTCCGCCGAGGTCGACTTTGCCTTTCATGGTCGATTAAATAAGTACCAGTTACGCACTGGGGTCGATATAATCGACTTAATCCGTTTGTCCCCTCTGTGTTTAGAGTACTACTCTACTCTATGTTTAGCCCTTTGTGGGTAGTAAAGAAATAGGTATTTCGTCTGTCTTTACCTTGAGTTCAAATTCCCCCGAGGTCGACTTTGCCTTTCATCCTTTCAGGGTCGATAAATTAAGTACCAGTTACGCACTGGGGTCGATGTAATCGACTTAATCCCTTTGTCTTTCCTTGTTTGTCCTCTTGTGGGCAATAAAGAAATAAGAAACATTTGATCATTATAAACAAATCATGTGTGGTTGTTCAACAAAAAATTGCAAAACCCTCATCTGCTGTTTAATAACGGGATAGTCCATTATACACACAATTTATGGGATGCAGCTCTACATCGTTAACCAGCTAAAGATGTTCTCTGGGGTTAAAAACAAATCGCAGCAGAGTCCGTTCGAATGGGCAGCCATGTTGAATTGGCTACGACTATTACTTGTCAGTACAACTACTGCATTGATCTCTTAGATATTAGAACTAGCATATTTGCTTGTTGCAAAATCAGCGACTGTGTGTTCGCTTGACCGCGTGTGTACAGTTGGCGATTCTTTTTCCTCCGTCTTCCCTTCTCTGGATCTTTCCTTTTCCTATGTTTCTGACGAAGAGCTCCGCTCGAAACGTTAAACCCTCCTTCTTCCCTTCCTTCCTGAGCGTCCAATAATACTATATTTGTTCCACGCCCTCGCGTTGTTGTGTTTTCTGTTTGCGTTTTCATGTTTTGATTAACTATATATATATATATATACATATATTGCAAGCAGCATGGCCGTAGTCAAATGACCGAAACAAAGATTAAAAGATCGGTTTTATGGACTATGAAGGGTACAGATGCTTGATAAAGGTCCCTGCAGTAGAACTCTGATGATGCTTGGTGGTTTCAGAGCAACAAAATAGTGAAGGCTGGACTATCATTGGGTGGTACAATTCCTTGAGAAGGAACTAGAAGTGAACCTTAGTGAATTTGGTACCCTAAACAAGGGTAGTTCAATTCTGGTACCAGTCATTTGATAGGAACCAAATTGAACTGAAATTTATAGGTACAGGTGTGGCTGTGTGGCAAGATGTCTGCTTCGCAATCACATAGTTTTCGGTTCAGTCCCAGTGTGGCACCTTGGGCAAATGTCTTCTACTATAGCCATGAGCCAACCACAGCCTCGTAAGTAGATTTAGTAAAGAGAAACTGAAAGAAGCCCCTCATATATATATATATGTTTGTGTTTGCCTTCCATCACTATTCGACAACCAGTGTTGGTCTATGTCCCTGTGGCTTAATGGTTCAACAAAAGAGACCAGTAACATAGACTAAACACTTCAAGATGGTGCCCCAGCTTGGTCGCAGTCCAATGACTGAAACAAGTAAAAATATAAAGATGCCTTTTACCTACAAATCTGTGGCCTTGAGAGAGAAAGAGAGAGAGGCACACACACACACACATGTACACAACAACACTACAAATGTATTTATATATATATATATATACATATCACGTTGAAAGCACTGGTTCTCGTCTGATCACCGAAGTTAATCAACGTCGAGCCTTTTAGAGTTATTTTTCAGTTGCCCTGCTGGGTTGTATTAGTGTTTCTGTGTCTTCAGCTGCTGACAGCTCAGTGCAGCGAAGAATACGTCCAGCTGTATCTCTTTCTCTCTCAAGGCCACAGATTTGTAGGTAAAAGGCATCTTTATATTTTTTATAACTGAAATTTATAGGTACAGGTGTGGCTGTGTGGCAAGATCTCTGCTTCGCAATCACATAGTTTTCGGTTCAGTCCCACTGTGTGGCACCTTGGGCAAATGTCTTCTACTATAGCCATGAGCCAACACAGCCTCGTAAGTAGATTTAGTAAAGAGATGACCGCTTGGGAAACCTAGGTGCAGTAAGCATAGCACATTGTAAATGGCAGTGCCCAGCATGGCCACAGCTCGTGAGCTGAAACTAGAATCAATCAATCAATCATATATAAAACTGATATACAGAAGATAAATGAGATCTATTTATACACACACACACATACATACATACAGTGATTGACAATAAAGTATGGAATGGTTGAAGTTAATATGGTTATTTACAAAACAGCAATTGGAATAATTTATACCACTTTTCTGCATACACACACACACATTCACATGCAATAAAAAAAAAAACGTAAATGCACATACTCTGACAGGTATTCACATAGTTTTGATATAAGGAGAAACAAAACATGGAGCAGACTGAACCTATCTCCTATACTATTCCAGCATTCTCTGAATTCTGATTCAATGCTGTAGAGTATTGCCAGGAATTCCAAACAAAACACTTGTTAACAAATTAAAATCATGTCTGTTATTCGGTCTTTAATTATGATTTGTTTCTGGTTGTTTTTCCTTCTTTTTTTTTTTTTTATATATTTTTTAATGTATGCAAAAAACACCAAATTGAATATCTAAAAAAAAAAAGCACAAACATTCCAAGATAAAATAATTAATTTACTTCTTACTACTACAAAACAGATGCCAAAGTGATGTAACCTTCCCCAACACCATCCCTGATTCCACTCACTCCAACACACATGCATCAAAAAACAAAAAGAAAACAAAATTCAATTTTTGATAAATTTTCAGTTTTTTTTTTTTATATAATCTTTATTAGATTTTATGCACAAATGCACATGTGTGTAAATAAACACTAAACATGGTCATATAAACACATAAGTATATACAAATAAACACATACAATAATATGAAAGCATATACAGTAATTATATACAGTAATATGAAAGCTGGCAGAAATGTTACTACACCAAGCAAAATGCTTTACGTTCTGAGTTCAAATTCCGCCAAGGTCGACTTTGCCTTTCATCCCCTCAGGGTCGATAAATTAAGTACCAGTTGCATACTGGGGTCGACCTAATCGACTGGCCCCCCCCCCCCCCAAATTTTGGGCCTCGTGCCTAGAGTAGAAAAGGGTACTTTATGAGGACCCGCTTTACTAGGCCCTAGGTTTACAAGTTTTATTTTATAATAAATATAAAAAGGTTAAACAGCCATTTTGTGTGTGTAGCAACACTGATTCTGATGCGTCTACACAGCAGCGTATAGCAGTAAAAGGATGGCATAAAAGATTCAATGTTTTACTTTGTGCGTGCTCTTTGTTGAGAGAGATTACTACAAGCTAATTCTTCATGTCACATATTTTATACATGTACTAGCAGTATCGCCCGGCGTTGCTCGGGCTTGTAAGGGAAATAACTATATAAGCATTTTTAGGGAGTTACTTCCCTTATAGATGCCAATTCGGGCTTTTTTAGCGATTTCTGTTTTGGTGTCTTCAAGCCATGAAGTCGTTGTTCTAAAAGAACGCTGGTCTCCTTGACAACGCTTTACGACGTTGATTTCCTTACACTCCCTTCCCCACAGCTTCACGAGGGAGGGAAGAAGGGGGGAGAAGCAAACAGGTGCAGGTGTGACCATGGACGACAACTCCGCCGCCATCGACACACGAAAAATTATGCATTAAAATGGAATAAAAAATGATATTAAATTATTTTTAAAATCGTAGACTCATCGTAGACGCGCGCTAATAGCCAGACAGGCTCGATATGAATCACGACTATAAGAAACCCAGTTTTGGTTAAACTGCACTGCAAAATGTGGGAGTAATTAGGAATCTAAATCGAAGGGGACAGACACTCACACAACTACAGTTTTATATATATAGATTTTCCACTTGATAAACTAGCACTGGTTTTAATTTTAAATCCCCAGATGCAATTCCTCCAAATAATAATGTCAGTTGATATTTTGCAACTTTAAAACAAGGCAGTGCATTTGCATTATTTACAGTTGACGGATATTTTTTTTTTTTGCTCCTGTCGGTGTCCATTACTCTTTTACTTGTTTCAGTCATTTGACTGCGACCATGCTGGGGCACCACCTTCAGTCAAGCAAATCAACCCCAGGACTTATTCTTTGGAAGCCTAGTACTTATTCTATTGGTCTCTTTTGCCGAACTGCTATACACACACATACATATATATATACATATATACAACAGGCTTCTTTCAGTTTCCGTCTACCAAATCCACTCACAAAGCTTTGGTCGGCCCAAGGCTATAGTAGAAGACACTTGCCCAAGGTTCCACGCAGTGGGACTGAACCCGGAACCTTGTGGTTCATCAGCAAGCTACTTACCATACAGCCACTCCTACACCATTGTACACTTTTGTTTTGACATATTGGGTGAGTTTAAAATATGCCGAAAATAATAGTGTAAATACATGTATATAGTTAACTTGTAATAATCTCTCTCAACAAAGAGTATGCACAAAGTAAAATAGTGAAATTTTATGCCATCATTTTACTCCGATGGAGTGTGCAAATCTAATGTGAGTGAAAGTGATTCAGAAAACGATTATAATATTTTTTATTATAAACTAGCAGTATCGCCCAGCGTTGCTCGGGTTTGTAAGGGAAATAACTATATAAGCATTTTTAGAGATGTAAAGTATAATAGCCATCTCAATATGGCTAACCACAAAGGTGGGGGGGTGTTACTGTAGCTTTTAACGTTCTGAGATTTAATAATAAACTAGCAGCATAGCCTGGCGTTGCCCGAGTATGTAAGAAACTTTGTCGATAAGCAATGCCCTTTACCTTTTTACCCTTTTTTGTACTCATTGAACTGTTATTTGGTAAAATGAAACCTAAAAGGCATTAAGGCATTCAAGGCACCGTTCCCTTGTATGCATGAAGAAGTAGGGAACATCTATGTGAACTTTCAAAAAATATCGCAGAAAAATCGGTTTGCTATGTGTGCCACATATGATGCAATTAACCGATTTTTTCCAGTAATAACGTAACCTATTGGAATCAAAACGGCCATATAGCTTCTTGGGGCAGACATGATGCTCGCTGTGAATTTCAAAAAAAATTCCTGCCAATTTGTTAAAGATATTGTCGAAAATATGTCATCTTGAATTTGAATGTGATTTCCCAAAATGGACTGATTTTATCGATTTTTTCTGTAAGTTCCTTAGGGTAACATTAAGCTTCACCATGAGTTTGGTGAAAATCGATTGCAAGTTGCGAAAACTACAACGGAAAATGTGTTGTATATGATAAGCTTAGATTCTCGACCCCATGTTGAATTTATCGATTTTTTTCAGAACTGGGGGAACTTTTCAAAATTTTCGCTGCGTTAGTTTTGAATTATGACATTGGGCTATGTGTGTGTCAAGTTTCATCAGAATCGGTTGAAAGCCGTGGTCAGGGTAAAGGTACAACCTGACAGACAAACTGCCTTTTATATATAGAGAAGATTTTTAGAGAGTTACTTCCCTTATATATGCCAAAAATGCATTAAAAATGGGAAAAATTGATGGTAAATTTTTTTTTAAATCGTAGACTCATCGTAGACGCGCACTAATACCCAAAATGGCTCGATATGAATCACGACTATAAGATACCCGCAAGATGTGGGAGTAGTTAGGAATCTAAATCGTAGGAGACAGACAGCACACAACCTCTCTTTTATATATAAAGATGATCTTGAGATTCTTTTTACACTACATAAAATACTTTTTACATTCTACTGTTGTTTTATTGCCATTTATTTACAAGTATTATAAATTTTATTGGTAAAATATTTTTCTGGGAACGAATTACGATTTATAACACTGCTACTATGGGAAAATTATTGCTTTGCTTTACGAGTATGTATGTGCATGTGTACATAGCATTTACAAGGATGTATATATACAATGGAACAAAATGTTGATGATTAAGTCTGTCAATACACAAAAATTTTGAGACACAATTATATAAAATACCAAAAGAAAAGAACAAAAACAATATAACAATGTATGTGTGTTTGAAAATGGCCTTCATTACTCAAACAGAATTTAAATAAATTAGAAGTCATTAATCAAACTACACTGTGTTGTGAAACCATCTACAATGAAAGAGTTCTGGGGGTGCTGTGTTCCACCCACCTGGAATAATAAAAAAAAAAAAAACATTCACACACCCTACCTTAACAAATTAAACTACATCTCTTCTCTTCCTCACATTTCCTCAATGCTTATTTCTCGCTCCCCAGCCCTGTCATCACTGTATCGTTGCTATCCTGTTGTCCCCACAAGTCTTCTATATACCCATGTTTCACCAGTCACTGCAGTGCTTCTGTTTTTTTTTTAAATGGCCCTCATTACTCAAACAGGATTTTAAATAAATTAGGAGTCATTAATTAAACTACACTGTCTTGTGAAACCATCTACACAGAAAAATGGTTAAACAAAAGTGATTGCACTGGAAAGGTTTTCATGGAACTGAAGGGGTGGTGGATCCAAAATATATGACAATTATTGCTCCTGAATACAGAAAGATTGTCAGCTCGCAAGATAGTCCAGTCCACACTTTACAGACCTCCATGGTTCATTGCACAAGTATTTATCATCACTTTGTGCAGTATTCAAGTGAATGAGACTTAAATCCTGCTCAGAATGGTTTGGCAGTTTCCCTTTTTCCTATGGCAACACTTGAACTATTGAACGCAATACTTTGAATAAATGAACAGGTGATCAGTAAAACACTGCAACTACAACTTAAAGTGGTAAATTATACTGCTCTGCAATTTAATCAGGTAGCTATATCTGTCAGGTATAGCAACCGAATCATCCTGAAATCAGACCCCCTTACCTTATAAAAAAGGAAAAAAAATTCATATACTGGCTAGTCTGGAAAAAAACCCAAAAAAACTTAAGAGTGGTGAAGACCATCAGAATACCTTTAATTCTATGTCTGCTTGAACGAGTCTGACAGCAATAGCTTATTTGAAGCTAGGAGGACTTGGCTGTTAAGAGATAAGTATCTTACACAAAAGATGTAATGCAGAGCCAGCTGTTGGTGTCAATGTAGGCCTATGGTCAAAGGTATTCCAACCATGACCACTTGTCTTTTCCTTTCTGAGAGACAACTAGAATTTGCATTATCCGATGAGCCTTTCCATTTTTCAAGATGGTAAGATGTTATGACTTGAAGGACATTTTGTTGTTATTTCTAGCAGCTGTTACTCATACAACCACGTAGAGCCCTTCCTCTTTGGTTGGTCGTGTACTATCCTACCTTGGACATAGACACTCATGCATTTCATCAACAATCATCAATCTTTATTGTTAATCCACATCAAATTATTTCAGTCAAATACACTCATCCATTGACTGAGCACCTTAGTTACTCAGCTAGACTGGCACAAAGGGAAAGGCTGGGTTAACCGCATCAAAGATACTCAGCTAGACTGGCACAAAGGGAAAGGCTGAGTTACCTGCATCAAAGTACCCAGACAGCACCTCCCGTTTCATCAATAGGAAAATTACTTGACCACTCTATGTTAATAGAGATATTGATGCACAGGTAACCCAATGTAAGATTTTAACAATAGATCAACCACAGCATGATGGGAAAGGCACTTGGAATTGATTGACCAATTATTGCTCAAGTTTGCTTTGTGTGGCATAAAAACTGTAGTAGAAAAAGTGGTACTCAAAAACTGGACAGGTGTGGCACAAGCTTTCTTCTTCACTCAGTTTTCTAAAACGAAATAAAATGAAGGAATGGTTTCAATAAATGGCTGTCCAAAACAAGAAGGACATGGTCATAAAGGTTAATCAAAAACTGATTGAATACCCATGGTATTTACCCATGGCATTTACCCATAACCCATTAGCATTCAAATTATCCTGCCAAATGTAATCCTCACTTATTCAATTAATCATACATTATCTTGTACCTTTGAAATTTCAATGATATGATTGTTTATTTTTAGAATAACATTGAAGGGTCGAAGTGTGAGAGGCTGGATCCCTCACCAGTTTCACTATAAAACAAGTAGAATTTTGGCGTGGACATGGCTGGTGTGAATGCTAAATGGATAATTTACAGAGCTTGAAATATTCAAATATTTAGTAGCAATAACATTAATAAAATTAGAGGTACAAGAATTGCAAAGTAATGCTGCTTAGTTTTAATTGAAAAGACAAAAAAAAACAGAAAAAAATGCAGGTAAAATATTTACAAAATAGTAAAAACTGGTTGTACTAAAAATTTCAGCTTTTGCTTTCGTTACTGTATTTATAATAAGTTTACTGATTCAACAAATTGATTTAAAAAGCACTGGTGCTGGTGCCATGTAAAAAAGCACCCAGTACACTCTGTAAAGTGCTTGGCATCAGGAAGGGCATCAAACTTTAGGAACCAAGACAAAACAGACTGGTGTGGACCCTGGACTTGTCAGCTCCTGTCAAGCTGTCCAACCCATAGCAGCAGGGAGAATGAATATTAAATGATGATGATGATGATGATGAAATGGTTAATGAGTGCACAGAAATGTGGTTGGTGAATGAATGCAGACAATCTAGGCAACCCTTCAGTTTTAGCTTGTTGAGGAAATGACAACCCCCCTTGTGCTGGTGCCAGTACAATGTGTAAAGTAGTGGTGTTAAAAATGACACCCAATCGAAGAAACAATACCATAATTAGAATGTATGAGAAAAGTATCGTCCCCACCTCCACTCCAATCAACCTATCTGAAAAAAAAATATGAGATATAGGCGCAGGAGTGGCTGTGTGGTAAGTAGCTTGTTTACGAACCATATAGTTCATGGTTCAGTCCCACTGCATGGCACTTTGGGCAAGTGTCTTCTACTATAGCCTTGGGCCGACCAAAGCCTTGTAACTGGATTTGGTAGATGGAAACTGAAAGAAGCCCATCGTATATATGTATATATATATATATGTGTGTGTGTGTGTGTATGTTTGTGTGTCTGTGTTTGTCCTAGCATTGCTTGACAACCGATGCTGGTGTGTTTACATCCCCGTCACTTAGCGGTTCGGCAAAAGACCCCAATAGAATAAGTACTAGGCTTACAAAGAATAAGTCCTGGGGCCGATTTTCTCGACTAAAGGCAGTGCTCCAGCATGGCCGCAGTCAAATGACTGAAACAAGTAAAAGAGTAAAGAGTAGATCAATGAAGGGAGAGACACCCCACAACTTCACCCTTCCTTTAATCGTTCTCCTTTAGTCAATTGCAGTGTACGCTTTGTCCCTATATATATATATATATGTGTTTGTGTGTGTGCCTGTATGTATGTATGCCCAAAACATAGATATGAATATGAATGTTCACAAATACATATCCATATATGGGAATGTTTAAAAATAAAAGAGTGGCTGTGTGGTAAGTAGCTTGCTAACCAACCACATGGTTTCGGGTTCAGTCCCACTGCGTGGCATCTTGGGCAAGTGTCTTCTGCTATGGCCCCGGGCCGACCAATGCCTTGTGAGTGGATTTGGTAGACGGAAACTGAAAGAAGCCTGTCGTATATATGTATATATATATATATATATATGTGTGTGTGTGTTTGTGTGTCTGTGTTTGTCCCCCTATGCTGGTGTGTTTACGTCCCCGTCACTTAGCGGTTCGGCAAAAGAGACCGATAGAATAAGTACTGGGCTTACAAAGAATAAGTCCCTGGGTCGATTTGCTCGACTAAAGGCGGTGCTCCAGCATGGCCGCAGTCAAATGACTGAAACAAGTAAAGGAGTAAAGAGTAAAGAGTAAGGGAAAAAAATCGAACACTGATGACCCAAACAGATGCCCCAGTATATATTAAGGTGTTTGTGAGCAGTTATTAAGAAGACGAGAAACTTACTGTTTGCAAATCTAACCGAGAATCAATGAACCGTGAAATGAAATCAGTTAAACCTCCCAATTCTTGATCACGCAGAAACTGGAAATAACCTTTACGGTTTTTCTGTAAAAAAAGAGAAAAAAAGGAGATTTCAGAATAGCTAGTTGGATTATTTTTGGCTAAAGAACTGAAGATGTGACACATAATATTGGTAATAACAGAGAGTAATTTTGTTGATGAAGGTCAACCCACACCAAAAATCAATAGATATTTGATGTTTTAACTGTAGATTATATTCTTCCTATATCCAGAAGTATTCCAACCGTGGCCATCACAACTTTCAAAGGTACCTAAGTTACGATATATTCTTTAGGATGTGATCTGAAGGGGGCTTTGGCTACTATTCTTAGCAAGTTGAGCATGGAGAAACTTCCTCATCAATTCATTCCATTGTAATAATAGTTTCAAGTTTGGGCACAAGGCCAGCAATTTCATGGAAGGGGATAAGTCGATTACATCAACACCAGTGTTCAACCGGTATTAATTTTATTGATTTTGAAAAGATGAAAGACAAAGGTGACCTTGGCAGAACTTGAACTCACAATACAGAGCTTGACGAAATGCTGCTAAGAAATTTGCTCGGTGTGATAACAGTTCTGCTAGTTCACCACTTTGCATTCCATTATAATAATGAAAATAAATAACAAACTTATTGCATACAATGCTCAGGTGCTCTACAATTCATCAGAAAATGTAACCAAAAGTGCATGAACAGTACACAGAATGCAGAGCAAGTGAACAGCGAATGAGTGATTTAAGAAACAACAGAAAGATGGGGAGCGAGGAGCATTAAGTGTATTGCTGGCAAATATCAGGAAGTCTGGAAGTTTTGAAAGATGTAGTGTTACGATATATTGGGTCATCCCATAAATAATGTGGGGGTTTTTTTTCTGTGTTTGGGTTTTATTAAAGAATAATGGCACTTTTCTTTGATGTTCAACATAAGATAGAGGAAAGAAATGGTTAAAAGATTTAAAAACGAATTTAACTGATATCAATTAATCCAAAGCTGAGAAATCAAGTAAATAAAGCATTTTAAACTCAACAAACTACAAATGAAAAGAATTAAACAAGGTTTCTTATTTTAGACAGACAGACAGACAGAGATAGACAGATAGAGAGGTAGAATGATAAACAGACAGGCAGATATGACAGAGAGACACATAGACAGATGGATTGTAAAGCATTTGTGATAAATAATCAAAACTCAAAAAAGGCCAAAATACACAACTTTCTTCACAGTCAAAAAGTGTCATTCTGATGGAACTCCAGCATTCCAACAATAATTTGATAAATACTTAAGGTGGCAAGCTGCCACAAACATTAACATGCTGGGCGAAATGCTCAGCAGTATTTTGGCTGTCTTTATGTTCTGAGTTCAAATTCTGCCAAGGTCGACTTTGCCTTTCATCCTTTCGGGGTTGATTAAATAAGTACCAGTTACACACTGGGTCGATGTAATCGACTTAATCCGTTTGTCTGTCCTTGTTTGTCTCCTCTGTGTTTAACCCCTTGTGGGTAGTAAAGAAATAGGTATTTTGATTGTCTTTATGTTCTGAGTTCAAATTCAGCCAAGGCTGACTTTGTCTTTCGTCTTTCAAGGTCGATAATTAAGTACCAGTTGCGTACTGGAGCCGATCTAATAGACAGCCACCCACCTTCTCCAAAAATTTTCGGGCCTTATTCCTAGAGTAGAAAAGAATAATTTGATAAATACTTACTCGTATCAATGAAGGATGCTGTCGGCTCTGGGGCATTTCCTGAGGAGAGAGAAAAGACAAAAACATTTTGATATTAGTATCTTGAAAATCAAAAGGTTGTATATATATACTTATTTCTGATTGTTGAATTGTAGTTCTCTGGTTAAATGTCATTTAAATATTGCTGTAAGAAAACTCCAGTTTCAATTTCATAGATACCATTAGAAGAGTCCACTTTGCTACAAGTATTCAGGTCCCTGGCCTCTGATATGAGAATAACCTCCACCCTATAAAGCTCAGAGTCCCTGAAAATGCTCAGAGTCACTACTCTTCCTGTCTTGACAAGAGAGAGGGGGGGAGAGAGAGAGAGAGAGATTCCATGTCTTTTATAAAATGGTACACTAGTTTAGCATAGAAAGAACTGGTATCTGTTTTTTCAGTCAGCCAGAACCAAAGTGTAGAATAAAGAAAGACAAATAATTAAATACTAATTAACTGATTGAATGCCCATGACATTTACCTTTAACCCTTTGGCATTCAGATTACTCTCTCTCTCTCATATGTTTTCCCTCTCTCTCTCTCTCTCGTATGTAATGTGTATTTATTCACCTTGTTTGGACCTTATGTATTATCACGTAGCTTTGATGTAATTGTATATTTTTAGAATGGCATTGGAGAGTAGGTGTGAGAGGCTGGATCTGGCCAGTATAAATGTTAAAGAGATAATATATATAAAAAAAGGACGATCAAGGCCCAAACACTTTTGACCACCGGCTGACCTAGGGTTAAACAACAGTTAACTTATTGAATACTGATTAAGGCAGCAGCAAAGGTTAAAAGATAGACTGGCTGAAGGAATGAGAAAGGAATTTATTAAAGAAAAACAAAACACCTTTCTGGTTATTGCAGGTGAATAAATTAATAAATTAAAATTAAATGAGAATAAAAGGAAGAGGAGGAGAGGGAAACAATGAGTAAAGAAAGCTGGGGGAGTGTTGGATGTTATCTTAGTAGTAGCATTTCCATTAGTTTATTGTGCCAAGGAAAAAATATTTTGCCTCTTACGGAGAGCGTGTATGTTCCGGTTAATTTATGTGTTTATTGGAATGTGATTGGTATGTGGCAGGACAACTGAGTTAATTACTCTATCAAAGTAATATTCCAAGGAAACATTCTTGCTTCCACTCACCAGAAATAGCAAAGGAATAAAGAAAGATGATGAAAAGAATCCGAAATATGCAAATATATTCCTGTAAACAACACAGAATAATGCAGGTGAAATGCATTATTAATAGATTAAAATATTAATAAAAGAATGGTAAGTATTAGAAGAATGGTAGATAAAAAATTTCAGACCTTCAAAGTACATGAAGTCCATGAAACTTTATGCAAAATAATTGTTCCTGTTCTTTAGCTCAACATGAAGCCTAGAATGAAAGGCACTCCAGTTGTGACCATCCCAACACATTATTTGACATTGTGCCAGAGAAGGAAATAATAGATACCACATCTATTAAACAACAGAAAGGTAGGCTTAATTATAAGAAAATTATATTTGTTTACTTGTTTCACTTATAGGATACTGGCCAGACAGGGGCATTGCCCTTAAGGGTTTCAGGCAAGTATACCAATCCAAGTACTTTGGGACTTGTTGATCTCATGAAAAACAAAAGCCAAGTTGTCCTTGACGGGAAAGAAGACGTTTGTAACTCAGTCATAACTAAAAACCGCAAGGTATGGTAGTTTGCTGCACTGATTTCAGGCCTCCTACTTTTTGAAATGGAATAAGGAAACTGATTGAAGCTTTCAAAGATATTAGCTGCTGCATGTTTTTTCTAAATTAAATTTCTTATAATCACACATAGATCTTTCCTGAAAATCTTGGTGCACTGATACACAAGGAGAATTTTTACCAGGAAGATTGATATCAAGGATTCTGGAATGAAATTATGATGGCAGACTATTGTTGAATGTTAATTGGTGATGACACAAATTCCAATTACATATTTTTAATTGTGAATATGTAAACAGTAACGGTTTTTTTTGTTGGTTGTAGTAATATTTCGAAGTACAATCACAGAGAAGAAATTAAATTTTATAGAATGAGTGGTGGGAGAACAAGAAATTGTGAATAAAGAGAGAGAGAGAGAGATAACCAACCTTTCTCAGGTATAACAGTGCATGTCCTAAGAACGCTTGGTGATGTAACAAGGATAAAGATGAATTCACAGATTTGCTACGAATTCCAGGTATGGAGAAGATATCAAAATCAAACAAAATGGAATCAGAAGTTTGTTGTGCAGTATCAAAAGCTTTGTAATGCCAAAGAGCATTGCAGACATCTAAAACATACACATTCAACTTTTTAATGTGTTTGTCAAGTTTATAGGGTGTCTGAAGCTTCTTTAAGTTCTGGAACACACTCGAGTAACTGGAAGAAGAAAAGAAGAAATGAATGAATATATATATATAGTGCGCCATTTTATATTTTCAATTTTGTGCATACACATTATTTGCTTTAGATTTTGTCGACTACACAGTATAGTAGGGTCAGTTGAGCACCGTCTGTGAGAAAAACAGCACCATGACGCAATTCACTCTGCTAGAAATTTGGAAATGACATGCTGTGCTGTTTGGCATTCGCACCAGAAGCTCCAATACGTACATTTCAGAATATTTGGGTATCAATATGAGAACATGTACCAAGAGTGATAAAAATCAAACATCCAGTCAATATCATGGTGTTTGGAATGATCACTAGTGATGGCAACATTATGCTTCCATTCATCTTCCCACACGGCCTCAGACTCAACAGGGAGGCCTACATCAAGTGTCTGGAGGAGGGAGTGCTGCTCTGGGTCAAGAGGGTGGCTGCTGGAGGACCTTATGTCTGGCAATAGGACTCTGCACCAAACCACATAGGCAGGAGAACCCAGTTGTGGCTGTCAGACAATTTCTGCAACCACATCATTCCTAACATCTGGCCACCTAACTCGCCAGACTGCAATCCTCTTGATTGTTATGTGTGGGGTGCAGTTAAGCAAGAGACCAACAAAACTCCTTGTAACACCAAAAATGAACTGAAGACAAGGATTATGGGACCATTCAGCAACTTAAACAAGGAGACTGTCCAGAAGATTTGCAAGAGATTCCGAAGTCACCTTCGATAATATATTCCAGGGTGCATAATTCATCCTTTATCTTTTACTTGTTTCTCTGATAAGCTGGAACTCACACAGCACCGGAGCAACAGAAAATGAAGTGTTTAGCTCAACAACACAACATACTTCCAGGACCAGGAATTGAACCCACGATCTGGTGATTGTGAGTGCAATACCCAAACCACTAGGCCATCACATAAACTACCAACAATTCTTGCTGGTAAGAACAAAGAATTCTACAATGGATGAACTTCAAAGGAATGCTCTAGTCCAATGGTAGAACATCTATCATGTTAACAAAAGAAGTGGATTCAAGTCCCATAGGTAGCCTGGGGCTTTTTTCATCCAAATCATTTTTTAACTTAGTATTTACACATAATTATTAACAGCTTTATCTATTTTGAATTCGAGCTGGTGCCATGTAAAAAGCACTCGATACACACTGTAAGGTAGTTGGCACTAAGAAGGGCATCCAGCCATAGAGATCTTGCCAAAACAGACGACTGATACTTGGTGCAGCTCGCAGGCTTGCCGAATACTGTCAAACTGTCCAACCCATGCCAGCATAGAAAACGGACACTAAATGACGATGATGTATTCCACTGTTTTTAAAACATTTATATAGCTTAAATAAATAGAAACAACCCTACAATGAGAATAGAAAATAATTAGATTATAAAAACAAAATACACACAAACACAGATAATAAAATTCCTACAAGCAATTCTGAGCATCAGCAGAAACATGAAAGGATTTAGTGGAACTTACTCTAAGATGATACGGCACAAACGTGAAATAACTGTACACTGATTAGAGACAATGAGGCGACTGACAAATGCTGGTGATGGAATGGTCAATAATGGGAAGTTGGTGTTCAGAACGGTTATTAGCAACTGTGGAAAGAAAGGAGTTATTACATAGAGAAAACAGATGACTTATTATGCATTTAGTGTATGAGAGAGAAGGAAAAAATGATGTCATGATAGGCATACTTTCTAGGGATGTTTTGCTAAATTTTGTAAGAGAACTGTAACAAGCTACAAGTGAAAACTGATACTAGACCTAATATTGGTTTCAAATTTTGGCACAAGGCCAGCAATTTTGGGGGAGGGGTAAGTTGATAATATCAATCCCAGTGTTCAACTGGTCCTTGTTTTATTAACCCTGAAAGAGGCAAAGTGACCTCAGCAGAATTTGAACTCAGAATGTAAAGATGGACATAGTGTTGCAAAGTATTTTTCTTGGCATGCTAACAATTCTGCCACCTTGCCACCTTCAAATCAAGACCTAATATAACAGCTACCCTAAAAGAATGAAAAGCAGAGACCTCAGCAGAATTTGAACCAACAACATTTTGTCCGTCTTTACGCTTTAAGCATTTTGCCAGGCATGCAAACAATTCTGCCAGTTCGCCACCTTCAAATCTAGACCTAATATTGGTTTCAAATTTTGGCACAAGGCCACCAATTTTGAGGGAGAAGGTAAGTTGATAACAGCTACCCTGAAAGAATGAAAAGCAGAGAGACCCCAGCAGAATCTGAACTCAACAACATTTTGTCTGTCTTTACGCTTTAAGCATTTTGCCAGGCATGCTAACAATTCTGCCAGTTCGCCACCTTCAAAGCTAGACCTGATATTGGTTTCAAATTTTGGCACAAGGCCACCAATTCTGGGAGAGGGGTAAGTTGATTACATCGACCCTAGTTCTCAACTGGTACATATTTAACTTCCTTAAAAGGATGAAAGGCAATGTTGACCTCAAGCGAATTTGAACTCACACTGTAAAGACGGATGAAATGTTAGTAAATATTTTGCCCAGCATACGATTCTGTCAGCTTGCCGCCTTAACTAGACATAACATCGGTAAACTATGACATTGGTTCTTATCTATTTACATTTAACAATATTAAGTGCAAACAAATATTAGAAATACACTTCTTGATATTTCCCTCAAAGGTAGCTAAATGGGTGTAAGTATGGCTGCATAGCTCAGACATTCAATTTCTCAATCCTATGATTGCAGGTTCGATATCTGAGTCCAGAGCACCTTGGACGAGTGTCTACTTATGAAATGTTTGTGATATGTCCAGCATTATGACAACATATTTCGTTGTCTGTATGACTGGCCAGAACAGTGTACCTCGCTGACTGACACCACTTACTGAGTCTGTCCACTATTTATTAGTGGTGGACCAGCCCACTTCTCACCTGGGGGTGTTCACAACACCTCCCCGCTTTGAGAATTTTCTTTTTTTTATCTTCTTTCAATACAACATTATTTATTTTTTTCAAACCAAAAATATTTTTCTCTTCTTATTTAGATTTTTTCTTGTTCCACACAGAATTATATATATATTTTTCTCTTTCAACACAACATTATTTTTTCAGAATTATTTTTCTCTTCTTAGATCTTTTTCTTGTTTCACACAGAACCATATTTTTTTTTCTTCAAACTGCCACAGGTAGTACCAGTCTACATTATTTACTGGTAACGCTACTACACATATAGCGAACGGACATATATTATTTCTCACTGTGTGTAGTTCAGATCTGTGTTAGAGTTCCAGTTTTATCAGACACTTTTTCCTTCAGAATTTATTTTTTTATAATTTTTACTGTGTGTATATTACTTTTCACTGTGTGAAGTTCAAATCCCACCTCGGGATTTATAACATATTTTATCATCCACATGACTCGACCAAACAGTGTACCTCGCTGACTGACACCACTGTCTAATTCCACTGACAGATCTTGAGTTGATTTGAAGCTATGGTAAAAAATGCTTAAACTGCCATGCAGTAGGACTGAACTCAAAAAAATGCAACAGTGAAGCAAACTTCTTAACCACAAGGCTAACAAAAGATTGATAGTTTTCTTTTCTTATTTCTTTACTGCCCACAAGGGGCAACACACAGAGGGGACAAACAAGGACAAACGGATTAAGTTGATTATATCGACCCCAGTGTGTAACTGGTACTTATTTAACCGACTCCAGGTGGATTAAAGGCAAAGTTGACCTCGGCGGAATGTGAACCCAGAATGTAAGGACAGATGAAACACCTGTTTCTTTACTACCCACAAGGGGCCACAGAGGGTACAAACAAGGACAGACACACGGATTAAGTCGACTACATCGACTCCAGTGCGTAACTGGTACTTATTTAATCGACCCTGAAAGGATGAAAGGCAAAGTTGACCTTGGCGGAATTTGAACTCAGAACGTAGCGGCAGGTGAAATACCGTTAAGCATTTCGCCCAGCGTACTAACGTTTCTGCCAGCTTGCCACCGTCTCTCTTCTGTGCAGTGTTACTATCTCACAAAAGACAGTTTGCTTTGGTCTTTAATAAAAATTCAGCCATTATGAAGTGGAAAACAAAAACTAGATTTCAAGCAATATCTTTTGTAAATATGTTCCAATAAACAAAGACAGTAGGCTTACTTGTTCTTGGAACCATAGGCAGAAATGTACCATTATCGCATGGTCATCCTCACAGAGTAATCCCAGGAGGCAGAGTTCATCAATGAAGTCAATAAGCTTCTTGAACTCAATATGAGCTTGAAAATCATCAAAATCACCTTGAAAGAAACTGAACCTGAAAAACGAGAAATACTATATATATGTGGCTGTATGTGGGTATACATACTTACAAGCACAGATACAAATACACAAACGTACATACATACTTACAAATACACATAGATACATACACACACAAAGACAAATACACTCACACATATACATAGATGAGTGAGTAGACAAAGAAGCACATAACATATTTGGTGGGAATAGATATATTAGTATTTGATTCAGTCCCATATAACCTGAAAGTTTTGTAGACTTGTCACTTGAGCATATCTGTGCTTCTACACTTTCCCTACAGAGTTTATTTATTTCTTCTTTTGTTCTGACCCTTTATCTGTCCCTCTCTTGTCCTACAGAACTTTTTCGTTTTCCTTTATGTTACTCCATATTTGTTGGTTTTTTGGGATATATGTAAAATTATTATAATTGTTTTATTTTGTCATTGTCCCGTACATTCGTTAGTTATTTCCAGTGGCTTAAAAATCCAACAATTGTATGTTAACCCTTTCGTTACTGTATTTTTTGAGATACTCTGTTTCTTTCAATCATTTTTAAATATAACAAAGAATTTAGTAAAATAACTAAGTTATCATTCAGCGAGTGTTAGGAATATAAATTGAGACTAAGGTTTGGTGAAAGATTTTAATTCAAAACTTATGAAAACAAGACATTTGTACTACAGAGCCAGAGCCAGTTTTGGCCGGGTTGGTATCAAAAGGGTTAATGCAATTAAAACAATTGTCGGATTTTTAAGGTAAGATCTAAAATAAGGATATGATTTTCTTCATACATTTTATTTGTTGTCGTTAATATTCTGAATTTTTTAAAATTTGATAAAAGGATTATTGGATTTACCTGTCGTGCATGAGGATTTACCTGGGGTCTGTATTCTACTTAACCATTTTCTTTTATATTGAGTCTTTAATTGATATCTGCCAGGTTTTTTTAAAATCCCATTTTTCTTCTAATTATATATATTGATATATATAAATATATATATATATACATACAGACAGACATATAAAAGCAAAGCATATAGGTGCAGAAATAAGGTGGGAAATATAGCAGTGAGACAATAAAAGGCAGAGTAAAATATAGCATGGTTTAGTGGTTAGAGTGTTGCACTCAGGATAGCTAGATCCCGGGTTCAAATCCCAAACTGCATTGGGGTCTTGAGCAAAACACTTCATTTCATGCTACTCCAGATCACTCAGCTGTGAACGGGTAACCTTGCAACAGGTTAGGCCTTCCAGTCAGAGGGAATGATGCCAGCAGGGTGGTATCATTCAAAAGCTGAAAAAGTGCACTGTGTGCAGTGGTGTATAACAACATCCAGTAGTCTGGTTGATCACACAATTTCACAATTATAGCTGAAAGACTTCAACTAAAGTAAACCCAAAATAGACTCAGTGGGATGTGATTGCAATGTAGAAGATTGTGAGGGACAGAACAGGTAAAGCAGCTAATGATGATTTGTTCATGAAAAGCCTAATTATGAACTCGTTCAGCTACTCTTAACAATCAGATGGGTTTCCTCAAGAAAATGTTCAGCCCCAGTTCAAGAAGACATATGATCAAATACATTCTGGCTATTATGATCCTCTCTTTTTTTTTTCTTCTGTCAGACATAGTTTACCTAGGATTACATCACTGAACATGTCCTTCCTTCTGTTTCTTTTCTAAGACAGCAGGGTCTTTCCCCTTAATCCTCCACTAATTCATTCACACACAAATGCATAAAAATGTTTAACAATAAAGCATTCAACAACACCGATAACAGAGAACAAAAAAAAATAGAAAGAAAGAAAGAAGGAAGAATAGATACTCATGTTCCACTGCAATAACACTCTTGGTGGTCTTTGATTTCCTTAACAAATGAAGATGGTGCCATTTATTTATATAATTGGTGACTAGTTCTGTCAGTGTTATTAGAATCCGGCACTGAATAAAACAAAACATTGATTAGTCATAGACATTTACAAGAACTATAAAGAGATTTAAAGGCGGTGCTCCAGCATGGCCACAGCCAAATGACTGAAACAAGTAAAAGAGTAAAAGAGATTAGTATTGTTGTGTGTTAGTAAGTCTCAATTTAGTAAACTAAAGGAATGAGTTTATGTTTATGTGCCAATGCTTTGTACATTCATTGTATCTGTCGAAAGTATTATTTATATCTGTATTTTGTGATGAAGGGCATTGTTAGAGACTGCAGAGAAGGCCTCTGAGTGGGTTTGGGATGAAGAGGGGAGATTACTGCTATTGGGATGCTAAGTTGGGACTTAATATCAATCCTGGCTGGGTCAACTGGGTGAGTGGGGTTTGATGTTAGAAGACCCAAACCCCAGTGGAGACCCTAGAAACATCACTGATGATGCATCCCAGAACATTTGCAAGATATCTCCTCACCCCATATCCCTCTGCCTCCTCTTCCCCAAAGTTTCTCTGCCTCCTTGACACTCCTCACCCTCCTCTCTTTGATCTTCCTGCATGAAACCCCTACACTGCTCTTTCCTTCAATGATTCACCCAGGTTTCCTCTCTCCATTAATCTATTGCTTCCTTCCAAACCCTTTCCTCTCACATCTTCTGCCCACACTGGCCCCTTATGATATTGGATAGCCCACTGCTTTTTCTCAACCCTGTCACTACTTCTGTGAAGTGGTTGAAGCTAAGAAGGGCAACCAACGATAGCAATCAGACCAAAGAGGCCCTTGGTCTATGACACATACACATTAGACCCTGTGAAACAATCCTACCTGTGCCAGTATAGAAACTAGATGTAAAGTGGTTGATATTAGGATAAGCAGCCAGCCATGGCAACCAGGCCAAGGACATTGGTGCAGGAGTCAGTCCATCGACTCATCAAACCCTGTCACACTGACCAACCTGTGCCAGCACAGAAGCTAGATGTTGAGGAAGATGAAGAAGAAGAAGGAAGAGGATAAATACAGAGGTCAAGCATTTCAGAGCATTCTCTTGAAATAAAAAGAAATGATTATCACATTTGCAAAAAGTAAATATCAATTGAAACAGAATGAAGAAGAGAAGAGAAATATTAAAAGAGTAATGCAATATTCTGATTTTACCTTTAAATAAGTTCCACGTCGGAAAAATATTTTCTTCAGGGGTTCTAACAGAATCTGATGGAGTTCTGAATACAATATTTGAAAGGAAAATTAGAAAAGACAAAAAAACGATAGATATCAGTAAGAAAGTAAAGATTTACAATAACTTATCACTGAAAACATAAAATTTTTAGATAATTTCTTCCTTGAATTAAAAGGTTTGCAGGTGTAGCTTTTGTAAAAGCTGCAAACCAGATCCAAAATCTGATTCAAGCCCAGGCTATGCCTGCTCCAATAATCAATTGTGACTTCATCAATTAATATTCTGCAATGGTTCATAATACACAAGATGAGCTACAATAAAGGTACAAGAAATATATATATATATATATACCCAGGCCTATTCCCCATGTTTTAGGCGTGGGTAACCACAACAAGACACACACCAGGCATTCCGTTCATTTCCCAGCTCAAAGAGGCGAGCCCCGTGCTATGCTCGGGTCAAGGCATCATCATCATAGAATGCAATCCTCAGTATCAGCAGTGGGGCCCGACAGCATATGCTGGTTTAACCCCACTGCATCACGTTAGTTCTGTACTCCTTTGAGCAACATCAATTCACTCATCCATCCACAAACACTCTCCAAGCTTTCCTATCATATAATAAATTCTCTTGCCTCTCTCATTTCAACACCTCTAACCACCAAAGCTTTCCTCACTCCACCCATCCACCCATCCACACAAACCGAGGTCTGCTTTTGGTTCTGTTGCCTACCACTTCTGCCTTCATCACCCTCCTTACCATCCACTCTTCATCCATCCTCTCCATGTGGCCAAACCACCTCAACATTCGTCTATCCATCCATGTCACACCAAGAAGACAAGGGGTTGGGAGAAGGTTAGCACCTAATCTCACCCTAGTACTAGGGTCTTTCACGTGAGGTTAGAAAATCTTTATATATAAAAGTGAAGTTGTGTGTCTGTCTCCTACGATTTAGATTCCTAACTACTCCCACATTTTGCGGTGCAGTTTAACCCAAACCGGGTATCTTATAGTCGTGATTCATATCGAGCCCTTCTGGGTATTAGCGCGCGTCTACGATGAGTCTACGATTTAAAAAAAAATTTACCATCATTTTTTTCCCCATTTTAATGCTTTTTTTCGCTATTATATAAGAGAAGTAACTCTCTAAAAATGTCTACAATGAGTCAACGATTTAAAAAAAAATTTACCATCATTTTTTCCCATTTTTAATGCATATTTTTGCTATTTTTTGGCTACAACTCTCTAAAAATGCTTATATAGTTATTTCCCTTACAAACCCGAGCAACGCCGGGCGATACTGCTAGTATTTAATAAAAGCTATTAAAATCTTAATAGAGAAAATTCATATATTAATAATTCAACATTTCACTATTAATCACTTGGTCTCAATGCACGTTTTATGTTAGTATTTAATATATTCTTTTCATTACATTGTTAATATTGAATAGTATTTTGCTTTTGTTTTTTGTTGTTTTTTTTTTTCCTTTTGCTGTTGTTCATCGATCATTTGACTGGAATCTCGAAATAACTTTCTTCTCATTTTGTTGTTCTTTCTCAATATTGGATTCGTTACTTTTGATATATCTGGGTTGCATGAGATTACGAAGGGAAATAACTCCAAAGTTTTTAAAAGAGTTAAGTATCTTTCCCAACAACATTGTTGATCAGTGTCCAAACAATATAAGCCATTTATAGTTCTCATCATTAATGCCCTGATGCAGTAACAGGCAGTGGCTCTCATGGCTTCTGATCTTCACTGATTGGAAGTGTTATCATGTACATATTTTGTCTTGGTATAAAAGATGGGCTACAGCAAATATTCTGCTCAATACCACAGATTTGCTTGTCAGTTGTTTGACCATAACCAGTTCAGCACGGCCCTTGGTGGCTGATGATATGCGCATCATTGATCATGAGCAGAAGTAATGGCAGAGCATCATAGCCACGTGTTGAGAGGATTTCTTTATGGTGTAAATGATTCATCCCTGGAAACATGGGTGTTTCGTTCAACATCCTTAAACAAACCTTATTCAGGGTACTCTTGATTGGGATGGGCTACTCAATGTGAAGAAAATTCTAACATGCTGTGTACTTGGATATGAAATCACCATGTCATGCACATATGCTTGTGATGCATGTGCTTGGCGTACCCTCATCAGGCGGGTAGTCACGATGGGTATACTGGGCTTTGTATATTTTACTCCAGTGTGACTCTGATGGCATGCACTGCCATTTCATTCAATAATAATAATAATGATAATCATGCCCTGATGCAGTACCAGACAGTGGCTCTCATGGCTTCTGACCGTAACAGATTGCAAGTGTTACCATGCGTATGTTTTTACTTGCTGTAAATGATGGGCTACAGCAAATATTCTGTTCAATACAGCGGATTTGCTTGTGAGCTGCTTGACTATAACTAGTTCAGCAAGTCCCTCAGTGGCTGACAATATGTGCATCTCTGATCATGAGCAGGGGCAGTGATGAAGCATTGCAGCCATGTGCTGAGAGGGATTCTTTGAGGTTTTAATAATTCACCTCTGGAAAAATGGGTGTTTTGTTCATCATCCTGCAACAACCCTTATTCTGGGACCTTTTGAGTGTGATGGACTACCCAGCCTGAAGAAAATTCTAATTGGACCCCAACTGCAAGGTCATGTGCTGTTTATCTTGGTATGAGACTATGCCTCACAACCATGTACATATAGGTGTAGGAGTGGCTGTGTGGTAAATAGCTTGCTTACCATCCACATAGTTCCGAGTTCAGTCCCACTGCGTGGTACATTGGGCAAGTGTCTTCTACTATTGCCTTGGGCTGACCAAAGCCTTGTGAGTGGATTTGGTAGGTGGAAACTGAAAGAAGCCCGTTGTATATATGTATATGTGTATACGCTTGTGTGTCTGTGCTGTCCCCCCAACATCGCTTGACAATCGATGCCGGTGTGTTTATGTCCACCGTAACTTAGCTGTGTGGCAAAACACACCAATACAATAAGTACTAAGCTTACAAAGAATAAGTCCTGGGGTCGATTTCCTCGACTAAAGGTGGTGCTCCAGCATGGCCACAGTCAAATGACTGAAACAAGTAAAAGAGTTAAAAAAGAATATAGTTGCGATAAACTGGCTAAAGAAATAACAAAAATAATAACATTAACAATGAAGCCTATCGGGAGACCACCAATAAAAAAAAAGTTCTCATCTAAGTTCAATCAAAGTGATTTACATATCACCATGAATTCAAAAGGCAGTTATCTTTTTTTATTCCATTCCAGAGTTCAGAATTTGCACTTTCATGTCAACAATCTTGACATTCTCTATTTCTGTTCTTTTTTGAGGATAATCAAAATATAATAAATATATTATTAGTAAAACATAAATCATATTAACTACATTTTAAAAACCATATTTACCTGAAAACTTGTGTATTCGGATGTGTGGAATCAATTTAAAAATGGACTGATTAAAATGAAATCCATCCCAGGTATCAAGGAACTGGTACAGAAAATATTCAATAGCTGGGGTGCCTTCCTGATTGGGGTAGAAATAAAATATAAATGATTTAATTCATCACCATCATGCTAAAATAATTCTGTAAGAAAAATGAGGTAAAAAACTAAAAAAAAAGGCCTTATGTCTAAAACTACATTCTCTCTAAAATAATTCTAAATTTGGTACAAGGCCAGGAATTTTGAGGGGAGGAGGTAAGTCAATTTCATACTTCACTGCTGCTTTATTTTATCAAACCCCAAGAGTATAAAGACAAAGTTGACCTCACCAGAATTTGAACTCAGAATGCAGAGAGCCAGAAAAAAAGTCATTAGGCATTTTGTTCAGCTTGCAAACAATTGTACCAGTTTGTAGCCTTAATGAGAAGTTATATGTCCTAAATCACATGTAATGATTGAAACGAATAATTAATTATGCAAAGAAAATGGCAATTATCACCAATACGTTTTGCCACAGTGGCCATAAAGGCAAGAACAGAAAGACCATCACAATAAAAGAGAAATAAAACAGTCTAAAAATAATTAGACTGAAAAAAAATAAAAAGAATATATACATATATAATGCTGGTGCTTTATTACGGTTTTTAGAGTGCTTCAATTTACTTAATGTTAAGAGCAGGTACCAGATCATCTTAAGACTTGACCTCAGTGAAAGCATATTTATCTCTTCATTGCTGTCATAAAACTGAAGCTAAATATCTCTCCTTTGGAGTCCTTCAGTGCCAAAAAATCACAGACAGTTCTCACATATGTTAGTGCTGCTCGGTCAAAGAATGTTGAAAATTGCTCCAAAACTGGTCGTTAACAAAATATCCTTATGCAAAAGAAGCTATGATCTGCTTTGTTGTTCTATAGACAACTGCTGCTCATGCTCTCTCGTACCCTCTACGGAATATGATAAAGGACATTTACAGAAGAAAAATCAATGTTTGACAGATCTTAGAATATGAGGACAGATATACGTATGAGAGTAGAAAAGTCTTTATTCAAAGTTTTAAATAGTGAGCAATATTTAGACAAAAATAAAGAGGAATTCTAAAAAAATTTTTTTAATGATACTGCTATTACTTCCAACAAAAGCAATAATTCAATGTAAATGATATTTAGCAATATCTATAATAATAATGTTCTCCAATATTAAGAACTTTTATTCTTTTCTACAAAAGGAAATGACCTCAAAATAATTTACAATTATCAAAATCATGGAAAATAAAAACGGAAAAATAAATACCTTAACACGACGCATGAAGCCTGCTAACTTTGACAGAAACTCTTCCAGATAATCAGAATATGGTACACTGTTTTCTAGAAGAGCTGCAGAAGAAAATGAAACACACTGGGTTCAGTAAGAATAAAAATCTGAGATAAGATGGCATACATATGTACACAAATATATATATATATATATATATATATATATATATATATATATATATATATATATATATTATTTTATGTGGAAAAATACAAACTGGGACAAGAACGTAAAACATTTAGAAGATGATACAAAAAACATGGAGGGGACATTCGAAGCCTTCAATCTTCAGTCAAGAACCGGATCATCGTAGCAATTTCAGCTGATTAATCTTGAGATCGCTCCGATCCGGCCAGCCCCAAGGAAAAACTAATCTACGAGCATTAGATTTCTTGGAAGAAGGATTGAATGTATACGAAACAGGGACAGAAAAACGGACGATGCCACACGAATATAAAATACAAAAAACAATAATGTAAAAACAGGACAAAAACAGCGGGTGTCTTACGACTAATAAACAGTACAACAAGTTTAGCTGGCGTATTTTGAAAAAATGCCTTTATCGGCAGACGAAGATGACAGATCAAAGTAGAGTGCAAAGTGTGAAAGGCAGAGAAATGTAGGAGAGAGAGACAGAGTGTAGAGTCGTACCAAATTTTATAGGAATATGTACTTACATACAAGGCCAAAGAGGGTATGGACGCCGCTATATATATATTATTTTATGTAGAAAAATACAAACTGGAACAAGAACGTAAAACATTTAGAAGACGATACACAAAACACGGACGGGACATTCGAAGCCTTCAATCTTCAGTCAAGAAGTAAGTACATATTCCTATAAAATTTGGCACGACTCTACACACTGTCTCTCTCTCTCCAACATTTCTCTGCCTTTCACACTTTGCACTCTACTCTGATCTGTTGTCTTCGTCTGCCGATAAAGGCATTTTCTCCAAATACGCCAGCTAAACTTGTTGTACTGTTTACTAGTCGTAAGATACCCGCTGTTTTTGTCCTGTTTTTACCATTATTGTTTTTTGTATTTTATATTCGTGTGGCATCGTCCGTTTTTCTGTCCCTGTTTCGTATACATTCGATCCTTCTTCCAAGAAATCTAATGCTCGTAGATTAGTTTTTCCTTGGGGCTGGCCGGATCAGAGCGATCTCAAGATTAATCAGCCGAAATTGCTACGATGATCTGGTTCATGACTGAAGATTGAAGGCTTCGAATGTCCCGTCCGTGTTTTTTGTATCGTCTTCTAAATGTTTTACGTTCTTGTCCCAGTTTGTATTTTTCTACATAAAATAATATATATAGCGACGTCCGTACCCTCTTTGGCCTTGTATGTAAGTACATATTCCTATATATATATATATATATGTATATATACATACACACACACACATATATATGTACACACGTATGTTAATGATTATTTTGGTATTCATTTATCATCATCATCATCGTTTAACGTCCGTTTTCCATGCTAGCATGAGTTGGACGGTTCGACCGGGGTCTGGGAAGCCAGGAGGCTGCACCAGACACCAGTCTGATCTGGCAGTGTTTCTACAGCTGGATGCCCTTCCTTACACCAACCACTCCGTGAGTGTAGTAGGTGCTATTTAGGTGACACCAACGGCCACGATTGGTTGGTGCTTTTTACATGCCACCGGCACGGAGGCCAGTCGAGGCAGCGCTGGCAATGGCCACGTTCGGACGGATCTCTTTATGTGGCACCAGCACTGGTATCACAACTACAATTTCCATTGATTTTTTTGATCGATTTCGATTGCCTCAAGAAAACAATTTTACACATTAATTTGATGGGTTACTTTCCACTTCCCTACAATACAAATTTATAATTCTTAAACAAGAATACTGTTGACAGAGACTTTGAAGTTTTGGCCAGTTAAGCCATTGTTGGACTATCTGACGATGGCCTATCACCTTAAACTTTGAAATCATTGTCAATAATGTTCTGGCTCACTGCGTGGCACTTTGGGTAGTTGTCTTCCGCTATAGCCCCGAGCAGACCGAAGCTTTGTGATTGAATTCGGTAGGCGGATGTTACTGCCGTGTGTGCATGTGTGCATATAGCTGCTCAGTGCCTCTCCAAAAGAGAGAGAGGGATGTGTACAAATATATGCATGTTGTTTGTTTGTGTATCAACTAAAATCCTTGATGGGCATGCCCCAGTATGGCCACAACTGAAAGACAGAAACCACTGCAAACAAGAACAAAAATGAAAGATGAAACAAGTCTTTTTTTAAAAAGAGACTTCAAAGAGATTCCTGTGAAGACTTACCATCGTAACAAGTGTGGTAGAGCCACCAATTAAACTGGCCTGTTATGTGTCGGTTTTTGTTGTATGTGATCAGGTACTGAAGCAACGGATTATCAATCACAGAACCCATTTGAATTGGGAGCTACAATTAAAGATTAAAAAAGATATTTATGAAAAGACCAAGAATCACTTACTCTTTGACAAAACATTGCAAATGATCCCATGCTGTACTTTTTACACCTGGAAAAAGTTTAGCTCTAATTGTTAGATTTCTTCTGATCAGCATTCTTTAAATAAACAGTATTTACCGATACTGTTTAAATACTGTATTTACCAATGAAGACAGACATTTTTAATAAAAGAAAGCTCTCAAAAAGTGACCCCAGGTCCCATAAACTAATTTCGTTCCTGATGCTTACTTTTTCCAAAATAGGCACAGCTGAGATTAGGGTGTGTTGAATATGCTGGTGTGTCTTTTATGCCATAAATACGGCATTGTATCAGGTTGGAATGAAAGTTTAGTTCGATTTTCTAAATGAAATTTTAGACAACATTTATTAAAGTATTGCTTCTTGTTGTCAATCATGGAATGAAACAAAGAGTAATTTATATTTTCTTCTTTCAGGCTAAAAGAATATTGCTCACAGTCTTCTTTGATGTTCACTTCAATCAAAGAACACATTAGATGTGCTTTACCATGCAAGTTTCATAAAGGTGTCAACGTGAGTGCAGCAGCAGCAAATTCCATTCAGAGTACTTAGGAGATGTAGTAAATGAAAGAAGTTGCAGGAATTGGTTTCCCCTGTTTTCAAAGTGGAAACTTAGGCAATGAGCCAAAGAAAGATCATCTGAAAGCTTTTGATTCCCAAGAGCTGGAAGATGTTATCACAGCAAACCCTGTTCCTAGTGCTAGGGAACTAGCCAAGAAATTCAAAGCAAGCCATACAACTATCCTATGCGAACTGATAAGAATTGGCAAGGCTTCAGTAGTTGGAAAATAGGTCCCGCACGACCCATCTCAAGAGAATCTGCAACAATTTATTGCTTGTTGTGAGTCATTGCTTACACGACAAGTGTCACATGCCATTTTTGGAGAGGCTTGTTACTGGTGTTGAGAAGTGGATCCTTTATCATAGTATTTAACATTGATGTCAATGAATCAGTTGAGGAAGCAGACCAGCTCAGCAACCAAGAGGATGACTTCATCCAAAGAAGATCCTGAGGAATGTATGGTGGAATATTCAGGAAATTATCCATTACAAACTGTTAGACACCAATCTTTACTGCAATCAACTTCATCGTTTGAAAGCAGCTTTGGACAAAAATCACCCATCCTAACAGAAAGGGAGTCATTCTGCATCACGTTAATCTTTTCTACTCCAGGCACAAGGTCCAAAATTTTTGGGGAGGCGGCCAGTAGATTAGATCGAACCCAGTACTTAAATAGTACTTGCGAGCTGGCAGAAACGTTAGCACGCGGGCGAAATGGTCAGCAGTATTTCGTCTATCGCTACGTTCTGAGTTCAAATTCCGCCAAGGTCGACTTTGCCTTTCATCCTTTCAGGGCCGATTAAATAAGTACCAGTTACGCACTGGGGTCGATAAAATCGACATCCGTTTGTCTGTCCTTGTTTGTCCCTTCTGTGTTTAGCCCCTTGTGGGTAGTAAAGAAATAGGTACTTGATTTATCAACCCCGAAAGGATGAAAAGCAAAGTCGACCTTGGCGGAATTTGAACTCAGAACATAAAGACACACGAAATACTGCTAAGCATTTCGCCTGGTGTGCTAACGTTTCTGCCAGCTCGCCACGTTTGTGTGTGTGTGTGTGAGTATGTGTGTGTGTGCATCACGATAATGCTCACCCACATACTACACAATTGACAGAAGATCCCTTGGAAGAGCTCTGTTGAGAGAAATTGCTTCATCGTCCATATTCTCCTGTCCTTGCACCCCATGATTATCACAGAATCACTTGGATGGTCTTAGGTTGACATCAGGAGAAGAGGCTGAAAATAATTGGTATCATACTTTGCATCAAAAACTAAAGCATTTTACAATCACAGCATCTATAAGCTTGTTGACAAATGAAATAAGGTTCTATGAAGGAATGGTCATTATGAGAATAATTAAATATTTCTAGAAACATAAATAAAAACTTTACAATCAGACGTAACTTTCATTCCAACCTGATACTTATTGGTATAAAAGATATGCAACACTTATTCTTTATTGTATCAAAAAATTGCTCTGCATCTGATGCAGCCATACACTAAAGAGTCAGCTAAGCCTAAGTCCACTAGACACAATCACAATAAGTGTTACTAGTAATAAAAATTGAAAGCAAACTGAACTACTAGGGTCTAATAACACAAACTTATACTTTTACTCTTTTACTTGTTTCAGTCATTGGACTGTGGCCATGCTGGAGCACCGCTTTTAGTCAAGCAAATCGACCCCAGGACTTATTCTTTGGAAGTCTAGTACTTATTCTATCGGTCCCTTTTGCCAAACCACTAAGTTACGGGGATGTCAAGCGATGTTGGGGGGACAAACACAGACACACAAACATACACATATACGACGGGCTTCTTTCAGTTTCTGTCTACCAACTCCACTCACAAGGCTTTGGTCGGTCCAAGGCCATAGTAGAAGACACTTGCCCAAGGTGCCACGCAGAGGGACTGAACATGGAACCATGTGGTTGGTAAGCAAGCTACTTACCATACAGCCGATCCGTCAGCAGTTATGAGTAGGGATCACATACCTCAGTATCACATTACCCAGTATAAACCCCCACACATTATACATGTCTTGCATTATTTATTGACTGTGTTATCTTTAAGAAACATTTGTTAATTACCTAAATCCGTGTTTCTCACATAAGGTTTATTTAATCAAAATGGGAAGGAAAATAAGGAAGAAAAGCTGCTCTTACTTGAATTTGATCGATATACTGAAGAAGGTCTTCAAATGTGAGTATCCTGTTGAATGAAACAGTTTCAGGAAAGTGGTCCGGCCTCACAATATCAGAAGTTGGTACATAATCATTTACTGAAGATTGAACCTGAGGAATTAATTTACTCAGTTTGGCTTTCTTTCGAACCTGAAAAACAAGACAATGATATTATTTCACTTTAAGAGAGGTTGGGGTCCACCAAGGTTCAGTCCTCAGCCTCCTCCTATTTATCATAGTCCTCCAAGCAATAATGGAGGAATTCAAGACAGGATCCCCTGGGAGCTCCTCTATGCTGATGACCTTGCTCTAATTGCTGAGTCACTATCAGAACTTGAGAAGTTTCAGTGAAAAGGACACATTACTAAACTTGTAACATTCCTCATAAAACGTTTACGGCAGTGGCTCTCAAGTGGGGCCCATATGAGATTTTGCTCATTAAACAAATCATGTGCAATAAATTGGTTATATTTCTATAATACACAAAATATTAAAATTTCTTTTATACAATTCATCATCATCATCGTTTAACGTCCATTTTCCATGCTGGCATGGGTTGGACGATTTGACAGAGGACTGGCAAACCAGATAGCTGCACCAGGCTCCAATCTGATCTGGAAGAGTTTCTACAGCTGGATGCCCTTCCTAACGCCAACCACTCCGAGAGTGTAGTGGGTGCTTTTCCCTGGCACGAACCTAAACTGCATCTCATGTAAACTGACTCTCTCCCTAATTAGTTGGGCTATAACCCTCTCCATGACCTTCATTACTTGATCCAATATCTTGATACCTCTCTAATTATTTGTATCGAAAGCGTTACCTTTACCTTTGTAGCAATTGACTATAGTGCTGCTACACCAGTCATTGGGTATGACTCCTTCGTGTATCACCTGGTTAACTATACAGCTGACTAGGCTATAGCCGACACTGCCAGATATTTTGAGCATCTCTGCAGTGATTCCTGATGGGCCGGGGGCTTTACCTGTCTTCATACTCTTAATTGCTTTATCTACCAAGGTACTGTCAA
>NC_043005.1:73867155-73902155 GCF_006345805.1 Octopus sinensis
AAGACGTCACTGAAAATAGGAAAGAGAAGAAAAATGAGGTTGAGTAAGAAGGGTGAGGAGAGAGAGGAGAGAGAGAGAGAGAATGAAGGAGAGATGATGAGATTGTTAACAAGGGAAGAAGAGAATGAAAAGGAGAAGAAAAAAGAAATTAGAGATTAGTAAACTGAAAAAGTAACATGGAGAACAGAAAAGTTAGACACGATCTACTTACCTTTCTATCTTCTTTTATCTATCAAGCTATCTACATCCGTAACTGCCTATCTCTTTACATCACTACCGACCGCTCTATCTACCTGTCTGTCTATCAATTCCTGCGTCAATCTATTTAGCAAACTATCTCTATAACAAACCTGTACACCTGTCTACATACCTACCAACGTAGCTATCATCTACTCACATACCTTCTATCTATCTATCTATCTATCTATCTATCTATCTATCTATCTATCTATCTATCTATCTGTATTTCTATCTATCTATCTATATTTCTATCTATCTATCTATATTTCTATCTATCTATCTATCTATCTATCTATCTATCTATCTATCTATCTATCTATCTATCTGTCTGTCTATCAGTCTATCTGTCAGTATGTATTTATGTCTGTATTTCTGTCTACGCACCTACTTAACTACTTTGTCTATCCACCTATCTACGAATCTATCCTTCAGCACACCTAACAATCTATCGATGTAACTACCAACCTATCTACTCGTATCTATCTATCTATTTATCTATATATCTGTCTACCTTTTTCTTTCTTTTTTCACACCCTTTATCGGTATGTTAGTTTGTAATTTTATGCATCCAGATCTTTACGTTTAGATGAACAGACAGACAGACTGATAAATAAGCTTCTTTATTGGCCACACAGGGCTGCACACAGATGGGACAAGTTACAAGGTAGAGCTTTTCTTTTGGGGGATGAAAAAACAAAAAACAAAAGAAACAACAAAAAAAGGGGGTGGCGTAGGTTTTCGATCAAGAGGGATCGTAAAAGGGAAGAAAAGAACAAAAAAATAAATAAAATAAAAAATAAAAAATAAAAAATAAAAATAAAAAAAAGAAAAGGAAAAGGAACAAAAGAAAAGAGAAATGAAAAAAGAAGAAAAGAGGGGAAAAAAGGGGAAGAGGAAAAATAGATAGATATAGATAGATAGATAGATAGATAGATAGATAGATAGATAGATAGATAGATAGATAGATAGATAGATAGATAGATTGCTTTAAGCAGTGGGCAAATTTTGTTGTTATTTCTAGCGTATCGAAACGGTGTACAGACCTCTTTGGTGTCATTGCTGTTGTTTTTATGATGATTGTATCGTTATTTAACCCCGGAAAAAAAATTAGTGGACTTGTATTCATCCATATTGACGGACATAATTTTATTTCAAAATTTCAAGTTTCATTTTGTAGATATATGCGATGTGTGTCAGTGTGTATGTTGTCGAGCCCACCATTTTCTTTTTCTCTTTTTTTCTTTTCATATTAAATTCCGGTATAATCTTAATCTATATACTCTGAAAGGTATTTGCAGAAAATTTCATAAAAAAGAAATTACCCATTTTTCTGAAAGTCATGAGGAAACAAGGCTGATCCCAATCCTAACCCTCACCCTCGAAAAAGACCTTTCCATCAGATTCCTATATAATCAAAATCTACAACCATCTGATGTAAATTTGTAGTAAATTCCATTTTATAAAAATATCCATTTTTCTAGAGGTTATGAGGAAACAAAGTCGCGGAGAGCACACTTGTGTAGTAGATATGCCATGAAATCTTCTTCCAGTCACACTTCATAGTTTTAAGAAACGGAGAGAAACATTGAATTATAGAGTCCTAGGTACGTTATGCCCAGAAGAAAACATGTGATCGTAAACTGCTAGAACGTCTTCCATCATTTTTCTTCTTCAAACAACTATTGTAACGTTTTCTTATATTATTGGAATAATTCTTACCGACGCAAATTGACCTATGAAGTTTAGATAACTATCCTAACTTCTCGTATCAATATTTCTTCTTGACTAAACACAAGGTCCTTACTTTAAGGAAGAAATCAGAAGTACCAGCGTCCAGACATTTCTTAAATAAAACATAACGGCTGGCCTCAAAAGTTCAGATGTTTTTCTTTTCTTTCATCTTTTTCTTTTCTCACAAGTTATATTGTAGATGTGGTGCCATTTTCTTTTCTTTCTTTTTTTAATGAGCCCTAGGGATCATAAGGCCTGTTACTCGGTTTCCATAACATATAAGTGACCACGATCACAACACTATCTCTGATTGGGACGCCGATCCATTGCAGGATTCGAGGCCAGAAATTTTTGAGGGGAGGGGACAAGTCGATTACATCGAACTCAGTACCTGACTGGTACTTTATTTTGTCTACCTTGAAGGGATAAACAGCAAAGTCGATCTCGACTGAATTTGAACTGGATATGTAAAGGACCGGAAGACATGTTGCTACCCAATTTTTCCGACGCGGTAAAGTTTCTTAGTTCTTTATTGCCCACAAGGGGCTAAACATAGAGGGGACAAACAAGGACAGACAAACGGATTAAGCCGACCATATCGACCCCAGTGCGTAACTGGTACTTAATTTATCGACCCCGAAAGGATGAAAGGCAAAGTCGACCTCGGCGGAATTTGAACTCAGAACGTAGAGGCAGACGAAATACCTATTTCTTTACTACCCACAAGGGGCTACACACAGAGAGGACAAACAAGGACAGACAAACGGATTAAGCCGATTATATCGACCCCAGTGCGTAACTGGTACTTAATTTATCGACCCCGAAAGGATGAAAGGCAAAGTCGACCTAGGCGGAATTTGAACTCAGAGCGTAGCGGCAGACGAAATACCTATTTCTTTACTACCCACAAGGGGCTAAACATAGAGGGGACAAACAAGGACAGACAAACGGATTAAGCCGACTATATCGACCCCAGTGCGTAACTGGTACTTAATTTATCGACCCCGAAAGGATGAAAGGCAAAGTCGACCTAGGCAGAATTTGAACTCAGAGCGTAGCGGCAGACGAAATACCTATTTCTTTACTACCCACAAGGGGCTACACACAGAGAGGACAAACAAGGACAGACAAGGCAAAGTACACCTCGGCGGAATTTGAACTCAGAACGTAACGGCAGACGAAATACCGCTAAGCATTTCGCCCGGCGTGCTAATGTTTCTGTCAGCTCACCGCATTGACGTACGTTTAACGTTGGGTAGATGCGAAGTCTTGATGTTCACACGCACCGCTATCTCCAGGAGTATTTTTGTGGCTTTATTGTGAATCGATTAGTTTCAAATGACGAGGAACTTTCATTTGTCTCTACATAACTTGGTTTAGCAGTTTACATTGCGAACCGATTTCTTTCACTGGCATTGATATGGCGCTAAAGAATTGTAAGCAAAGTGTTTAATGACTGGCTACACTCACATGTTTGGTTCTTAAATTATACACACTGGAAAGGAAAACTTATATGTGGTGGAATTTGAACTTCTTCGACAGACAACATTAAAATATTATCGTGTATTTTAGCCCAGCAGTCTATCATTTTTGTCACGTCGCCATTTTTTATTTTATCACAGAGCATATATATATAGTATAAACTACATCTCGTCACTTTATTATCCAACCCCATTAAACAGTCTAAAACAGTTAGAATAAATCGTTACGAAATAAGCTTTGAAAGAAAGGAGGGAAGACTGAAAGAAAGAAATAAACAAATAAACAAAAACAAAGTATGAATGGAAGAAAGGCGGAAATATAGGAAATAAAGCATCGAAGAATACGAGAAAAAGAGGAGAAAAAAGGAATTACAAAAATAAATAAATAAATGAATAAAAATTGGGTAGATAAGAGAAATGAGTTGAGGGCTGAGGGCTGTTTTTGAAATAAAGAACGTTGTCTCAGCATCAAAATAAATTTAGTGTAGCTGACATTACAGCTAATATCTGGTGTTGTTTAGTGTGGTTTGGTGTCGTCTGATATGATTTGTAAGCAATATTAGTGATGTAATTTTATAGCAAAGTGATATAACGTAGAAAAACTGCATCACTTCTGTTGGTCATATAACATCGCTTAATCACTGTAAACAGTTGTAAGAAGACAGGTTACACCATTTCGTCTAAACATATTTTTTTACCATGTTATGTTATTTTATCAGCAACTTTCTGTGTATTTGTCTCTTTTCTTTGAATTCCACTAGATATATTTTTCTTTTTTGTTTGTTGCTTTTCTTTTCATTTCATTTTTCGTTTTCTTTTCGCTCATTTATACGCCCCCCGCATGTACACAAAAAAATACACGCAATTTCATTCGCATAAACAAATATAAATATATTCATTCATACATACAAACATTCTCTCACACATGAGCTTATAAATAGCATACATACATATGTAAGAATGCATATACATAAATGGACATACACACACACATATATATAATATTATATATATATATATATATATATATATATATATATAATATTATATATAATATATATATATATATTATATATATCTATATATATATATATATATATATATATATGTACGAGTGCGAACACGATATCTTTAAGATATCTTTAAACCTGTTTTACATTGATTTTATTCCTATGGTCTATATGCATGACTATACGCATGACACATATGAAGTGAAAACACTGGCAAGTCATGCAATATGAAGGAAAACATAAACTAGACCTCTAGATGAAATGCAATTATGTTTAAAAGGTGTACATTTATAAGCAATGAAAGATTACTGCCTAAATGCAGACAATGAATCTCTATTTGTATCTATGTGTGTGTGTGTATGTGTACGACCCCACTGTCCGGCAGTCACCATGATAGATCGGTAGCCACTACACATATTTTTTTCTCTCCTTGTTTCTCTCCTTATTTTTTTCTGTGTCTCTTTCTGTAGAAGAGCGTAGGCTCGAAACGTAAAAGGCTTTTTCTATTCCTGAGCGTTATACTAATACATCTGTTTGTTTTGTACACCACCTGTCTTCGTCTTTTGTTTTTTTTCGTAAACTCTCCATATATATATATATATCTTTTACTCTTTTACTTTTTTACTTGTTTCAGTCATTTGACTGCGGCCATGCTGGAGCACCGCTTTTAGTCGAGCAAATCGACCCCGGAACTTATTCTTTGTAAGCCCAGTTCTTATTCTATCGGTCTCTTTTGGCGAACCGCTAAGTGACGGGGACGTAAACACACCAGCATCGGTTGTCAAGCAATGCTAGGGGGACAAACACAGACACACAAACACACACGCACACACACATATATATATATATACATATATGCGACGGACTTCTTTCAGTTTCCGTCTTCCAAATCCACTCACAAGGCTTTGGTCGGCCCGAGGCTATAGTAGAAGACACTTGCCCAAGGTGCCACGCAGTGGGACTGAACCCGGAACCATGTGGTTGGTAAACAAGCTACTTACCACACAGCCACTCCTGCGCCTGCACACACACACACACACACACACACACACACATATATATATATATATTATATATATATATATATATATATATATATATATATATATATATATATATATTGTGAAATAGAAAGATGAATAATCTTGTTGCAGATTAATCAAAAGTTTAACCGATACCTTGGTAGCAAAAATCACAGCAGAAGACAGCACGGTTGGAGGTACAACCTATGGTGTTGCAACCGTGCGTTGGTGCGGATAATTGAATTTTAATATTTCTTCAATTCACTATAAATTATATATATATATATATATAATATATATATATATATATATATATATATATTATATATATATCGAGAAAAACATGTTTTAAATTTCTGAGCGAGATAAATACAGTAACACTCCTGAATAGTAATTTTATATGCCAACATAACCTGGCAGTCTTATAAAGGACGATGTTAATGTTGTTTTGGCCCCATCTTTTCCAGCTGTCTATCGACACACAGTTTGTGTCCGTATATAGCATTTGCAAGGGAGGTCATCACTCCCATCTTTAGTAAATTGTATATACAAACACAAACTGTGTGTCAATATCCAGCTGGAAAAGATGTTTTCCTGGGGCTAAAGCAACAGTAACATCGTCCTTTATAGGACTGCCACGATATGTGAGGATATAATAATTACTATATAGGCGCAGGAGTGGCTGTGTGGTAAGTGTCAGCCTGATTCAAAATGGTATGATAACTACGGGCTCTAGTTGAAAAACTGTGACACACTGACATTCGCATTTATCATATTATTTATATTTTATTATATCATATATAATATATATATATATATATTATATATATATATATATGTATAAGGGTGAAAAGGAACACCGAGTTGATATATATGAAAAACAAGTAAACAATAGAAAATGCTAAAATAATTTTATAGTGAAAACATTTCAGTACCGGTTTCGGTCATTTTGAGACCTTTTCAACTGTAACGATTAAATATAAAATTTAGAAAAATTAGAAGAAAAGTTTTTTAAAAGAATATTTCTATAGTAGTGTCCAGATTTAAGTGGCATTCTGCCTTTCTCTGACTCCCTTGTTTGCACTTGTGTGTTCGAGGTATTTGTGAGTTCTTGGTAGGGTAGTAAGGGAAGGCTGGTGAGGAAAGGGGGGTGGGAGAATCTGGGAGTGCCTGAAGGTCGTATTTTGAATGTCAGTGGCGGCTGGCAGTCTCAGTTCATTCAGGAGAATATTTATATTGACAGGCTTGTTTATAGAATTAGCGTAGGTGTTATACTAAAAAACATTAGTGACAAACTTAAGGGGTGGAGAAGAAGAAGAGAAGAAGAAGAAGAAAAGAAGGAGAAGGAGAAGGAGAGATGACGATGATGGTGATGGTGGTGATGATTATGACGACGATGATGATGATAACGATGATGATGAAGAAGAAGAAGAAGAGAAGGAGGAGAAGGAGAAGATGGTTGGTGATGATGGTGGCGATGATGATGATGCCGATGATGATGATAACGATGATGATGAAGAAGAAGAGGAAGAAGAAGAAGAAGAAAAAACAGAAAAGGGAGAATATGATGGGTGTAATATAGCTATGAAGGGCTGATTAGTAATGGATTCTATGGAGTGTAGTATTTGTGTGTGTATATATATTTTTTTTTTTCTTTTATTCTAAAGTTGAGGTATATTATTGTTTGTCGATGGAATATAGCCAACAACAACTCCCCTTCCTCGATATCCTCATTAGAAAGCTAATAATATAATAGAAACAGACATATACTATAAGCCTACAGACTCTAAGCAATATCTTCCATTCAATTCATGCACCCCAGACACACCAGATGAATATCCCCTTCAATCTAGCAAAAAGGATATGCACTATAGTCTCTAAACGCAAACACCAGAGACACACTACTACAAGACTAAAAGATACCCTAATCACCAGGAACTATCCACCTTCACTTATTGACAAATGCATTCAACGTGCCCTTCAACTTAACATCAAGGAACTGAGACATCCCAAATCAAGAAAAACTTACAACCAAAGCCTTACCATACATCTCCACAACACAACCCTCCAATAACGAAGCCTTCGACACCATCCTCCACACATACCCCTCCTAAAAAAGACCACAGAATGAACACAATCCTCCAAACACACACGATCATAAAAAGCAAAGACAGCCTAGATCCATGAAATCTCCTTACACAAGCCCGAATTCACTCTTCAACACAGAACCGACAGTAAAAAAATGTGGAAGACCCAATTGCGGGATATGCGACTATCTAATCGAGGGTTCTGAGTTCTCCTTCAACAGGGACAACGTTTTACCGTGAAAAGCAACTTCACATGTGCTTCGGAGAACCTAATATACTCACTAACCTGCTCCGGTGTCAAGAGCAGTACATAGGCCAAACAAAAAATGGTTGCGTAAACGAATGGCCCTGCACAGATCCCAGATAAAAATTCCCCAAAACAGAAAAATAGCTTTTAGCCAACACATAGATACTTGCGCCAACAAAAAAACACCACTTCAGAATTTTCCCCCTCTACTACCAATTTAGGGACGATACAACCTCGAGACAACGAATAAGTAAAGAAAATCTCTTTATTACAAAATACAAGCCACTTCTTAACGGGTATACGACAAACAATTAATATACCTCAACTTTAGAATAAAAGAAAGAAAAAAAAAAAAAAAATATATATACACACACAAATACTACACTCCATAGAATCCATTACTAATCAGCCCCTTCATAGCTATATTTACACCCATTCATATTCTCCCTTCTCTGTTTTTTTCTTCTTCTTCTTCTTCCTCTTCTCTTCATCATCATCGTTATCATCATCATCATCGGCATCATCATCATCGCCACCATCATCACCACCATCTTCTCCTTCTCCTCCTTCTTCTTCTTCTTCTTCATCATCATCGTTATCATCATCATCGTCGTCATAATCATCACCACCATCACACATCGTCATCTTCTCCTTCTCCTTCTCCTTCTTCTTCTTCTTCTTCTCTTTCTTCTTCTTCTTCTTCTTCTCTCTCCACCCCTTAAGTTTGTCACTAATGTTTTTTAGTATAACACCTACGCTAATTCTATAAACAAGCCTGTCATATAAATATTCTCCTGAATTGAACTGAGACTGCCAGCCGCCACTGATCATTCAAAATACGACCATCAGGGCACTCCCAGATTCTCCCACCCCCTTTCCTCACCAGCCTTCCCTCTACTACCCTACAAGAACTCCAACTACCTCGAACACACACAAGTGCAAACAAGGGAGTCAGAGAAGGCAGAATGCACTTAAATCTGGACACTACTATAGAAATATTCTTTTAAAAAAACTTCTTCTAATTTTTCTAAATTTAATTATTTCATCGTTACAGTTGAAAAGGTCTCAAACTGACCGAAACCGGTACTAGATGTCACTATAATTTATTTAGCATTTTCTATTTTTTTTACTTGTTTTTTCTATATATATATATATATATATATATATATATTATATATATATATATATATATATATATATGTACGTATGCATGTATGTATGTATGCATCCACAAACACACACACACATCATATGCTTGTCGTATAAAAATTTACAAATTACAAATATATCTACAAATGTATATGACATGGACATGCTCATTTTTCTTTCGCTTTTCTTTCTTTTCAGTTTGGTTCGTTGAAAGGTGCTGCGCCAAGATTCATCTCAGACAGTCCGAAATCTGATCACATGCTTACACAAACAAGTAAACGCGTACATACAGTTCTCGATACTTACACAAATATATGCAAATATATATATCAAACGCATACTTAACCGCAAAACATTTCAATTATCAGTTAGGATTAATTCTCTTGAAAGCCAAGGTTTCGTAACCGATCACCCGTACCGCGCTTCATATACACAGAGTCAAGTAAATTTGCATAAAACCACCTTTCTATAATATGTAAACATAAAGCTTCGAGCATGTAACCTGCTTCACATGTTGCCAGTGATATTCATTGAATGTCATATCAATTAACAATAAGAAGCTAAAAAAAATTACACGAGGAAAATGTTACAATGTTAGTCATATGGATCGTTTAACGAATTATGAGCCAGACACGTCGCTTTTCAGGTTTAGATGGTATGTGTTTGTGAACAATAGCGCCGTTAGATATAGGGATCCAATAGGTCAGTCCGGTTCATTGCACAGTGTTTTCCTTGCAAGTCAAGCGACCACGTAACTGTTCCAGCTGCGATGTGTGATTGTGTATGAGTAAGTGTATAAATATATACACATGAACATATGCATGTATGTATATATATATATATATATATACATATGCATGTATGTATATATATATATATATATATATATACATATATACATATATACATATATACACGCATGCACATGCAGTTATATCTTGCAAAGTTGAAGCTTAAATAAATCCCATGCATACATATGTAAAACACACACACACACACACACACACACACACACACACACACACACACATGTATATATATATATGTGTGTGTGTTTGTGTGTGTAGATCTAGACATATACACATATAATCCAAAAGAAGGCAAAGAGAGAGTCCAGCGCCATTTCACGCAAAAGTTACATGTGAATGTGCGTTATATGAATGTGTGTGTATGTCTGTATATGTGTATATTTATATGTGTATAAATATATATGTATGTCTGTCTGTATGGATGGATGGATGGATGAATGGATCTTGGGATTGAATTAAACTTTTCTCTCACAGAATTTAAACCAGTTACAAACAACATGGCAAAGCTATTTTAACTCAAGGCAGCTCTTGGGATTTGTGGATAACTGGGTTGGATCGTGTGTATATATTTCTGTGTGCATGTCACTTTAGTAAATAAGTATGTATGTTTGTGTGTGTGTGTCTGTGTTTGTGTCTGTATCTGTGTGTGTGTGTTCCACACGTATATATGTTAGTACGCGTATGTTTAGCATGGAGGCGCGGAGATTTAGTGGATAGGATGTTGAACTCATGATCACAAAACTGCGGTTTCGATCCCTGGACCGGGTGATGCATTTTGTTCTTGAGCAAAACTCTTCATTTGACGTCCTCCCCCCTCCGGTCACTCAACTCGCAAAAATTAGTATTCTTGCAACGGACTGACGTCCTATCCAGTGGGGAGTATATACACCAAAGGGTCCAGGAAACCGGTCCTATGAATCTATATAACTGGTGACGGAGCTTTATCTTTATGTGTTCGCCTAGATACCTCAAATGGAGAATCCCTGGAATGTTTGACAAAAATTTCACTGCACCACTAATCAATCATAGTTGAAGAATATTCATCAGTTTGTACTATTCTGTTTTGGAAGAACCCAGCATTTCTAAATTATACTGTTATGTAGCCCAGTGTGCTTACGTTAATAGGCACAAATAAAAATATATAGTCAGGTTAAATAAAAAATATTTAACCTGACTATAAGGGCTGTAAGCTGCTCATTAGCTCTACACAGATGGTCATCTTTTCCTCAGCTTTGATACGACGCGCAGTTACGCGAAAATGAGAAGGATCTGGTTTTTCACACCTACCCCAAAATTTCATTTTAAAAATAAACAATCACATCATCGAAACCTTACAACTACGAGATAATGCATGATTAATTCAAAACAATGCGAATAAATAAGCATTACAGTTGACAGAGAAATTGTAACGCTAAAGGGTTAAGTATAACTTTTTTTATTCTCATTTGTCACATAGAACACTGCGAATGGGGATCCAAGAGAAGAACCCATAGCCACGCGATTCCACCATGAGCAAGCACTCATCCAACGAAAACGAGACGTACTTGTGTGCCCATGAATTTGCAGCTTCCATGGTTAAATTGAACTTTGTGTATTACATTGTCGGAAGTACGTTCTGCGGTTTTGCTAGTTTGCGATTTCGTATTCATAAAAGCTTTCATTCAGATACTTTTGAAAAGACAATAGAAGTTGTTTTAAAGTTGTTTCCGGGCACATTCGGTGGTTTTATTAAAGGATGTGTACATACCTTATCCAACATCATGCCAATATGTTGTACTGCTGGAACTTTGGCTAAAAGACTTTCGGCATTTTTATATTTACTATAACGCCCAGTGAAATTAGCTTAAAGCATTTAGTTCAGCTTATCTCCGAACAAATAAGCTCTACTCACACACTGTTAGTACATAAACAGTCATTGCTGTATGTATATGTATGTGTGTATACATTACGCTATTTTGGGATTTAATACACTGAGATTGCTATGTACGTAATTAGAGTGGAGTGTGTTTAATTTAGATAGCAACTTCCAGTCGACATCATCACCATCATCATTGTTTTCATCGTCGTTATCGTTGTTGTTGTTGTTTTCGTCATCATCATTATCATCATTACCACATAATGCGGCAAGCTGGCAGAATCGTCAACACACCGGGCGAAATGCTTAGCGGCATTTCATCCGTCCTTACGTTCTGAGTTCGAATTCCGCCGAGGTCGACTTTGCCTTTCATCCTTTCGAAGTCGATGAAATAAGTACCAGTGGATCACTAGGGTCGATGTTATCGTATAGTCCCCTCCCCAACAATTTCATGACTTGTGCCTATAGTAGAAAGGATTATCATCATTACCACACCACCACCACCAACAGCACTTCATCACCGTCTTCGTCGTCGTCGTCGTCGTCGTCATCACCACCACCACCACCACTACAACTACCACCACTGCCATCATCATTGGCCTAGTTTCGAGTCATCGGGCATAAACCCTTTTTTTCCGTTTCAACATGGATGCACACCCTCGTTCAGAAAGGCTTGAATGCCATACATTCTCATCATCAATGTTTAGCAGACAAGAAATATATGCTCCAAAACCTTCCATCTTCCGCTTTCAGGCAAAAACCACATATTGGATTTGTGGTAGATACGTAATATATCTCGAATCAGTGGATCTGCTTCCTCCAGTGTCATATCCCAATTATAATCATAATCGTCGCAAAAAAAAAAATTATGTGAAAAAATCGCCGAAAACAATTGCAGTAATGAAAACATAGGGATCCAAAATTTCAGGGCTGCAGATCCAGATTCGGCCGGAATGTTTTTAATTTACTCACAGATTTGGCGCTTATATTATAAAAACTGTTATCGTACAAAAAATTTACCTCAAAAAGTCACGTAAAAAAATTGCCGCAAACAGTCACAGTAATGAAAAGTTAGAAATTCAAAATTTCAGGATTGTGGGTTCAGATTCGGCCCGGAATGTTTTTAATTTATCTACAGTGTCAGCCTGATTCAAAATGGTATGATAACTACGGCCTCTAGTTGAAAAACTGTAACACACTGACATTCGCATTTATCATATTATATTATATTTTATTATATCATATTAAGGCGGCGAGCTGGCAGAATCGTTAGCACGCCGGGCAAAATGCTTAGCGGTATTTCGTCTGCCGCTACGTTCTGAATTCAAATTCCGCCAAGGTCGACTTTGCCTTTCATCCTTTCGGGGGTCAATTAAATAAGTACAAGTTACACACTGGGGTCGATATAATCGACTTAATTCGTTTGTTTGTCCTCTCTGTGTTTAGCTCCTTGTGGGTAAGTAAAGAAATAGGTATTTCGTCTGTCGTAAAGTTTTGAGCTCGAATTCCGCCGAGATCAACTTTGCCTTCCATCCTTTCGGGGTTGATAAAATTAGTACCAGTTATGTACTGGGGTCGATGTAATCGACTTAATCCCTTCCCCTATAATCTGAGGCCTTGTACTTCCAGTAGGAAGGATTTATTAAAGTTGAAAAAGTGTGATACACTGACATACACATTTATTATATTAGATATGTTTAATTTTAGGGAAACTTTATTTCACTTAAAGTGTATTTCGTGGATATGTGTGTGTGTGTGCGTGTGTGTAGTGTTAGAAATAGTGTAGAGATATTGAATATTGAGAAAAGAGGAGGTCGCCAGAATTTTGGAAAAAGAATTATTTTTATTTAGTCATTATTATTAGCGCTTTCGTTGGTCTTCGACCTTGTCAATTAAAATTGTGAATGTACAAACAGTTTGTTCATTTATATAAATAAGGTGGTTTTTTTAATTTTGTTTAGAAGAGGAGGACATTGATTTTATTTTGGGTTTTTTTTTATGAGGTTCCAGGACAATGGAGATAGATAGACAGACAGACAGACAGACAGACAGACAGACAGACAGATAGATAGATAGATAGATAGATAGATAGATAGATAGATAGATAGATAGATAGATAGATAGATAGATATGCTTCTTTACTAGCCACAAAGGAAACAAATTACAAAATAGTGCTTTTGGGGGGGGGGAGAAAAAAAGGGGTCGTAGGTTTTCGATCAAAAGGGATCGCAAAAAAGAAAGAAAACAGAAAAATACGATCAATAGGGATCGTGTATCACAGAAATGTCATGATGCAAAGTGTAAAGGGGCAAGTAGATAAGGTCTATCCGCGGAAAGAAAAACCTACGGAAAAGACCACGGTATCATGTTATAAATACTGGGGCAGAATTGGGGCAGGGACATGTTTCGCCATGATAGCTCGCTAGCCACTACACATACTATATTTTCTCTCCCTGTTTCTTTCTGTGTTCCTTTCTGTGGAAGAGCGTAGGCTCGAAACGTTAAAGACTTTTGCACATACCGAGCGTTACACTAATTCATCTGTTTGCTGTATACACCACCTGTCTTCGTCTTTTGTTTTTTTCTGAATTCTCCCTATACGTGTGTGTGTGTGTATGTATGTATGTATGTATGTATGTATGTATGTATGTATGTATGTATGTATGTATGTATGTATGTATTAAAGAAAGCAAAAAATAAAACAAAATAGTTTTCAGTACGTCGACGACAGGAATTTCTGTCAAAGTTGAGCATCATTTCCCTGTTTCTCTCACATACTTATTCTCCCTCTCTCTCTCTTTTATTATTACTCCCACTGCCACTATCAACTCTGCTACTTTTAATAAGACATCATCAACTCTCCCTAAATTTCTTTGTCTCTCTTTCTCTCCCTCTCTTTTTATTCCTCTCTCTCTGTCTTCACCCTCCCCTTCACCGTCTCTATGCCTACTATTACTTTCGCCCCATCATGAGGAATAGTAGGAGTGTCATTGAATAGTGAAAGAGGGGGGTCTAAGCGTGACACACTGATACACAGAAATTAGTCTTCGCATTTATTACATTATATATATATATATATATATACACACACCTAATACATAAATATATATATATATATATATATATATATATATATATATATATATATATACATACACATACATACATATATATGTTTGTGCGTGTGTGCTTGTGTATCTGTGTGTCTGTGTGTGTGTGTGTTTGTGTGTGTGTATATGCGATGATTTTTGTTAAGCAGCGTCGATTTTTACAATTCTGTAAATAATACTAGTACTTTATAAGCTTAAAACGAAATGACTAAAAACAATAGTCTAATAATGGGGCATAAAAGCACTGGAAGAGGGACACAAGTATGGGACACGAAGCAATACCTCTGTGTTTTCGTGACAAGTGTGCTAGTCAATTACACAACGTACAACTACGCTTCTTTCCGTCACATTTAAGAACCATAATTAGTTCGTAGTGTTGTTGTTGTAAACAAACTTGCATGTAAACTAACTTTCATAATAAACAAACTTTTTACTGCGATGGTTTTTGTTAAGCAGTGTCGATTTTTACAACTCTGTAAATAATAACAATAATAATATTTTATAAATCTTAAAGCATATAACGACCACCGCACAATGACTAAAGAAAATAGTCTAATAATTGGGCATATAAGCCCCATGTGTATGGGAAAGCCTACTTTTTTTCTGTAGAGGGCTTATAAGTCGCATTATAGACTTTCTTTAGTCATTGCGCGGTGATCGCTTGTAAGCTTTAAGCTCATAAAGTACTATTATTATTATTATTCTATGTTTGACTTTTGCTTTATGTCTGTACAAGTTGGCTCCAAGTCTCACCCAGAGACCTCAAGAGACAACAGGTTGGAAGTTCTGTGCCATATATTTGGGGGGTTTTTTTGTTGTTTTTTTTTGTGTTGTACTAGTGAATGTCTAATACATAAAAAAATAATAATAATAAAAATAAAATAAAATTTTAAAAAATTAAATAAAAAAAGTTTGTTTTAAACCTTGGGATTACATAGAGAGTATTTTGCGTAGGATATGAGCAGTTCCCATGAGCACTATCTTTTACATTTCTGCCATTTTGGGGTTTCCTGGTATCTGAGTTAGGTAGCAATCAGTCCCTTTCGCTATCATTCCCAGGGCACCTATGACAACAGGTATTGTTTTAGTCTTCAGCTTCCACATTTTGCTGATTTCTATTTCAAGATCTTTATATTTGCTCAGTTTTTGGTAGGTCTTGACAGACACGTTTATATCGATTGGGACAGTCATATCAATGAGGAGGCATGTTCTTTGTCTGAAGTCTTTCAATATGATGTCTGGCCTATTTGCATCTATCTTCCTGTCAGTTTGAATGGTGAAATTCCAGAGGAGTGAGATGTGGGCATTTTCAAGCACTGGAGGTGGATTGTGTTCCCACCAGTTTTTTTCATGGGGCAAATCCAGGTTTTTGCAAATTACCCAGTGAATATATTGTGCAGCTCTATCATGCCTACTGAGGTACTCTGTAGGCGCTAGAAGACTGCATTTGGAGACAACATGATCAATGGTTTCATTTTGTTGTCGGCATACACATGTTGGGTTACTGCCGTTCTTTAATATGTTGGCCTGGTAGTTTCTTGTTGGTAGGCATTGATCTTGAGCTGCTATGATAAACCCCTCTGTTTCAGATTTTAAGCCAGAGGCCATTAGCCATTGATGGCTCAGGGCTTTGTCGATATCTGCACTATTCGCTCTCTTTGGGTATTTGCCATAGAGAGGTTTTTCTTGCCATTTATTATTCAGACTATCTAAGGCCGCAGTTTTGGCACGGGTTTTCATGCGCCTAGCTTTTTCTGTGCTTGTTTCTTGTATGTCTATCTCTAATTCCGAAATTGGTTGTATTCGGAATTCACTTAGATATTCCTTTACCTGTTTTGTGACTGAGTATGATGCTTTCTTGTTTTCATGTTTTGAGACAAGTTTTAACATCCAGTCCTCAGAGTTTTTCAGGTAGGTGTCTAGGCCAATTGTAGCAATCTTCATTGTTATTGCCAGTTGCAAAAGACCACGGCCTCCCTCTTTTCTTGGCAGATAGAGTCGTTCTGTATCTGCCTTAGGGTGGTGCATTCTATGCATTGTCAACAGTTTCCTTATTTTTCTGTCGAGCTGACATATTTCAGTAATTGACAATATTGAAACTGTAAGTCACGACTGGTATGGCTAATGCATTGATCGCTTCGATCCTGTTTCTTGCATTCAGCTCTGTCTTGAGTATTGCTCTCACTCTTCGATAGCATTCTCTCCTGATCCTTTCCTTCATCTCTGAATGCCTTATTCCGTTCCCTTCAATTACCCCTAGGTACTTGTAGCTCTCCGCTGGGTCTAGTTCTTTTATGACATTCTGCTGGTCAAGGTTAACGTTAGATGTTTCTGTCATTTTTCCTTTGATAAAGGTAGCTTTTGCACATTTATCGAGGCCGAATTGCATTCTGATGTCGTCACTGAATTGTTTGACTATCGCTAGTAAGCCCTTGAGTTGTTGGTCATTTTTTGCAAAAAGCTTTAAATCATCTATGTAAATGAGATGATTTATATTTTTATCAAACATTTTATACCCGTACTGCGCGTCATTGAGCAGCTTTGAGAGAGGTATTAAGGATAAACAAAAGAGGAGTGGTGACAGTGAGTCACCCTGGAAAATGCCACACGAAATTTTTACATCACCAGCATTTAGGGATTCATTGTCACTGTTCAGAATTAGTGTGGTTCTCCATGATCTCATATTATTATTATGACTATTATTATTATTATTATATTATTATTATTATTATTATTATTATTATTATTATTATTATTATTATTATTATCATTATTATTATTATTATTTTAGAAAGGATCGAGGTAACTACTTCATTTTGGTTGATATAGAAAGAATTGAGGTAACTCCTTCTGAAGATATATAGTCAAAATTAAAAGAAGAGTGCCATTGCTATCTAGCACTCTTCTTTTAATTTTGACTCTATATCTTCAGAAGGAGTTACCTCAATTCTTTCTATATCAACCAAAATGAAGTAGATTTACAAATTTATTGTTTGAACCAATTGAAGACACACAAGATGTGGAAATATCGCTCACTAGATAACAATGACACTCTTCTTTTAATTTTGATATCATTATTATTATTATTATTATTATTATTATTATATTATTATTATTATTATTATTATTATTATTATATGTGTATATATACATATAATATATATATATAATAATATGATATAATATAATATATATATATATCCTCCATAAATCCTAAATTTTATTTTATTTTAAAATTTATGGGAGCAACTGTCTTTGAAGAGTCATATTGTCATTGAATGCTCGAAATGAGGAGTAGATAGTCAACCGACAAATGATGAAGGGTCGTTTCTCTGTGTTAACTTATCCTGTTCTCCATTTTTTCACGTTGTTTACGTATTTCATGTTATTTACACCGTTGGCGACGTACTGTACCCATATACGCATATATATATATATATATATAATTATTAATAGTAGAGAAAATAAAATTTCGAGGCAACAGAGGAAAACAAACTTAGTTTAGTAATACTAAATCAAATTTCAAGATATATTATATATATCTAGAATTAAGAGACAGAACCTCCATAAAGTAATTCAATTAATAATGAAAGATATTATCTATAACAAAATATAAATTTAAGTAAATTATTAATATTGTACTAAAAATTACTATACTAAATAATACACATTAAAACGACGACGCGTGTTCTTATATATACATGTATATTGTATGTATGTATGAGTATATATATTCTGAAAAGTGCCATTTTAACACGTCTTGCTATAACAATTACTCTGTAGGTAGTTTACTGCCTCAGAATTTTGTGTTAGAAGTTTAAATGGAGGAAAATGAGATTCCTTTTCGTCATTTTATTTCAACTGAAAAAATAAAGCAAAACGCTGCAGACAGCAAAAAAATGATTTATATATGCAGATGATGTCATAGCTGAAAGGATGGTTCAGTGCATTTAAGGGTGAACATTTAGTTCTGAAATAGTTTGAGCGCGTGTGCGTGCGTGCGTACGTACGTGTGTATTTGTGTCTGTGTGTTTGTGTTTGTGCGTGTGTGTGTGTGTGTTTGTGTGTGAGTGCGCGTGCGTGCATGTGTGTGTGTGTGCGTGTGTTTGTATGTATGTGTGTATGTGTTTGTGTTTGCGTGTTCTGAAATAGTTTGAGCGCATGTGCGTGCGTGCGTATGTGTGTCTGTGTGTGTTTGTGTGCGTGTGTTTGTGTGTGTTCGTGTATTTGTGTGTGAGTGTGCGTGTGTGCATGTGTTTGTGTGTTTGTACGCGTGTGTTTGTGAGTGTGTATTTTTGTGTTTGTGTGTGTGCTTATGTGCATGTGTTTGTGTGAGAGTGAGTGTGCGTGCGTGCGTGTGTGTTTGTGTGTGAGTGTGTGTTTGTGTGAGAGTGTATGTGCGTGTGTGTGTATGTGTGTACGTGTGTTGCGTGTGTGTGCTGAGTAAATTCAATATCTATATATATAAAACTGTAGTTGTGTGAGTGTCTGTCCCCTTCGATTTAGATTCCTAACTACTCCCACATTTTGCGGTGCAGTTTAACCAAATTCGGGCATCTTATAGTCGTGATTCATATCGAGCCCGTCTGAGTATTAGAGCGTGTCTACGATGAGTCTACGATTTTAAAAATAATTTAACATCATTTTTTATTCCATTTTAATGCATAATTTTTCGTGTGTCGATGGCGGCGGAGTTGGCGTCTATGGTCACACCTGCACCTGTGTTCTCCCCCTTCTTCCCTCCCTCGTGAAGCTGTGGGGAAGGGAGTGTAATAAAATCAACGTCGTAAAGCGTTGTCAAGGAGTCCAGCGTTCTTTTAGAACAACGACTTCATGGCTTGAAGACACCAAAACAGAAATGGCTAAGAAAGCCCGAATTGGCATCTAAAAGGGAAGAAACTCTCTAAAAATGCTTATATAGTTATTTCCCTTACAAACCCGAGCAACGCCGGGCGATACTGCTAGTTCTATATATTCAAGTATTTAGTTATTCAGTGTGAATTATCTTAAGACTGAGAGGGTATCAGAACGTTTATTATTTGCTCTCATCGTTGTACATTTTCATGTTTTTGTCGTTTTTCAAGCGAAATTATCAAAACGAATGATGGAGAAAGAGAAAGAACACATGACTCGGGAATCCCAACTAACAACAGTATATTTTCATTGCAAGAAGACATAATATTCCAGCGCACTGCATTAAGGGGTAAATGAAAAGCTTCGTCAGCCACCAAATGAAATCATTCTAGTGGCGGACGAGTTATTTTCACATTAGGTATCCCATCATCATTATTATCACCCTCGTTGTCATCATCATCATCATCGTCGTCGTCGTCGACATCATCATCATCATCACCATCATCATCATCGTCATCATCATCATCATCTCATCATCATCATCATCATCATCATCATCATCATCATCAACGGTCATTGTAGTTACCGTCGTCACCAACGCCGTCATCGTTTTTGTCATTGTTGTCGTCGTTGTCGTCGTCGCCATCGTCATCATCATCATCAGCATCATCACCATCATCATTATCGTCATCATCATCATCGTCGTAGTCGTCGCCGTCGACGTCATCATCATCATCATCATCATCATCATCATCATCGTCATCATCATCATCATCATCATCATCATCATCAGCAACATCATCATCATCATCAACATCATCATCAACGGTCATTGTAGTTACCATCGTCACCAACGCCGTCATCGTTTTTGTCATTGTTGTCGTCGTCGTCGTCGTTGTCGTGGTCAGCGTTTTTATGAGTGGAAAAATAATCATTTTTACAAGTTTCCATCATTAAGCTACATTGGACAATGTCGTCTGAGATATACTGGAAGATGAGATATATTTTACTTAAACTAAATAAATGTGTTATATATGCTAGCATAATACGCTCGGAAGACTGTTTTTTAAAATGTACTTATATATTCAAAAACATGCACACACACATATATACATGTATACATACACAGATACACACACACATATATATATAGACACATATATATATAAAGGCGGCGAGCTGGCAGAAACGTTAGCGTGCCGAGCGAAATGCCTAGCGGTATTTCGTCTGTTGTTACGTTCTGAGTTCAAATTCCGCCGAGGTCGACTTTGCCTTTCATCTTTTCGGGGTCAGTAAAGAAAGTACCAGTTTCGCACTGGGGTCGATGTAATCGACTTAATCCCTTTGTCTGTCCTTGTTTGTCCCCTCTATGTTTAGCCCCTTGTGGGCAGTAAAGAAATATATATATAGACACACACATACACACTATTTTATTGAAGCTGTAAAACGTTTCACAACCGTAACTCGGGGTTTCACGTGACTGTCCATCAGACAGTTGTAATACGGACTAATAAAAAATAAAGTCATAAACTGTGATTCTGTATAATGGTTACTGGAGATCAATTCAAAGAAAAAGCATTCAAAGTCATTTCAGCAACAACTTATATAATAACGTTCTACAGAAGAACGAAAAAGGAATTGAAAAATATATGCTGCTGGCCGTGGGATTGCACCTAGAAATGTACCCTCCCGGGCAAGGTTGTTTATGGAAGACCAGCAGTCACCCATGCATACCGGCCGCCCCTCTCCACGCCAAGGGAAAGATAACAGCAGATACAGCTTAGCACCAATGACGTCGCAACTCATTTCTACAGCTGAGTGAACTGGAGCAACGTGAAATAAAGTGTCTTGCTCAAGAACACAACACGCAGCCCGGTCCAGGATTCGAACTCACAACCTCACGATCGTAAGTTCGACGCTCTAACCTCTGAGCCATGCGCCTTCACATGCGCTTTCAAAATATATGGTAAAAAATATATAATCAGTAATCGAATCGGAAAACATTATATGAAGAATTATAGTATTATATTGTGCTTTAATTACTTGCAACTTAGTAGGGACAGTGCCTGTCTTAATTCTGTTTACTTTTTTCAATCGTACCTACAGTGAATATCTTTTTTATGTAAAATTTTTCGATTCATCTATTGTTTATATTGTTTTATTTGGGGACGGTCATTTTGCTAATAAACACACGCACAGTTCTTTCGTCACGCATTTTGTGATCTCTTCAACGACTCTCTATTTTCTGTGCCTTCTCTTTTCCCTGATCTTGTCTTGCCTATTCCATCTTATTTATATATTTTCCTGTTAGGGTCAGTCTCCCTTTTATCCTTCTGTGCAACATTATTTTCAAAGTAGTTTCAAAGTAGCACCCTATCAGTTTTAAATCCTTATTCGTTGAATTGTTATCCATAAACATTTATTTATATTCACACTTTCTGAAACTATTTTTAATAGTCTGTATCAAGAAAAAAATCTGATGTACGGTTGTAAGAAACACAGAGTAACAGTTTCTGAAAGCTTTTTCGGTTTTAACGTTATAGTATATTACTCTAACTTTGGTATTTGAGTGCTATTTTCCCACCTGATTTGATTTGCACCTTAGGCTTATTTACACACACACACACACACACACACCACACACACACACACACACACACACACACACACATACACACACGCACTCATACATTGTGAGTGAGAGAGATGTACATTTGAATTTCTGAACAAGTGTAAAAGTACTGATGGGGAACACATACATAATAATTAGGTATATGCTTATATACATACACACAAACGCGCACGCAACCCTCCCATCAACACACGCACACACAAATATGTAGTATTAGCCTAACATGTCATGATTCCACAAAGTACATTCTCGTCAAAGGCAAACAGTCTACAAAGAATCAAAGTATAGTATTACATATATCTTATACAGAAGGTGTAGATAAACAGATTGATATACAGGTAAATGGAAAAGATATCAATAAATGGAAGAACAAATATGTGTGTGTATGAGAGTGTATCTGTGTGTGTGTGTGTGTGTGTGTGTAATAGTGTGTGTGTGTGTGGCAGGTGATGCCAGTGAGACGTTCAAAACAATATTCACTGCCAAGGTGCGAAAGTCGTTTACCGTTATTGCTGTTGGCACCTCGCATCTAGTTATTCGAATATTGTGTTCCCGATCTTCTGATCTGGTGATCCAGAACACGAGATTTGAATAACTAGCTGCATGGTGCCAGCTCCAATAACCTATATCTGTGTTTGCGTTCATCTGTGTAAGTACGTGCGGGTCGTTGTGAGTGTATGCGTGCATATTTATACTCATGTAGGAATGTTGTGTGTGTGTGTGGAAGCGCGTGGCTTAGTGGTTAGGGTGTCAGCGTCATGATTGTAAGATTGAGGTTTCGATTTCTGAACAGAGCGACGCGTTGTGTTCTTGAGCAAAACACTTCATTTCACGTTATTCCAGTCCACTCAGCTGGCAAAAATGAGTAACGCTGCGATGGACTGGCGTCCCGTCCAGCTGCGAACATATAAGCCATTGAAACCGGGGAAACCGGGCCCATGAGCTTGGCTAGGCTATAAAAGGACGCATTTATATTTTATCATATATATATATATATATATATATATAAACGGCAGTTTGTCTCTGTGTGTTTCTGTGTGTCTGTTAGGTTGTACCCTCACACTGACCACGGCTTTCAACCGATTCTCATGAAACTTGACACACACACAGCCCAATGTCATAATTCAAAACTAACGCAGCGAAAATTTTGAAAAGTTCCCCCAGTTCTGAAAAAAATCGATAAATTCGACATGTGGTCGAGAATCAGAAACACAAACCACAGACTGTCTAGGGGACGCAACTCGACCTTTTTAACTAAAAAAATTTACCATCATTTTTTGGCTATAACTCTCTAAAAATGCTTTATAGTTATTTCCCTTACAAACCCGAGCAACGCCGGGCGATACTGCTAGTATATATATATATATATATATATATATATATATATATACCGGAGTAAACGTGAAACTCAGAGTAACAGGTTTTGTTGAATTTTCTGCTGCTTTAAAGAAAGTATATATATATATATATATATATATATATATATTATATTATATTATATATTATATATTATATATATGTATATATATGCATAAAGAAATCTTTTCTGAAGTGTTCTTGAGTTAACGAGAGCAGGTAAGGCCCACATCTACTGGATTGGTGAAATGTAACATTTCGTCAAGTCTAACTGAAGTGTGTACTCATATTTTGTCATTTATATATGTGGTAAAAATGTATTCCCATCTCTTTATCGCCCTATTGCTTTGCCAAAAACAGACACTATTTTAGAGCACATATTTTTTTATGCAGATTGTTTTAGATCCCTGTTATCCTTACTCAGGGAGAAGACTAGATTCTCATGGCAGGATTTTGTTTTTCCTTCATACGATATGACTTTTTCCTCCTCAGAAAGCGTCATCTCTACGCAGATGAACCCCACCTTACTTTTTCAAAACAGCTTTTAAATTTTTACCGTTGGGGCTTCTACATTTTTACTTTTTAGGAAGTGTACTCATCCACTTTGACTTCCTCCTGGGCCACAACCTCATACGTAAACGAGGTGGTACTTCCAATAGTGGTTACTTCCTGGTCGTTCAGTACTAGCTGTCGTGGATGTGAGCGACTCTCCTTGTCTTCATAAGTTATGAGTGGAAGAGCGGTTTAGGGTGTGGCAAAACTCATCCCGTATAACTAAGGAGGGAACAATTTTATTTTATTTGTTGAATCACGACCTGGGCCTTTTGTGTTGCCTTAGGATCGATAATCTCCAGGGTTTGTTCTTGCTGTTGTTGCTTTTGTTGTTCTAGACTTTCTATATATATTTCTTTATTGCCCACAAGGGGCTAGACACAGAGGGGACAAACAAGGACAGACAAAGGGATTAAGTCAATTACATCGACCCCAGTGCGTAACTGGTACTTTATTTATCGACCCCGAAAGGATGAAAGGCAAAGTCGACCTCGGCGGAATTTGAACTCACAACGTAACGACAGACGAAATACGGCTACGCATTTCGTCCGGCGTGCTAACGTTTCTGCCAGCTCGCCGCCTAGACTTTCTATATATATTTCAAAGTTGTGCTCGTTTAGTAAATAACTTCATCCGAGACCATGTGTTGAACCTTAGGCAAATACATTGTCCAAGAGCTATTTTATATATATATATATATATCTTTTATAGGCGTAGGAGTGGCTGTGTGGTAAGTAGCTTGCTTACCAACCACATGGTTCAGGGTTCACTCCCACTGTGTGGCACAATGGGCAAGTGTCTTCTACTATAGCCTCGAGCCGACCAAAGCCTTGTGAGTGGATTTGGCAAACGGAAACTGAAAGAAGCTCGTCGTATATATGTATATATATATATATATATATATATATATATATATATATGTATATATATATGTATATATATATATATATATATATGTGTGTGTGTGGTGTGTGTGTGTGTGTATGTGTGTGTGTGTGTGTGTGTGTGTTTATGTTTGTGTGTCTGTGTTTTTCCCCCCAACATCGCCTGACAACCGATGCTGGTGTGTTTACGTTCCCGTAACATAGCGGTTCGACAAAGGGAACCGATAAAATAAGTACTAGGCTTTACAAAGAATAAGTCCTGGGGGTCGATTTGCTCGACTAAAAGGCGGTGCTCCAGCATGGCTGCAGTCAAATAACTGAAACAAATAATAAAAGAATAAAAGAGTAAAAGTAGCTTCTTAATTATTTCTTAACGTGTTAAGAATTATTCCAATTATTTCTTTGCATCGTTGCTGTTGACTGACTGGCAGCTCTGCCTAGGCTTCAGGGCCTCTTCTATTTTGCACTCGGTCGTTGCACTTTGTTTGACATGTTGACACCAGCCGTCCTTAATCCTTTCCCGGTTCAATTCATCTATCTGTTTACACCATAATCAACTTCTTCTTCTTTTTATTTTCCCATTCTCTTTTCTTGTTACCTCCTACACTGTGGCGATCGTTAACATTGAATATTTGCTCACTGTGCGATGACGGTTAGATTTCAATGTTTGTATATCGCGTTATGTAAATAAATGGTAGTTTTAGTTTATCATTCTCTTCGTATAACCATATAGAAATTAATATCTTATGTCGATTAATTTCTATTTTCATGGTGTTGTGTAAATTGGAGTGAAATGCTAATACAGAGATAAATCTATAACTCATTTCTTTATCTATATATTTATAAAATTTAACACTAGAGTATACATGTACGACATTATATATATATATGTGTGTGTGTGTGTGTATCTTCACAAATCGCGTGTGACGACAAAAGAGGTAGACTTCAATATCGTTGGAAATAGAGAGTTATATTTACTGAATGATACAGTTTTGGAGACTTACATACAGAACTTCAAGTTTCTATGTCAACAAGATGACCGCCGCACTTTTTCAGCTGATTGTAAGTTCGGTGCCGGTAGTTCTATCAATTACAAGAAAGAAAAAAGAGCTGTGCCACCGGTGGGAAGAAAAAAAAATATACTCCGAGCATTTGATTACACAAGGGAGACAAATATTTTTTTATTGATTGCCAGAACTTTTATGTGTTAGCTAAAATAATTAGGAGGTATTTATATTAAAGGATATAATTAAAAACCACGAACTAAATAAATTCATAAATAGGAGTGGCTGTGTGGTAAGTAGCTTGCTTACCAACCACATGGTTCCGTGGCATCTTGGGCAAGTGTCTTCTACTATAGCCTCGGGCCGACCAAAGCCTTGTGAGTGGATTTGGTAGACGGAAACTGAAAAGAATCCCGTCGTATATATATATATATATATATGTTTGTGTGTCTGTGTGTGTTTGTGTGTCTCTGTTTGTCCCCCTAGCATTGCTTGACAACCGATGCTGGTGTGTTTATGTCCCCGTTACTTAGCGGTTCGGCAAAAGAGACCGATAGAATAAGTACTGGGCTTGCAAAAGAATAAGTTCCGGGGTCGAGTTGCTCGATTAAAGGCGGTGCTCCAGCATGGCCGCAGTCAAATGACTGAAACAAGTAAAAGAGTAAAGAGTAAAAGAGTATTTAAAAGAACGAAGGATAGATCGAGCAGCTTCTTAGAAATAAAATATTTAAACATGGGATTGAAGTTAAAACAATATTACAGCATTGGTACATAAAAATTTAATATATAAATACTTTAAAAGTTAAAAGCTTAAACTTTAAAGAATTATTAAAACTTAACTTTAAAATTATAGGGTATTGGAAAATTCCAAAATTAGTCTGTGTAAAGTAAGAAGAAGGAAAATTGAAATTAAGATCGAAAGTAAAAATTAGGTAAAAAATAATTGTTATAATTAGGATTAAAAATAAGATTGAGAAATATATGTATATGTTGTCACATATTGATCTTTGTTTCTTCTATTTGTTCCACCAAACCTCTGTGTGTGTGTGTGTGCGAGCGCGCATGTGTGTGTATGCGTGTGTGTGTGTGTGTGTGTATGTATGTATGTATGTATGTATGTATGTATGTATGTATGTATGTATGTATGTATTTATGTATACATGCTCGCATATATGTAGGTAGGTACGTACGTACGTGTCTGTCTCTATGTATGTGTGTATGTATGCATATTTATATAGTGCGGTGTGTGCTTGATTGCAGAATATTATCTACACAGGGTTTCTTAAAATTACGACTAAAATATATGATGACATAATAAGTTATTTTTGTAATGATGGTTGAAATGCACTCCTTAATATATTCATGTGTGTAAAATCGACCGCGAATGGTGAGTGCATAATAAAATAAATCATGCACTCACCATTTAGAAGCAAATTGCTTGACATAAAATATGTCACTCCTGGACGCACCTATTTAGGTCGGAATAAAATCCGCCCTCTTTTACAAACAGATATTTATACATACATGTTTTCCGTTATTAATTTACAGATGCATATACACCCGGCGTGAGGAGACGTATGCCAAGAATAGGAGACTATTTTGTGAGTGTGCAATGGGTTCAATGTCCTGCATTAACGCCATTTTCGACCTTGTTTAATAATCAATATAGTTCTGAATACAAAAAACGCTTTTCATCAAGGTTGCTTGCGTCTATAGTTTTTATAAAGATGCAAAGAAGTTTTAAATAAAACATAGCTAGGAGCTACGACGACAACCATATCACCGACAAAGAAATCAGAACTGAGAGCATAGGGAAGGGAAATAGAAATTGTATTTGTAATACGAATCGAAATAATAAAGTGAATTTTTCTCTGGAACGATAAATTCATTAATGACTTATGTTATTCCTATAAAATGAGATATTTGCGGGAAACCTGAAAATAGGTATTGCGATTGATTCCTCTCTGAGCTGTACTATTTTACAACGAAATAATCATATCAACAAGCAACATTTGTTGAATGCAAGAAGATCGTTTCCAACTATTAGGAACAATTATAAAAGCAAGAAATCTCATGTTTATGTAGGAGTTCAAAGTTACTAGTGAGAAACTCCATCAACTGAAGATAGAATCTGAACGGAAAACATTAACACGCAATTCGGTTGAAATCTGTCATTAGTTTATTGAGAATTGTGTACTGTCAATAAAAGATCATAGAAACTTCTCGGAAGAATATTATCTATTCTTTAAAAAGCAATGTTTTTAAATGGAGATGTTGGATGGATTATGCTGTATATCCTTGAAGCTATGAGAGAAATATTTCAGAATAGGAAAGTAGTATCAAAACACTTGATTGCTAGCTACTGGTGCAAAAGTGCCTGAATTTCTATTAGTGATATCAAATCAACCTCTACAAGGCGGCGAGTTGGCAGAAACGTTAGCACGCCGGGTGAAATGCTTAGCCGTATTTCGTTTGCCGCTACGTTCTGAGTTCAAATTCCGTCGAGGTCGACTTTGCCTTTCATCCTTTCGGGGTCGATTAAATAAGTACCAGTTACGCACTGGAGTCGATATAATCGACTTAATCCGTTTGTCTGTCCTTGTTTGTCACCTCTATGTTTAGCCCCTTGTGGGCAGTAAAGAAATAGATATCAAATCAGCCTCTACCTACAAGCATTCAGTGGGTATAGAAGTATAGTATAATGGCTGGCATCAGCAGTAACAATTCTGATACTAAAGAATAAAGTCACTCGTATTACGAAGTACCACAAACCAAATATACACTAACATCCTAAGTATAGCATGTATACAACCTACCCGAGCCTCTTATTTCACAGAAGTAGCTTTCTGGGATTTAGTGAATAACTCCTCATCAAGGGGTGTGAAAGAATAGGAGCTGTTTAGCGCAAGAAAACATTCTATTGTTTCCCAGTTATGGATTGTAACTAACTGGTACTCCGTCGGTTACGACGACGAGTGTTACAGTTAATACCGTCAGCGGAACAGCTCGTTTGTGAAATCAACGTGCATGTGGTTGAACAGTCCGCAGACACATGTAACTGTAACGTAGTTCTCAAGAAGATTCAGCGTGACACAGAATATGACAGGGCTGGCCCTTTGAAATGCAAGTACTACTCATTTTTTCCAGCTGAGTAGGCTGGAGCAATGTGAAATAAAGTGTCTTGCTCAAGGACACAACCCGCCGCTGGGTATCGAACTTATGACTTTACGATTTTAACCACTAAGTCGCACGCCTTCACTGCTAATAGAAGCGCTTCGACATGCTAATGTTCCAGAAGCCGTTATCAAAATCACAGGCAGCCTGGGTTGGTCCTTGGCCGCCATCCTGAAGCTAAATACAAAACGTGATTGCTTTTGTCTCTGGTTGGATAAAATATCAAGAAGTACATTGCAAGAGGCGATTTTTCTGTAATGCTATTTATACTGAAACCAGCCTTTTGTTAATATCTTGGGAGTGTTTGTTGACAAGAAAACAGAAAAACCAACTTGGCGCACAGCATCTTTGTGAACTGAGAGTATAGGATAAAACTATAATGAAGATGTTTGATTTGATTATGGTTTTCACAGAAGAGAAACAGGGAAAGTTGGAGAGAGATAAATATAACTAAATGTTTGTAAATTGAAGCATGACGTAAGAGCCGGATCAATTTTAACAGAGAAAGGAAAAACAATAATAACTAATGCAGCTGAACACACTGAAATCGATGGATTAAAAGAAAATTGGTGGAACCTTATTATAAAAAAGAAAACACAGCAAATAAATTAAAACTCTTAAATTCCTGTCTGAGACCAGAAAAAATATATATACTATGTTGTGAAATTTAGCCACTCTCTTGATAGCAATAACATAAGAAATATACAAGATAATGAAGGCATCTAAGTGTCCTGGTGAGGAATCTGCAAATCTGGTACGCAACAATTACATTTAGGTTTGCATCTATTATTATTAGAGCAATAAGACATATACAAATTCCATCGTTGATCTTCGGAAGAGCAGCAATTAGTGGAGAAACAAATCAAATGTTAGCAAAAAAAATCGATACTCAAAAAGTAAAATAAAATAAAAGTATGGCGAGTGCAAAAAAGAGAATTCTTGTATCTATAGAATTTAAAAGCAATTAATGAGAATTTTAGTTTTTTAGAGAAAGAACGTAAGCTTCAGAGAGCCACAATATTGTGTCCAATGAAAACGTGAAGGGCGTTAAAATTTAAAGAGTGAATGATTGTGTGAAAGATGACTGATAAAATATGGCTCCCTTTTCTAAAACATTTTCATTATTTTCTTCTTGTTGCTTTTGGTATTGGGGCGGGAAGTTCTTCTTTTCTGAATATTGCTGCGAAGAAGTTGGTTAGTGAAATTAAACCCTAAAATTTCCTAATTTATTTAGAAGAGAACACGCATATAAATATATATACGTAAAGACAGGCAGAGAGACAGACGGACGGACAGACACATAGACAGATATAAAAGTGCCAGCCGTTAACCACTCACCACCAATGGGTTTGTCTTGGTAACGCGTCCCGATTGTGTTAGGTGCCTTATAGTGGCCAGTAGACGTAGAAAAATCTTCGATTCTCCCCACTTTTTGACCCTGCATCATATCTAAGATGTGACAGATGGAGATAAATAGAGGTACACCAATATTCGGCTGATGGCTGAATAAACAAGACCATCTGTTCAAGCCACAGATGGGACCCTCCTGATATGTATTACCGTTCTGGGTGGGGACAGACCTGAGAATAATGGTAATTAAGTGGTGACTCCATACTCCCAAGTCCAGAACGCCCAAACTGGAGCCTCACTACCGGATGTAGTTTAATACCATACCAGGACAACGTACATACATACATACATACATACATACATACATACATACATACATACATACATACATACATACACAGGTATACGATAGCTGTCCACTCGTAATAAAGTAAGACCATCGCTGACCATTAATAATAACATTGTGCATAACATTGGGCATTCAGACAAATTTACCCAATGTAAACTTGTGGCTCCACTGGTGACCATTGAGCCCCCTTCTTGATTAGCATACAAGTCCACAGTTATTGCAGAACAAGCTTCCCCCATTCACTGACATTCTGCATCGGTATTGCTACTTAATCCTTAACTTTACAATACATTCATACATATAGCGAATGTGAATGCCTTCTTTAAACTTGTAGAGAACGTATTGTCAAACCTTCCAGAACTTACAGCTTTTATATGTTGTCTATAGTTTCTTTAACCCTTTCATTACTGTATTCATTTTGAGATGCTTTGTTTTCTTTTAGTTACCTTAAATATAATAAAGAATTTAGTAAAATAACTTAGTCAACATTAACCTTGTATTAGGAACATAAATTGCAATTAATGTTTGGTGAAAGATTTTAACTAAAAACTTATGAAAACATGACATTTGCACTACAGAGCCAGAGGCGGTTTCGAGTCGATTGGTATCGAAAGGGTTAATCTTAAGCACACAAGGGCGTGTAACAACAGTTTTGCATAAAAGCCAGGATGTGTTGGTGTTTTTCCAGGAATGAATAAAGTAAATTGATTCGAAGCCTCCAAATCTAATCGATCAGAGGCACAATGAAAATTTTAATAACATTCCTAAGATTCTCCTTTTGGACTTCTTGGAATGTATATATACACAATCACATATGGCATAAACATACAGTTTAACTTGCACACACGTACACACTTCTATGCACTCATACATACAAACTAATCGCACTGAACCGTGTGTTAAAGTGGCACATACACTCATTACATGAATGCAAGTATAGTCACACACATCTTCATACATATTTATTTATTGCCCACAGGAGGCTAAACATGGGGGAACAAAGAAGGACAGACAAAGGGGTTAAGTGGATTACATCGACACCAGTGCGTAACTGGTACTTATATAATCTAAGGCAAAGTCGACCTCGGCGGAATTTGAACTCAGAAGGTAGCGGCAGACGAATTACCTATTTCTTTACTACCCACAAGGGGCTAAACACAAAGAGGACAAACAAGGAGAGACAAACGGATTAAGTCGATTACATCGACCCCAGTGCGTAACTGGTACTTATTTAATCGACCCCGAAAGGATGAAAGGCAAAGTAGACCTCGGCGGAATTTGAACTCAGAACGTAACGGCAGGCGAGATACCGCTAAGCGTTTTGTCCGGCGTGCTAACGATTCTGCCAGCTTGCCGCCATTACATACATCCTCATGTAAGCACATATGAACTCGCTCGCTTTGTCACCTTTTTTTAGCGACCTGCTTGAATTCTGCGATAAAGGATGAAATCATTTTTGATGAAAACATACTTTCATGAGTATCGAGTGGTTGTTGCCTAAATTTCAATAAAAGAGCTTTGAGTGTGTGGTGTCTGTGTGTGGTGTGTGTGCAGCTTGGGATGATACAAAATGTGCTGTTCTGTTACTTTTATAAGAAATTCTTTGCTGAAAAGAGATTGGAGGTCCAGGCGGTATTGTCAAAATTCACGATGGAAGTAATGCACTGGGGTCGATGTAATTGACTTAATCCCTTTGTCTGCCCTTGTTTGTTCCCTCTATGTTTAGCCCCCTGTGGGCAATAAATAAATATGTATGAAGATGTGAAGGACTATACTTGCATTCGTGTAATGAGTGTATGTGAACTAATATTATTTCTTGTGAGTTTTAATGTTCCGTTTGAGTGCCACTTCCATTTTCTTTCTACGCGTGATGTAATAATTGTAGCGAAGATGTATGTATTTCGTAAAGTTTTTTTGTCTTCTGAGTATATTCATTCAGTTGCGTCTGTTCACTGGTTGTATTTGATGTCTCTGATTGCTGGTAGCAAGGGAAATGGTAAATTTGGTAGAAAAGCTTTTTAGGTAGTTCATGTAGGATTGGATTAACGCATGGGATTGGTGGGAAGATGTGTGACATCATCTACATAAGAAGCTTTGTGTGTGTGTATGTATGTGTGTATGTGTGTGCGTGCGTGCGTGCGTGTGAATGAGTGAGTGTGTAGGGGAGTAAGAAGATTGTGCAGGTGGAATATCAAAACTGTGCGTGACGCGTTATTCTTATAGCTCTCCATCTGGGAAATTGCAGAATCCGGATGTGTTGCAGTTGTATGCCACGCAGGCTTGGCCGTTTGGGTGTTAAATCAAGTATGTCAGAAACGTACTGGATGACATAGGCAAGAGAAGTATTATTGGAGTTGAAATCTTCCCCCATAATTCTTGCTGTTGTTGGAATGTATGATGTATAATGCTAATACAGAGTTGTTAATGCTACTATATTCTTTGTGTAACGTTTTATAGCTAATTTTGCTTTTTATAATTGATGCAAACACTTGGAAATTTTCTCAAGATAGTTTTTATACTTTATCTTCATGTTCTTTTTACATAGTTAATAAATGTATTTATTTTTCTGCTCTGTGTGTATGTGTTATATTAATGTATTGTGTTAGGAGTTGTCTCAGTTGATTTTTTATTTTTAAATCCGAGTTGACAATTTGGATAACTTTTTTTATAGGTTGCCTTATTTTTCTTTCATTGTTGTTGTTGTTGTTGAGTTTATATTGTTACTTGTTTCTTCTAAACAGCAGCATTCGTTAGTGAACGCTAATCTAAATAGAATTTTCCCCAAATTTATGAATTCTCATGAGAAAAGAAAAAAATGTTGTTAGCAAGAACGATGATGGACACGTTTCGATCGTCTTGAATCTCACCAGCTTTTTTTCTGTATAAGCCACTAAAAATTGCCCACTAAATTTCATTTAAGAATGTCCTTTTTTATGCTTCATTTAGTACATACACACATACATACATATATGCATACATACATACATACACACACATACATACATACATACATACATACATACATACATACATACATACACATACATACATACATACATACATATGAGCATGTCTAGATATGCAACTAAATACATGAGAAAACATACATAAAACATACAAATCTGCACATACATACATAATACATACATACATACATACATACATACATACATACATACATACGTACATACGTACATACATACATAAGTACGTACGTACATACAAACAAACAAAAGTACCCTGCTGTTCATATTGAAATTCCAGTGGATCCAGGTTAAAAATCAGTTCTTTCTCTAGAGGTAAGAAATCTTGAAATAAACTGAATAATGACATACATACATACAAACATACATACATACATACATTCATACATACAAACATACATGCATACATACATACATACATACATACATACATACATACATACATACATACATACATACATACATACACATAACCACCGATCTGTTTCGTATTTATGGATAGTAGTGATTATAGATGAAGATATCAATTGTAGTAATGACGGTGTATGGAGGAAAAGATATTTTTGAAATTATTTACTAATTATTTATTTTCGTGTGGGTAAACATTGCAAATTGTTTGAATATTCGTTGTGGTGGTCTGATTCGGCGATGGGGGTCAGTTGGAGTTAATGCCATCAAATATGATCCTCTCTAAAACAGTTGAGGGTATGGAAAGAAGGTTGAGCGGTTTGTATGGTGCTTTTTCACTTGACCTTTTTGCAGGAGTCTATTAGTCCCCGATCTTCCCCCAGTACAAGAATCTGGGTTTTTTCTATCGTTGATGTATTTGCAGACAATAGTGAATACTATTGTAAATAATAATGAACTTGTAGATCATTTGTAGATATTTGTACATAATTTGGAGATATTTACTCTTTTACTCTTTTACTCTTTTACTTGTTTCAGCCATTTGACTGTGGTCATGCTGGAGCACCGCCTTTAGTCGAGCAAATCGATCTCAGGACTTAATCTTTGTAAGCCTAGTACTTAGTCTATCGGTCGCTTTTGCCGAACAGTGTGTAACTGGTACTTATTTATCGTCCCAGAAAGGATGAAAGGCAAAGTCGACCTCGGCAGAATT
>NC_043005.1:73914655-73962155 GCF_006345805.1 Octopus sinensis
CCAGCTCACCACATACATCAGTGAAAATATCAGTTTCAAATTTTGGCGCAGGGTGATCAATTTTGGGGATGGGGTTCAGTCGGTTACATCGACCCCAGTGTCCAACTGGTACTTATTCTATCGGCCCTGAGAGGATGAAAGGCAAAGTCTACTTCGGTAGAATTTGAACCCAGTACGTAAAGAGAGACGAAATACTGCTAAGCATTTTTCCCGGCGTGCTAACGATTCTACCAGCTCAACGCCTTCGTTAGTCAAGATATTGCTGGGAAATGTTACACATTTTTTGGTTCTTTTGTTGTATTTTTATAATGAAAATCTATTGGAATATCTTTCAAAGATTTCTTTTGAATGTTCACTTTGCGGCAAAACCATAGTAATAAAAGCAGTCCATGTACCGAGGGGTGCTTAAAAGTTCCTGCTTTAAGGATATAATGAAAGGCCTAGTTGGAGGCCCAAGCTTCCGCGCTCTTTTATAGGGCTTGGAAAAACTGAAGGACCGCTGCAATAAGTGTATAAATCTGAAAGTGGAATATACTGAATAAAATCACAGCTAACTGATTCTCCTGCATATTCTGTTACTCAAAGCCAGGAACCTTTCTGTACCCCTCCATAGATACGTCTTTTTTTCTCAAGCCCTATGATTCATAGGGCCAGTTTCCATGGTTTATAAGTAACCGAGAGCGCAATGGTTCCTTTAAACGAGACGCCGGTCCTTTGCGAGATTCAAGGTCAACCGTTTTGAGTGAATGAAGCAAGTTCGTTACGTCGCCCCCAGTACTTGACTGGTACTTTATTTTATCGACCCCGAAGGCGTAAAAAGCGAAGTTGACCTCCACAGGATTTGAACTCAGAACTTAAGTAGGAAGAAGAAGAAATGCGGCTCAGCATTTTGTCCTACATGCCCAACGATTCTGCCAGCTTGTCGCCTTATATGCAGATGTTAGTAAAACAAAATAAAAATAATATTGATTTCAAGTTTTGTCACCAGGCCAGCAAGTTTGGGGAAGAAGGCTAATCGATTATGTTGACCCTTGTACTTCAATGGTACTTATTTTATCGATCCCGAAAGGATGAAAGGCAAGCTGGACCTCGACAGAATTTGAACTCAGAATGTAAGATGGGTAGAAATACCGCTAAGCAATTTTTTCCGATGCGGTAAAGATTCTGCCAGCTTACCGCCTTACATACAGATGTTAGTAAAATAATAAAATAAGAAGAAAATAATATTCTTATCAGGTCTACAAGTATGGGAATAAGCAGAAGGTTATGAAATAACTCACCTATTAAAAGCGGGTGAAGGTATTTCTGATAAACATGCCTCGGTTTTGTTTTGTTTTGTTTTGAGGTTTTCTTTTGCTTTTTGTTGATTTTTGCATCAGACATTTTATTATATACATTGATAAGAAAGATTTCCGTCTATCAAAATGTTTCTTTTTTCGAGAACAGATTATTTTTTAAAATGTTTTATTTTGATATTTTTTCTTTTGAATCGCAAGGACCCATAGAACCAACGCTTATTCCGTAGATTTAAATTGAATTGCGTTAACCTTCTCGCTAGACTAGAAAATGGAGTCACCTGATCTACTTCCCCTTGAAACGAATAAAATGTTATATTATAAGAATGACTCTGGGATCTTTTCTGTTTGAACGGCAGTTTTTAACATAATTTCTAGGTAACTAAAAAATTTTGAAATTCGTATACTGGTAGAATGTGTTTATAGGAGACATTTTTTTCTCTTGGCTTTACTGAGAAAATTCTATAGTTTGTAAGATATTTGTTGTTTTTTCTTCAATTTCTGCAATTTCAACCAATCAGTAACGTCTATTGAGTTAAAAAGCATTCTGTGCCGTATGAATATCTCCCTCGTTTAAGAAACAGATTGGGTTTATTTACATTTGTGAAGAAAAAAAGATACCCTTCCCACACCTCTAACCTTAACCCTAACTAACCCTAACCCTAACCCTAAAAGAGATTGAAATGCACTAGATCAATTCTAGGTTTATAATTATGGGTGACAATTTCATATGACACCGCTAGAAAAAAACTGCCGTTCAAACCGAAAAGATTCTGACTCTGATCTACTAGTTACAGCAGTGAACTATAGAACACGCGCAACGCATTTAGATTCATGTAAACTCAAGCTTCGATATTTAAGTGTCTTGGGCCACGGACTCATTACAATGAGGTTACAATGTAAGAACAATCGATCTCTGATTTTCTTTTAGAGCTGAGTAGCGCCAGTAACTCTTTCGTGGGGTCTCTAAAACTAGTAGGTAAAAGGATTGAAGCTATTCTGAGATCAAATTCTTTATTCGATGCTTCTAAGAAACTGGAATCCGCTAGAAGTAACCAAAGGCCAGATGCACACGCTAAACTGGACGATGGATGAAGTAAACAACTCAAGAAGAGGATGGTTTCTCCGAAGTGCTTCCAAACACTTTACGTCTACCAAATTTCAGTAACAATAATACACAACTTAAAGACAAAGTACGAACAAATCTTGAGTAGGCATTAGTTGAAGACACTTTTTCAATTTCCCTGCAATGGAATCGAACCATAAGTTACCCGTGTGTGATAAAAACTTTTTCACCTCATAGCTATACTTTACTGACTTGGCCACAAACCAGCTATTATTTATAACTTTATATGTGCTTTGAGATTCAATTCCAAAAGCAAGAATTATCTTTTAAATAGTCTATAAAATATTTTCCTTGACATCGACAAGAATAGTCTATAAAATATTTTCCTTACATCGACAAGAGTGGCTTCATATTTTTTAACTATCGAGCCAAGATAATTAGCAACTAAATCTACCTCAACCTACAGTTTAACTGAGAATACTGAAAATTTACTTTTAAAAACAATTTCAGGTTCGATGATAGAGCTATGGTGTTGGAAAACAGGTTGATCGATATATAGTTGAGACAGTACAACACAAAGAATAACACAACACGTAGATAATTAAATGTGAAAAATATTGGAAGGCGTCATCTAAATAGAGAGAAAGAATGGCATAAAAGGTCAGAACAACTCAGCAATAAGTTTTAGTACATCCGACAGACAACACAAAACACTGAATTTTCATCTTAAAACAAATGAGATAAACGGAAGAGCTACCATTAACTTCCTGTTAATGTACTCAAATCTAGAAAAGAACGAACTTGCTGCGCATAAAATCACCAACGACAGTAATATATAAAAGTTAACATACCTTTCTTCTGAACATCACACACACAAATAAAAAAAAACGTGTTTACCAATGTATTGGGTCGTCCGGAAAATTCGCGCTGATTTTTAAAAGAAAGAAAAAGGTCAATAAATACTTGTCATTACATTTTTAATCAACCAAATATGAACCATTTTGTAGCACAATGCGTCTCCATCTTTCCTTTAATTTGAAAATACCTTTTTTCTCAGAATTGAAGTGGTTTCATGGCAAGAATTCATCAAGGTATATTTTTATGTCATCCAAGGAATTGAAATTTTTACCATTAAAACTATTCTGTAGAGACCTGATAAGTGGAAATCCGATAGAGCAATATCTGGTGAATATGGAGGGTGGGGTAACACATCCCAGCCGAGCTGCATCAATTTTTGTCTGGTTCCCAAAGCATCAAGTGCCGAAAATGAACTTTCTTATCTTCCATTTTAAAGGGTTACAGAATTAACACAGGTTATAGGAACATAAACCTTCTTCCACGAAAAGATAGCTTAAACTGTGCTCTAAATGGAGGTGTAGTCAAATCCTATTTTATAGACTCAGCCATGTTCTAAAATAAGTCGAAAGGTAAGCTACTATAAATCGGCACGAACTTTCCGGACAACCCAATACAATTCATAACTATAACACAAAATCTTTAACTTACTCTGGTACAACACTAGCAGCCTGAAATATATTTTCATGGATCGGGAAAAAGTAGGCAAAACTTCATCACCTCAGTTTGCACGATGGGACCTGCATTTATGCATGGACCGAAATTACAACTCACACAGAAATTCAAATCTCAAATGACTGATTAATGAATAGATCGATCGATCGATCAATCAATGGATAGATAGATAGATAGATAGATAGATAGATAGATAGATAGATAGATAGATAGATAGATAGATAGATAGATAGATAGATAGATAGATAGATAGCGAGAGAGGGAGAGAGGGAAAGAGATAGAGAGGGAGAGAATGGTAGGAAGATGGGATGAAGCTATCTTCAGGTCGAATTCTTGGCCAAATGCTTTGCAATTCCTAAAGCGCTCTAAACACAGCCAAGCGGCCAGAAGAAGTTGTTAAATTGGCTGATGGATGTAGTCTACTATACAAGAACAGTAACAGTTTCTCCTAAGAGCCTCCACACGGTTAATGTTTACCAAATTTCACTAACAAGGATGCCCAACAATATCATCAAAATAATCGATCATACACCAAGAAGCAAAATAAAAACACGTTTATGTTGTGTGGACGCCCAGAACCACAAGCAAAAGTATTCGAGGTCCCAGAACCACAAGCAAATGCAGAACCGACACGTAGGTCGAACAGGAAGAGAAAACCTACAGAAATGATGGAAATTAGCGCTAAGAGAAAACGATATGCCAGTTTCTCACAGAGGAAATAAAATCGATAAATTCGGGTTTAAAAAACTCAAAAGGGGGAGGTGTTGTGTGGACGCCCCCAGACGATGAAGTAGGTGAGCCCAATACATAGATATAGAAGGAGAAGTCTAGACGTTGTCAGAGTAGAGCTGAGTAGAGGTCATCCGAACGTGCGACATAACAGTTTACAAACTTGAAAACCAAGCCGATGGGGTGCCTCAACGACAAGCAATGAGTGTAGTATATACATTTAACAAAGTAATTGTAGGGTACTGAATTATTAGTTCATCTGTCGTTGTCGGCGATGAACAAGGACATCCGATGGGAGAAGAAGATAGGGTACGGTGTGTCCAGTTGTGGTCAATCAGTCCGATACCTGCTCGGAAGGCCCTGCTGCCGGTCGGGCATTGGTGGTCTGCTGGGACTGAAGGGAAAGAGATGGCTCTGAACTTGCGTAGTTCGCGTTTTCTTCGTTCCTCTGCAATCCACTTCTGTTCGTAGGACGTCACACCTCTGTAGGAACATTTTCGCCAAGCAGGGTGAGCTTGTGCTGGCGTTTCCCAGGTGTCGGTATTGATCTCAAAGCTCTTCAGTGAGGTTTTGAATATGCCCTTGAAGCACTTCTGTCCGCCTTACGTTCGCTTGCCTTCTGCCAGTTTGCTTTAAAATAGTCTTTTGGGGAGTCACGTGTCAGGTGTTCGAACAAGGTGGCCTACACACCTGACTTGCACTCGAAAGAGCCTAAAAAATTATATTTATTAAAATCTAGTGATACTCCAAAGCACAACCACTAAACACACAAGAAATTAAACTCAACATCTAGAAAATAAACAAGGAATAAAAGAATAGAAATACCAAAGAAAGATGACGCTGGTATGGTTGTGTGGTTAAGATGCTCACTTTCTAACCAAGTAGTTTAGGGTTCAGTTTCGTTACGTGGCACCTTGAGCAAATGTGTTATACTATAGCCCCGCACTGACCAATGCCTTGTGTATGGATTTGGTAGATGGAAAATTGTATGGAAGCCTGCATATACATGTGTGTGTGTTTCTGTTTTTGAAACCCACCACCGCTACCAACGCTTGAGCCGGTGCTGGGCTGCTTATGTCTCTGTTCGGCAAAAGAGACCCATAGACTAACAACCAGACTTAAAGATATGTACTGCGAACGATTTGTTCGACTAAACCCTTCAAAGCGATGCCTAGCCCAATGAAGTGAAAAAAAGTAAGCAGAAAATAAAGAGAAAGAAAAAGAAAAGAAAAAACAAAATAACGTTTGTATAGAACAAGATTTTCCCCAAATCGACCGCGAATGGCCTGACAAAAGCAAAAAAAAAAAAAGGAAACAGACAAAAAAGATAGGATTTGAACCTGTCTCCCATAATTTTGACACGTTCCACACAAATTACGACCACGTACCCTATTTTTATCAGATACTGCATGAACAATAAAAGAAATTTCAAATTTTTGGCTTTATAGGCGTAGGAGCGGCTGTGTGGTAAATAGCTTGCTTACGAACCACATGGTTCCGGGTTCAGTCTCACTGCGTGGCACCTTGGGCAAGTGTCTTCTACTATAGCCTCGGGCCGACCAAAGCCTTGTGAGTGGATTTGGTAGACGGGAACTGAAATAAGCCTGTCGTATATATGTATATGTATGTATATATATGTGTGTGTGTGTATGTGTGTGTGTTTGCGTATCTGCGTTTGTCCCCACAACATCGCTTGACAACCGATGCTGGTGTGTTTACGTCCCCGTAACTTAGTGGTTCGGCAAAAGAGACCGATAGAATAAGTACTAGGCTTACAAAGAATAAGTCCTAAAGTCGGTTTACTCGACTAAAGGCCGTGCTCCAGCATTGCCACAGTCACATGACTGAAACAAGTAAAAGAGTGAAAGAGAATGCTTCCTGAATTCGATGAGATCACAAACAATAGTGGCGAAAAATAACTTCCGATCCAGGCTCTCACTGTCTGATGCAGTTTAACGTCATATCCAGGGCTATTGACGTGCCACTACAACTCTGCTCAGTAAAAGAGAGAAAAATGATACACTAAAATAACTTTTAGCTGTTGGAGTAATGTGTAAAACAAAACTTACAATGTAGAACCACTTGTTTTAGGCAATATATTTGCTGACAGTAAAGGCAGCATGTCTCGAGTTCCATTGAGGCGATAAATATTTTAGTTGCCGACATTTGTATCAATAAACTTATCCGATATTATACGTATTACATTAGTTCTCCATATTACAGTGGTATATCCAACTCTTTTACTTGTTTCAGTCATTTGACTGCGGCCATGCTGGAGCACCGCCTTTAGTCGAGCAAATCGACCCCGGGACTTATTCTGTGTAAGCCCAGTACTTATTCTATCGGTCTCTTTTGCCGAACCGCTAAGTGACGGGGACATAAACGCACCAGCATCGGTTGTCAAGCAATGCTATGGGGGACAAACACACGCATACATATATATATATATATATATATATATACATATATACGACAGGCTTCTTTCAGTTTCCGTCTACCAAATCCACTCACAAGGCATTGGTCGGCCCGGGGCTATAGCAGAAGACACTTGCCCAAGATGCCACGCAGTGGGATTGAACCCGGAACCATGTGGTTGGTTAGCAAGCTACTTACCACGCAGCCACTCCTGCGCCAACTGTTTCGTTTTATTTAATTACAGTGGGAGCGATTTTTTTTTATTTACTTTGCAGTTATAAAATTTCAAACTACGTTTATTTTTTATTCCGTAACAATAATGGCGGTGATGGTGGAGGTGATGGGTGGAATTATAATTGTACATCAAATACAATAATTTATCATAGATATTTTGTTCTCGTCTTTTTGTTCCGAATGGTTGCGTTTTTACATTGTTTGTCATTGAACTACGGCCATGGTGAGGCACTACCTTGAAAGATTTTGGTCGAATAGATGAACCCTAGTACTTATTTATTTTTAATACGGTACTTATCCTATATGGGAACGTAAACAAACAAACGCCGTTGGTCAGTTACGGGTAACAATCTCTCTCTCTCTCTCTCTCTCTCTCTCTCTCTCTCTCACACACACACACACACACCACACACACACACACACATACACATATATATATATATAAGGCAAAGAAGAAAATGAAGAAAAGATTCATTTGACAAACATCAGTAAGATATCTCCAGTAGTATATTGGATATTTATTACCCCTGAGATGGTTGTCTAAACTCTAACTCTCTCTCTCTCTCCCTCTCTCCCTCTTTCTCTCTCTCTCTCTCTCTATATATATATATATTATATATATATATACACATGCATATATAGTTTGTTGTGTCTGGGAAGAGTCATTTTCTTCTAGTGTAAAAAATAAATAATGTTATATTTCTATAGTTAAATATTATTAGGAATTGTACATAAAAAAATTGTTAAAACATTTTCTGCATTGTAAATGTATAACTAATTTATCGCAGATAAATTTTAACAACAAAATCTTATGTGGACCCCACTCCCCACGGGCCATGTAGATCCCGGTTGAGAACCACTGTGCTACACAGAGTAAAGAACAAAGAGGCATCATAAGCCTCTAGGCTTATTGAACCGAAACTTTTCCACTTTTTTTATGACTCATAAGCGACCACGAGGAAAACACTCTGCCCCGTCCGCCGGAATGGAATGTCAATCTGCCAAAAGATTTACCTCGCTCCGTACATATTTCCAGCTGAGAGAACTGGAACAAAATGTATTAAAGTGGACATAACACGTCATTCTGTCTGGGAATCGAAACTACGTGAGTCCAACTTTCTAAATATTAGGTTACGTGTCTCCACAAAGCGATTTACTCAGCCTTGACCTAAGCAATGTCGGGAAACATTGTTTTTGTGTACATCTATCTTCGTTTATCACGAGGTGTTTGGTTCAAGAAGAAAAAAAAACACCGTGTTAAATGAATTAGTGATGATTATGAGGAAAATAAGTTTCATTCCGAGACACCAAGTTATCCTGAACATCGTGGATGGTCTCTAGCGCGCGCTTTTTGCGGTCTGAGCAGAAGTTTTGACCGATCGTCGATCCGTGTTATCACAGATCAATTCGCATGCTAAACGTAACAGGTTTCACAATTAAACGTACCTGTTATCCGGATCAGTGTTGAATGAATTGGTGATAAACGAGGATAGTTGAATATACAGGGTGAGTGAAAAGTAGGTAGGCGTTAAAAATCATAAAATCTATATTCCTTTTACAAATTTATTGAAACAAATGATACATGTTCTTTGTTACGTGGGAACATGAAAGTAAATCTTCATATTTCAACGTAAGCACCGGTAGCGTCAACAAGTTTCCTCAAACGACCAGGAATGGAAAGAACAGCCTGCTCAAGGACATCGTCTGGGATATCATTGAGAACCTCCTGATCCGTGTCGCCAAATCCTCCAGTGTGCGAGGTTTTATCTTGTACACCGCTTATGTGTAACCCCTACAGGTAAAAATCGCATGGAGTGAGATCTGGACTTTTTGAAGTTCTAGGTTACTGGACTTCTGCAGTCACAGTCTTCAGGTTTTAGCTCCCGCACGTAATGGGGTTTCCACGAACGGAAATTCAGTTCTTTATGCAACACGGTAAGTATTGTATGTCTTCTTATTACCCTTTCACGAGCTGCTTCACATGTTGGCTTTTGCGGGTTGCGATTAACATTTCCTACACTGTTGCCACGTACCCTGCTGATCGGAATGTGGTTGAACGGCCACTTCTTCTTGCATCGTTCACAAAGCCCGTGATCATCAGCTTTGCATGACATCTTTTTATTGTCTCTGGACGTAATCTTGCATACTTACCTTTCCATGCATACCACCATCTCTGAACCAAAACAATGGAATCCCACACGTCATAGCGTATTGTTATCTTAACTTGCTCCTGAACAATCAAGCTACCGGCAATCGGGAAAATAAGGAAAAAGAAATAAGACAATAAGAAAATTTAAAATCCCCATTAGTGTTTTCTGTTTAAAAAATGTTTTCGTTATGACTTCAGTGATACTAAAAATTCGGATCGTTTCGGTTTGAACGACACTTTTTTTAAATAATTTCCACGTAACTAAACACTTTTAAACTTCGTATACTGGTAGAATGTGTTTTTTAAAACATCTATTTCTCTTGGCTTTATTGAGAAAATTCTATAGTTTGTAAGATATTTGTTGTTCTTTTTTCTTCAATTTCTGCAATTTCAACCAAGCAATGGCGTCTATTGAGGTGAAAACATTCTGTGCCGTATGAATATGTCCCTCGTTTAAGAAACAGATTCCCAACCCCTAACCGTAACTCTAACTAACCCTAACTAACCCTAATCCTAAAACAGATTGAAATGCAATAGATCGATACTAGGGTCATAGTTATGAGTGACAATTTCATATGACACCGCTAGAAAAAACTGCCGTTCAAACCGAAAAGATCCAAAGATTCTATAAGCAATTTCTAATGCCTAGTTACTTTCCACCTACCCTGTATAATTGGAATTGTTGATCTATTTTTGCAACAATGTTCTGTTGGAGAGAAATAATCTCAGCATGACGAGTCAATATTTTTCTGTAGCTACAGTTAACTCGTATTTGTGTTTCGGTATTTATTTGAGAATGTTCGCACGCCATGTGTGTTAGCGTATGTTGAAATAGAACAGACGAGAGAGACAGAAAGAAAGATAGATAGACATGAAGTCAGAGAAGTTTAAAAAGTAAACAGTAAATTAAATCAGAGAGAAAATTCACGTTCTCACACATTAATCAACCTGAAAACACTTTTAAGTTGAATTAATGATGCTTTGATTAAAATAGGTTAACTATGCTGCGGAGAAATATGTTACATCCGGAGCTTCTATCTGTTAAGAATTTCCAAAGGCCAAACAGTCAGTAATTAATATGAACCATATTTCATCAAACATTGGACTACTAACAAAACACACACACACACACACACACATGCAAGCGCACACACACAATATACACTCACACCACGGACCCACAAACACATCTGGCACACATACACATTCTTATGAAACACACATACACACATACACACACACACACACACACACGTTATAGCAAGAAACACACACATAATCACTCTTTATACGTATAGGTAAATATATTTCTTTACTACCCACAAGGGGCTAAACACAGAGTGGACAAACAAGGACAGCCTGACGGATTAAGTCGATTACATCGACTCCAGTGCGTAACTGGTACTTAATTTATCGACCACGAAAGGATGAAAGGCAAAGTCGACCTCGGCGGAATTTGAACCCAGAACGTAACGGCAGACGAAATACGGCTACGCATTTCGCCCGGCGTGCTAATGTTTCTGCCAAAATAGATAGATAGACATACAAGCAGACAAACAAACCAACAAATAGATATAAAAACAAAACTAGAATGTCCGGCAATTTTTTCTCTCTCTCTCTCTCCTTCTCTCTTTCCCTCTCTCTGCCTCTCTCTTTCTACCTGCACCACTCTTTCTATCTCTCTCCCCTCCCTCTCTCTCTCTCTCTCTCTCTGTTTTTAATCATAATATATGTAAAATTTCGAAATATCGTGTCTCTATGGTTTACATTAAGCGCATTCATCAGATGGCTTCACTCTGATGATGTGTGAGAGAGCGTTTTCCAAATATTGCACTTCTAAGAAATAAAATCAATGTCTCACTACCAGCTTCATTTCACGATTGATAATTGTATTGCTTGAATTCAATAGGTTTTCATAACAATTCCAAATAACTCTCACTTGCGTTGCCATGATGCGAAATCATTAGAGTTAACGATTATTCGCAGATTCATTCTTAAGACGCGGAGACAGGTTCAGACGCAAAATATGCTAATCGCTGTAGTGTATGTCGTAGCAGAATAACTTCATTTTACGACGACAGTGTGTTCAACACACTCGACTCATTGGCACACAGAATCCGGAGACACCGTTGTTTCAACATATTGTGCCTCATCAGTCAGAAGTAACCGGAAGTCTGAGCCTTGAGAAGCCACCGGCTTTGTTTTTACTTTCAACGACCAAATTGCTTGCTGAACAGTATTTATATCTGCCAATCGATATAAAATCATTTTTTGCTCCACGTACAACGAGATCTGGAAGAATGATTTGCATTTAACACATCTAGGCAGATTAAAGCGCAAATTATACTACAGAATTACATGGAGATAACACACATTAGCAATCGGTGGAAAGAATGTAGACGTGGAGAGAAGGAATTTTACTCAGTAACATAGCTAGTAGGGGAGGCAATGGTTTTGGATCTGCTATATAAACCTGTATGGGGGCAAAAAGGGAATAGAGATGAATGGTAAATTTAGGGCTGTACCGGGAGGCACACATTCAAGCTATACCACTGCTTTTACTTATATATACCAAAATGCGAAAAGAAAATAATAATCGAAGAAATAAGTGGTATAAATATGTTCAAAAATACCGTGACAGTGATCTATAAATATTAACAAGTTAAAGAAGCCGTGCTGGCAGAAACGTGAGCATGCCAGCCGAAATGCTTAGCGGTATTTCGTCCGTCTTTTCGTTCTGAGTTCGGGGTTGATAAATTAAGTACCAGTTGCGTACTTGAGTTGATCTAATCGACTGGTCCCCTCCCCAAAAATTTCGAGCCTTGTGCCTAGAGTAGAAAAGAATATTAACAAGAAGGCGGCGAACTAGCGGAGTCGTTAACACTTCAGGTAAAATGCTTAGCAGTATTTTGCCTTCTTTACGTGTTGAGTTCAAATTCCGCCGAGGTCGACTTTGCCTTTCATCTTTTCAGGATCGATAAAATAAATACCAGTTGAGCACAGCTACTTATTTTATCAATCGCTACTTATTTTATCGCCCCCCCCCCCCAAAAAAAAATGAAAGGCAAAGTCGATATCGGCAGAATTTGAACTCAGAACGTAAAGACTGACGAAATGCAGTTAAGCATTTTGTCGGGCGCAGCAACAATTTTGACAGCTAGCCACCTTACCTCCCGGGATAATATTAAAAATCAAATGTTCAATTTTAATTCTTTTGATATATACTTGGAGACACATTAACGTAACAAATGTTCTACAAATGCTTAGTAATAAAATAAAATTAAATGCGCCCTTCTAAAGCCTAGCCAGGCTCATGGGCCCGGTTTCCCGGTTTCTATGGCGTATGTGTTCCCCAGCTGGACGGGACGCCAGTCCATCGCAGCGTTACTCATTTTTGCCAGCTGAGTGAACTGGAGCAACGTTAAATGAAGTGTTTTGCTCAAGAACACAACGCGTTGCCCGCACCAGGAATCGAAACCACAATCTTACGATTATGATGCTGACACCCTAACCACTAAGCCACGCGCCTCCACACAAATGCTTAGTAATCCAGTTAAAATATTTGGTACTCATAATATGTAATCATTCTAAGAAAATAACAGAACAAGGGTACTGTTAAACTTATTGGAGTACTGATCACCTGATAGCACATAAGAAGCTTAACATTATTTTCCACGACAGGAAGGATTATAATGTACTAATGATCCACAGAGTAGTGTCAAATCCCGATACTGTTGTGCAGAAGCGAGCTGAAAGTCAAGAAATAACACCGGCTTAGATATCTAAGAAAAAGAAAATCATTTCTTTTAAGGAATCTATCCGCATCACATTTTTAATTGGATATATATCATTCTTTTTTTTATAGTGTTTTTACTTGTTTCAGCCATCTGACTGCGACCATGTTTGAGCACCGTCTTAAAGGGTACTTATTCTATCGTTCTCTTGGCCGAACCGCTAGGTTACGGGGAAATAAACACACCAGCATCACTTGTCAAGCGATGGTGGGAGGACAAACATAAACACACAAAGACATACATATATACATATATATACATATATATATATATATATATATATATACATATATATATATATGTATGTATACATATATATCTATATATATATATATATGTATGTATGTATACATATATGTATATATATGTGTATATATATATATTATTATTGTATATTATATATTATATATATATATATTCATATATGTATGTATATGTGTGTATGTATGTATGCATACATATGTATATGTGCATATATATATATATGCAAATATGTATATGAATATGTATATATATATACATATATGTATATTCATACATATGTATATATATATATGTATATGTGTATATATATATGTATATATATGCATATATATATATATGTGTGTGTGTATGTATGTATATATATAAATGTATGTGTGTGTGTGTGCATATATATGTATGTATATATGTGTGTATACATGTATCTTTGCTTCTGAAAACCCTTCCCTTAAATGACGATGTAGATTACGAGACCCAAGTAATTAAAACAGGGAAAATAAAATTCAAGGCATTTGAATTCCCAATGGTGTGAATACGTTGAACCATCTTGTAAAATGCTTCCATACTCACAACAATACAAAATGAGGGATTTAAATAAACAATGTTACAAAAGATAAAATGCACCAACACAAAGCAGATGAAGGAATGAATCAATTAAAATATAGAATAAGCAATCTACACAGCGAAGCAAGTAAAATAGTTCAGATGACTATAGATAAACCTTCCTGAAAGACCAACAAAAATATACATACTGTCTGATGATTAAGTACATCGTTAATAACAAACAAATATAACTGCAAATGCTCAAATTCTTGACGCTAAAGACTATCTGCCTTAGATAACAGATCAAAACAGCGTAGCATTTAAAAAATACTTCCCTTGAAATCATTTGTTTTGAAAATAACGCGCCAAAAATTCCATAGGACAATGCATAATGACAACATAGAAACAGATAAAATATCAACAGGAGAAAAGTTAGACACATTTTAAGAAACTTATCTTGAGAAACGAAGTTAAAATAACATCCATTTAAAAGAGCAACAGAATTGAAAAACCATCTCCCCAAAGTATTTTAATATCATACTTGCTTTAAGCAACTCAAAACCTCTACTATTAACAAAATTCAACAATTTTGATGGTTGATATTTAATCTGTTGCTCTTCCAGATAACGCCCATCTTCAGTATTTTTCTAAACAATGCAGACCAAGCGTCTGTATCCTTTCGAATAATAAGTACAAGAACAATCTTCAAGACAGATCGACAGATAATTTTGAAAACACTGACTAATCACATACTTTCTGGTAAATTATAAAGTGCACTTCAAAATATTGCTCAACTGGATAATTAAGAACGTAAAACCTAAAAACATAATCCGTGTAAGGCATAAAGTCTAGCTGGACAATTGGCAAATTTCTTGTTAACAGAAATGGCACTTGATGCAAAAGTGCATACAGTAAATACTCCGTGAGCTTCGATTGAATACATGGCCATTGATTTGATCATGTATAATAGCTTATTGGATCTAGATCAGCTTGATGACATCACAAGGAGCATCATTGAAACAACACCAAAGAAATAAATGGTAGGTAGTTGTTGAATACTAACACGGTCATGATTGTAAACTCTAGCTTCAGCGGTACATACACTGGGATATTTAAAGTGCATAGTACGTTTGGTCATTCTGTCTTCCTACAATTGACGTTGGATTGGCTAATAAAAACATCGATTTGTAATATTAGATAGACAGAGGATGAATCAGTCTCAGCTCCACTTCATGTATGACTGAAAACTGCATGGTGAAAAAATGTTCATGAAGTTGAAAGACTCCTCGGTATTTCCAAGCAAAATGACAGGGATACTATGATATCATGTGGAATGGATACATGCAAAAACGATGACATTAAAATGAGACAAACAGACGAGCAGAGCAGAAGATTTATAATTTTAGGGAAGAGAGATAACACAGGGGCTGGTCAATTCTGATTTCTATTAATACTTCGATATAGTTGAAAGTAAAACTGTGCAAATGCTGTACGAATGAGAAAACCCCTTAAAAACTCATCTTGCAATAAATATTCTTTCTATGCTCGTAATGCATATGGCTCTTTCGTCTTGGACAGGAGACTAAAAGACATAGATTCCATGGACGATAATAAGGTAAATCTTCTTCAAAAAATGTTAATATATACTAGCACTATGACCCGGCGTTGCCGGGTCATAGTGCTAGTGCATGCATATACAGCTGCGTGCGTGCGCACATACACGCGAGTACTGTCCAAATCTCCGACCAATCACATACAGCTAGCTGGCATTCAATTGGCATATCAAGTTTCGGGCATTTTGATTGGATTTTGGATAGAAAATTCACAAAAAAGTCACTTCTATTGATTTTTTTAATGGCTCTGCGGGGTGACTGGGGAATGTAAAGATGTGCACGACCACCCTTGGACGGTTTTGAATGACCATAGAAAGTGCGAGCCCTCTAACTGAAAAATTGTGGATTTGTATAAAGGACACACGTACAGACATTTTGCTGTTTATATATAGAGACTACACAGTAAGACTGATACCCAAATGTAATGCAGTCCTAGAAATGAAGGTGGAAATAAGCTATAGAAAGTTGGTAAGACATTTAAGAAGGCAGTTATGAATGTTTCCGTCTACCGCTCCGTTACACAAGAAAACTTGTTAGTTGATTTTTCTTAAAAATATAATAAGTTGAATATTTCTGGAGTAAGAATAAATGCACGGCACAAGGAAGCAAACCACTAAATTCTGAACCTAAAACACCAACAAAAATAAGCATAATGATGGTACACAAGTCAAATAAGTTGAACAACCATAAAGGTTGTTTATTATTCAACCATCGCCAATATGTCCGTCAACAGGAAACTTCATATATAAATTTTATTTTAAATCTTTGATTGGATGACAGATCCAGATTGAATAGAGCAATGTAAGCAATGGGCATTTGTAATATAAGAACAGGTCATCACTACTAGATATATAGAAAGGTAAAATATGGACAATAGCTGTTGCTTGAGTAATGTGTTTTGGTAGCACTCCATCGGTTACGACGACGAGAGTTCCAGTTGATCCGATCAATGGAACAGCCTGCTCGTGAAATTAACGTGCAAGTGGCTGAGCACTCCACAAACACATATACCCTTAACGTAGTTCTCGGGGAGATTCAGCGTGACACAGAGTGTGACAAGGCTGGCCCTTTGAAATACAGGTAATACAAAAGCAGGAAGAAAGAGTGAGAGAAAGTTGTGGTGAAAGAGTACAGCAGGGTTCGCCACCATCTCCTGCCGGAGCCTTGTGGAGCTTTAGGTGTTTTCGCTCAATAAACACTCACAACGCCCGGTCTGGGAATCGAAACCGCGAGTCCGCTACTCTAACCACTGGGCCATTGCGCCTCCTTGAGTGGTGTATTTCCTGAAAGAATACGCCATAAGTATTACAATATTCTACACTCTTTCAGACAAAACATAAGTGAAAACGCAACAACTTGCGTTATAACTCCCCGAGAAAATATCGAATGACTCACAAAAATTAAAGCATCTTAATCCCACAAAATGACGAAACATTAAACCTAAAAAAATCTACAAAATCTGTAACCTACTTACAGGTTTTAACACCAATATTATTGCAATGAATAAATGGTCAATGGAAAAAATAAAAACATCATATACTCTGAAGAACAGAAAAATTTTGGAGCTCAATACTAATGTAAAGAGATTAAGATTAGTACTGATCACAATAAAAAAACCTAAGCGTATCCAGTGGAAGAAGAAAGAATATAAAAATATCTGTTTCTTTATTACCCACAAGGGGCTAAACATAGAGGGGACAAACAAGGACAGACAAACGGACTAAGTCGATTACATCGACCTCAGTGCGTAACTGGTACTTAATTTATCGACCCCGAAAGGATGAAAGGCAAAGTCGACCTCGGCGGAATTTGAACTCAGAACGTAACGGCAGACGAAATACAGCTACGCATTTCGCCCGGCGTGCTAACGGTTCTGCCAGCTCGCCGTCTTATATAAAAATAATAAAATTATCACCTGACTGCTGATAGTATTCCCTTCATCTAGAATCATTATTCATGAGTAAAAATCGTAACAACAAAAAACAGTTAATTTAGTTACGCATAAACAGAATACAATATTACAAATACAAAAAACACCAAAAGTTGTAAAAACAAATCTGAACCCTATAAGGAAAGGAGATACGTAGTTGCTTCCTTCCGCCCCCTTGCCTTCTTGGCCTTTATTGTTGACATCTTTAACCAACATGAGCAACTAAATTAGACTTGGATCCAAATCATATGCATTATTATGCTGTATATGGTAGACAATAAGGCACACTTATTTTGCATTATACAACTTATACAACGGTAAATTTCCATGGAATTCTTTGTGATAAAAAGCACCAAAATCACTTTGAAGATAAGGAAGTCAGCATAAACTAGCAATATCCCTATTTGATAACGGAACAGTGATACGAGAATTAAACTAATGATAGGCGTATAATTATTTACAAATTGATTAAATAAGCACGCACATAATTGAAGGAAAATGTTAGTAGCATTAGATTAATAATTAAACTGAATTTTAAACAACGAAAACTAGAAGGCATTCGTTCTCAACACCCTAGATATTTGGGTAGTTCGTGCAGTTTTAACTTTCTGAACTTGAAGCTAAGCGAAATAGCAAGATTAGACAGAAAAACCAAGTAAAAATGAGGATTGTATTTATAATACGTCAACTAAAATGACACACAATGATTATATTTACTACGAAGATGGAGAGAAACGTAGTCTTAAGCTGTTGTAAAAATATCTACTATAGGACAAAATTATCTGGTAAAGACTATAAAGAATCTAATACAAGCAGCTAAAATGTTCAAAACAAACAAACAAATACTGTTTTCAACGAATCCAATAAAAACAGAAGTGGGGCTGACGTAACAGACAGCTGCAAAGAGGTTGGCGAAACAACAACAGAATCATTAAAAATGACTGAAATCTAAAGTAAAAAATGTATCTACAAAACGTGCAAAGGAAATTCTCGACTTTAGGCAAAGTGGAATTGAATATGATAAAGCAGAAAGCAACTCAAAGGTGCCTGGGCTACCCAAATCACCTAGTTGAGACGGTGGAATAGCTTTGCTCGTGACACTAAAACAGTGTCCAAAACATATAATGACGTAAAGTAGAAAAGGTATCTGTAGGAAACGAGAAGAAGCAATCAAATGCACAATTTCTGGATGCGTGTGTGTGTGTGTGTATGTTTGTGTGTGTGGATGGGTAAACGCTTGACTAATATCGAGGTTTTATACACTAGAAACTGCTAATATCTTCAAGAGATGATATAATATGCAAAGTCGTTGATTTTGTAATCAGGCAATAAGCATTATAACTTCGTAGTCAAAAGATGCTTGGGAACGGAACAAATGATGCTTACAAGGATCAGTATATCCATGAATGGGTATATGTGTATATAGAAATGTATGTTCGGTATATATATATATATATATATATATATATATATAAATATATATTAGTTTGATTTTAAATCCTTCAGCATGTTAGTTATTTCTATATGATAAAATTATCATAAAACAATAGAAATATGTTGCCATATTTCTATTGACATAGACAGCCTTTCTTCCTATTCATTTTGAAAAACAAAATACAGAAAGAATTTAGCCAAATTACTTTGTCATTATTAAGCTGTGTTTGGAACACAAATTAAAATGAAATTTTCATGGAATTTTTTAATTTAGATTACTTTAAATAAATAGAGAATATCCGAACGTGTTTTTTTTCTTATTTATAAACTTTTATGAGTATTTTGCTGTTGGTTTTGTTTTTAATGCGGTTCAGGCTGTGTGGAGGTTTAGTAGCAATGGCACTGTCACAAACGAGAGAGCAAGATTATTGTGGGCTTATTTCAGCTTTGTAAGCAGGTCAGCAGTTGACGGGGTGTAGTATTTTCTAACCCCGAAGAGAAGGGCTAGATTTTGGGATGCAGTCCTGGCTACGTTGAGGATGAGATTTAATTTCACCAGAAGAGGTCTTCGGTGATTGCGAAGCTTAACATCTGGAGCGACTGTCGTGGGTCTAGTTGGGTGCTGCTCATATTCAATGGGGATGTGGTACAATAATGTTTCCATGACATGAGTAGGGTCTGTGTTTTTTGACATTTCCAGATGTTCATCTTTTATCATTAAGGACAAGCATCTTGAGTTTCGGCGATTAAAATTTGTCAGAAAAATGGTTGATAGAGTTGACTTAGATAAACTTTGCTTTATGTTTCTTTCAACTGGAAGTGTATGAAGTTTCTAGCAATGTTTAAATAGAAAGTTGTGCTGCCTTCAACGAAAAAAAGTAATGGAAATTCTATGCTGATAAGGATATTTAAAATCACATTGTTATTCTTTGGGAAGTAGACAGAGTATATTCTGACTCAACATCCTGAAATGTTACTGAAGAGAAAAATCCACTTCTGTGTTCACCACAAAATAAATACGCCCACGCTTCCAATTGGTTGTTTCTGCCGCAACGAAAGCAAGGATATGGCAGTCTGATGACAAAAGGCTAAAATTCTTAGTTCTTCAGGAAAGAAAAAGCTGCTACAACTTGTTAAGAAGGTACAAAATTGTTGAAAACATAACTGTTTCTAGAAGAATCATCACAAAAACTTTAAATATAATGGTTCTTTAAATATAATGGTTAAGTAAAGAACACATTAAGGGTAGATTGCTAGCTATGGCTGAGTATAGTAACTGTCATGGTTAGTTTCAGAAAATTCTCTATGATGAGACTCCCTTCGGTCATGACTGACCGTGGGATTGCACCTAGAAAGTTACCCTCCCAGATACAAGTCCGGGCAAGGTGGTTTATAGAAGACCAGCTGTCGCCCATGCCTTTCCCTTGGATAGCATCAGTGGCATGGAGAGGGGAGGCCGGTATACATGGGCGACAGATGGTCTTCCATAAACAACCTTGCCCGGACTTGTATCTGGGAGGGTAACTTTCTAGGTGCAATCCCACGGTCAATCACGACCGAAGGGGGTCTCAGCTACAGCAGCAGTAGCATATATACGTACGTGTGTATATATGATTGTGTGTCCGTGTTTGTCCCCTAACATCGCTTGACAACCGATGCTGGTGTGTTTACGTCCCCGTAACTTAGCGGTTCGGCAAAAGGAACCGATAGAATAAGTACTAGGCTTACAAAGAATAAGTCCCAGGGTCGATTTGCTCGACTAAAGGCGATGCTCCAGCATGGCCACAGTCAAATGACTGAAACAAGTAAAAGAGTAAAGAGTATCCTCTGATAAATTTTGAGAAGCTGTAAAACATGAATGGCATATTATTGGCATTTCTTGAAGCAAAACGAATTAGCTTAGAATTTTCCCCAAAAAATTACCGAAAGCAAAAGGACATACTACTCTATAGCTTGTAGAAATATTTTTACTTGTTATATTTTTATGGGATTTTTAATATATGACGGTTTTAAATTTTGATATAGGGCCATAAATTTTGAAATAGAGGGAATATGTCGATTACACTGATCCCAGTGTTTATTTTATTGACCCCAAAAGGTCAAAACACAAAGTTGACCTCGGCGGAATTCGAACTCAGATCATAAGTAGGAACGAAATGCCGCTAAATAGTTTGTGTGGCGTGCTGACGGGTCTGCCAGTTCGCCGTCATTTTAAAGCATATTTTAAACAAGTATTACAATTTTTTTCAAAAACTGATCCGTTTCATACGTGTGTGTGTGTGTGTGTGTGTGTGTGTGTGTGCGTCTGTGTATGCGTGCGTGTGTGTATGCTTGTTTGTTTTTTACATACCCGTTGGGGATCATTTATAACATTAAAGAGAATAACAAAAGACATAAATAAAATTGACGAACAATTTAATACAAGATATTTAAACCGCTAAATACGGTCGGCAAGAAACAGCTTAGTGAAAAAATCGGAAAGAAACAATAGAAATTAGCAGGGCAGTAAGTTGTTTACTCCTGTATTTTTACTTGTTTCAGTCATTCGACTAAATCCACTCAGAAGGCTTTTGTCGGCCCGAGGCTATCACGCAGTGGGACTGAACCCGGGACCATGTGGTTGGAAAGTATATTTCTTATTTCTTTATTGCTCACAAGGGGTTAAACATACAGGGGACAAACAAGGACAGACAAAGGAATTGAGTCGATTACATTGACCCCAGTACATAACTGGCACTTAATTTATCGACCCCGAAAGGATGAAAGGCAAAGTCAACCTCGGCGGAATTTGAACTCAGAACGTAACGGCAGAGAAAATACCGCTAAGCATTTCACACAGCGTGCTAACGTTTCAGCCAGCTCACCGTAAGAAGTATACTTCTTACCACACGGCAACTCTTATTCGTAAAAGTATGTTTTAAAAAAAAACAGATTGACAATCTGTTAGCGAGAAGAAGACCATATATAGTCAAAGTTTAAAACGTTCGTTGGTAAAATATCACAATTAAACCGACATAAAAACGCTCTCTTTTTACATCGGTGTTCGTGTTTATATCTGTATGTGTGGGCAACATAAGTTCGTAAAAACCGAATTAAGAGAATGGTATATTGAGGTTTGAGAGAATGTGAGACGAGGAGTGAGCTGGGTCGCTGTTCCCTCTAAACTTCACGCCTGTGCGCATATTCGCATGTTGAAATCAAGAAAGCGGGAAGATGTATGCACACAAGATGTTCAAGATGGAATCGGAATTGAGGAAAATTAAGTTATGCTTACGTGCATGGATGCGCACATATTTTGCAAAGGAAGAGAGGACTTGCACACAACCACAATACAAATTTTTTGCATATTTGCAGCAACAGAATTAGAGAGATTGTCGACAGGCAATGAGGTGTTCTATGCCTGAAAGAAAAAGTCACCCACTATTTATCGTTGTTTGGGTGAAGAGGAAAGTTCCAAGATTCGATTTGAGTATTTTTGCGCCCGAAGATCATAAAATTCGAGAATGGTGGACAAAAACCAATGAGATTGCAAGGAAACGAACGATTAACCACATGTTGAAAGCTAAGTCATTTTCAGCCAATTCTATCAGCATTACTCTTAATCGAATTAATTGCCTCCTCACATTAAATTCTCAGGGCGGTAGACATCAGACTATCAATAGTTTAGAAGATACTCAGCTGCACACACACGCATACACACACACTCACACACAAATACACACACACACACGTATATATATATATATAAATATATATATATATATATATATATATATATATAGAGAGAGAGAGAGAGAGAGAGAGAGAGAAATTAGAGAAAGACCACTATTATGTAATTCAAACAATGATAGACATAAACCATATCATATAGAAAAAATAAAATATATTATAAAACATATATCTAATGTTTATTTATATAATGTATGATTGATTGATTGATTGATTGATTGATTCTAGTTTCAGCTCATGAGCTGTGGCCATGCTGGGCCACCGCCATTTATATAATGTTTATTATATAATGTTTATTTATTATTTTGTACTTTTTGTGATCTAGTTATATGTTTTATAATATATTTTCTTTTTTCTATATGATATGGTTTATGCCTATCATTGTTTGAATTACATAATAGTGTTTTTTCTCTAATTTATATATATTATATATTTATATTGTGAAATTTGATTTAATACTAAATTGAATTTTACCCTGTAAGTTTGGAGTTATACTCCCAAAGATAGATAGATAGATAGATAGATAGATAGATAGATAGATAGATAGATAGATAGATAGATAGATAGATAGATAGATAGATATATGCATGTATGTATGCATGTATGTATGTATGTATGTATGTATGTATGTATGTATGTATGTATGTATGTATGTATGTATGTATTAGTGTTTGTTTTTATGTCAGGTTATGATGAAAAACAATCTAACACATGAAATTTAAGAATTACTCAATAATTCTTTTTCTTTTGTAGAGTACATATTTATTGTATTTTTACAAGAGAAGTGACGTAACTTCAAAGTTTCAGTCTGCTTGCCTTCATCGGACTATCCGGAGTCTAGTACACACACACACACACACACACACACACACACACACACCACACACACACACACACACACACACACACACAAACACACACACACAAACACACACACATATATTTATATATTTATATATATATATACATACATACATACATATATGCATACATACATGCATACATACATATATACATACATATATATATATATATATATATATATATATATATATATAATATATATATATATATATACATACATATATATACATACATACATACATATATACATACATATATATATACACACATGTGTGTGTGTTTGTGTGTGTATGTGTGTATGTGTGTGTACCCCTATCTTTGCTCATCATATTCAGATAAATTTTCTTATTTTTATGTATGTATCTGGAAGCCATGTTCGTTTTATATCTTTCTTTCTCTTACGTTGATAATATCCTTGGGAAAGAAAAAAATGAAAACTTTCATGCGACAACTTCCGATAGTGTGTGTACCCACTCCTGAAAGAAGTTTTTACTCCCATGCTTACGTAAAGCATCTTTTTCTCTTCTTTATTTATTTCATATAAAAATATTTGTAAACCATATGACATGTGACTCATATTTCATGAGAACAAGGGGAAACCCTGCGAGAACGCTTGATGTGCATGATTTAGCATCCACAGCCCTCATAATCTACATACAGCATTTAAAAAAAATAGGAAGGATGTATTGCATAATGTCGGGACTTTATGTCAGAAATAAAAAAAAAACTTATAACTCATTTGTTTCTCATTTCTTCCTGATGCTTTCTGCTCTCTCAGCAATCACCCGTTTATTACATATGAAACCAAGTCTTAGATTTACAGCGGTAGATTAAAAAGGTTATGAGAATGTGTAAATTTTATGCCTTTTTTTGATACATAAGTGAATTTTCTGCAGCTGAATAAAATAACTACATGCTTCGGAGTACACATTACCCGTTGGGAACTTAACCTCCAATTTAAGGGGTCCTTTGCGTAAATGTTTATATACATGATTACGCTAAGGAAAAAAATAGTGGGGCCGTTAAATCGAAACATTTTCTATAGCTGGTGATGTGGTTGTTGTTGGTATGGTTGTGGTGGGAGGTGATAGCGCTGGTGGTAGCGCTGGCGTTAGCGCTGGTGGTAGCGCTGGCGTTAGTGCTGGTGGTAGCGCTGGTGGTGTTGCGGTGGTTGTGTCAATGGTAGAAGCGTTTGTCTTATTGTGAATCCCCTATTCAACCTGTTGCGGGATATTTTCAAGGTCGGAGGCGCAATGGCCCAGTGGTTAGGGCAGCGGACTCGCGGTCATAGGATCGCGGTTTCGATTCCCAGACCGGGCGTTGTGAGTGTTTATTGAGCGAAAACACCTAAAGCTCCATGAGGCTCCGGCAGGGGATGGTGGTGATCCCTGCTGTACTCTTTCACCACAACTTTCTCTCACTCTTACTTCCTGTTTCTGTTGTACCTGTATTTCAAAGGGCCGGCCTTGTCACTCTCTGTGTCACGCTGAATATCCCCGAGAACTACGTTAAGGGTACACGTGTCTGTGGAGTGCTCAGCCACTTACACGTTAATTTCACGAGCAGGCTGTTCCGTTGATTCGGATCAACCGGAACCCTCGTCGTCGTAACCGACGGAGTGCTTCCATCCACATTTTCAAGGTTGATGCTTCTTCTTTCTTTCTTTTCTAAATTCTTTCTCTCCCCCTCACCATTCACTGACGAAGATGCTTCCTGGCGAGCCAGTCAACTTAACCTCTTAGTACAACGTATCTTCGAAGTCGGAGAAGTCTATGGAAGTCAGAGTATTTGTGAGTATGTTTGCAGTCTGGTAGATTAACTAAAGGAGATTCACTTTAGATTGTGGTGGTGTTGACAATAGCGTCCTCTTGTGCAATGTGGCATTTGTGTTTGCTGCTGTTGCGTCGGCACCCTTATTTCTATTGCGGCGAACATAAAAACTTTAGATGGTTTGTGTTACCGCGTATGTGACACCCTAACATTCTACCTTCAATCAACACCAAGTGTTGCAAGCCAGACACACACACACACGCCACACCACACACACAACACATACAATATATATATATATATATAATATATATATATATATATATATATATATATATATATATATATATATATAGAATTCAGGGTGAGTACTTGATAATTGTAAGCACCTGTATATACATACATATATATATTATATATATTATATATATATATATATATATAATATATAATAATAATAATAATAATAATAATAATTAATAATAATAATAATAATAATAGTCCCGCAAATAAAACCAAAAGACGTAAAGGACACGTGAGGAATACATTTCTATCTTACACGCATACTTCACGCAGTACTCTACCCAAAAAATGAAAATACAACAACACATACATATAAAATATGGAAGGAAAATAATAGAGATATAGACTGGATACAGCAATGAACCCTAATAAATTAGCTAACGTACGAATATACATTCTCAACACAAAAAAAATATCAGAAATAGAAATAGAACACCTAAAAGAAAACATACACCAGGAAAATGTAGATAGAAGCCATACAACAATGCCCAATAATATAAACACTGAAACTGTAAAACACGAAGACAAACGCAACATTCCCAAACAACACGATGTAAACAACGAAGGGGAACCTAATGATTATGATAATATAAAAAATAAAATAATCAAAGAACTGAAAACCACAGAGCTCAAAATGGACCACCGACCATACCTCCCAAGAATCAAAAAAAACGAAATAACAACACCTATTATAAACAGCATAAACCTAGCCGTCACTGAACTGATAGCCACTGAAAAAAAAAAAGTGATATCACTGAGCTAAATAACTAATATACGCAGCAGCCACTGCAGCCACAAAAGAAGCTGGATACTCACCAAAACCGCCCAAACAGGAGTACCACCACCAAACAAACCCTGTGGATAAATAACATCCAAAGCAAAATAAAAAAAATTAGAAAAGACCTGTCGATTCTTAATGAAATCAGCAAACAATCAACGCTACTGAGCAACAAAAAGAGAACAAAAATACTCCGCAAATAACATCACAGAGAAAGATTTGCCTGAAATAAAAGAAAAGCTGAAGCAAGATATCCTTGCCAAAGCACAAAGGATCCGCTGGTACAAGAAACGCCAACGCTTCTTTGAAGAAAACAAAAAGTTCAACTCCAACCCCAAAAAGTTCTACCAAGAATTGGGCAAAAATAATATAGAAGTCACTGCAGCACCAATGGCAGAAGAATTGGAAGAATTCTGGAGAGAAATATGGTCGGCGAACGAACCACCAAAAAAAAGGAGTATCAAAATAACAAACTCGGCATCTGAACAACTTTGGACCCCCATAACAACTGAAGACGTCACCCAGGCACTGCAAAGACTAAGCAACTGGAAGGCACCTGGGCATGACAAGATCCCCAACTTCTGGTTGAAATATCTAACAGGAATGCACAAAAAGCTGGCTGAAAACTTTAACAACGTACTAGCAGAGCCAGAGACAATGCCTGAATGGCTCACGAAGGGGAAAACCATCTTAATTCCCAAATCAAATGAAACAGAAAAACCAGAAAACTACAGACCAATAACCTGCCTCCCTACTATGTCAAGGCATTTACTGCAGTGATATCACAAAGGCTGAACAAGCACCTGGACGAAAACAAACTGTTCCCAGAAGAGCAGAAAGGATGCCGCAAAGGCTCATATGGCTGTAAAGATCAACTAATGATTAATAAAGCCATAACTGAAGACAGCCACAGAAAGAAGAAAGGCCTCAGTATGGCCTGGATTGACTACAAAAAGGCGTTTGATAGCATCCCCCACACATGGATCCTCGAAACACTAGCCATTAACAAAGTAGCACCAACAATCATAAAATTCATAGAGCACTCTATGAATAAATGGCAAACAGTCCTACACCTCCAAACAAAAGAGGGACTCATGAAAACCAAAGACATCCCCATTAGAAGAGGAATATTCCAGGGAGACACGCTCTCTCCACTCCTTTTCTGCTTGGCACTGTCACCTCTATCTGATATGCTAAATAGAACTGGATGCGGATATAAATATTACGGCAAAACGACCAGCCACCTTTTATATATGGATGACCTAAAACTATACGCTGCAAATGACAAACAGCTGGAAACACTATTAAAGACAGTTCATGGATTTACCAAAGAAATAGATATGAAATTTGGATTAGAAAAATGCGCCAAAGTAACCATGAAAAGAGGAAAACTAGTTAAGAGTAACAACATCACACTAGATAAAACCAATGAAATAAAAGAATTAGACCAAAGCCAAACTTACAAATACTTAGGAATCCATGAACTAGATAAGACACAACACACACAAATGAAAGAGAAAATAAAAGAAGAATATTATAGACGAGTTAGATCAATACTAAACACAGAGCTCAATGCTAAAAACAAGATAATAGGTATCAACACTTTAGCTGTCCCAGTTATAAGTTACAGCTACAATATCCTTAACTGGACACGAAATGAACTGACCAAAATAGATAGGAAAACAAGAAAAATAATGACAGGATCTAGGATGCATCACCCAAAATCTGACTTAGAAAGACTATATATACAACGTATAGAAGGTGGTAGAGGCCTTATACAGCTGGAAAACTACTATAAAATAACCACCATAGGACTGCAAAAATATCTACTTCAGAAGGAAGGAAAACTGATCCAGATAGCGGCAAAACACGAGCAAAACAAAAAACTGTTCTCAGTATTTAAGGAAGCTGACAAATACAACAAGAAATCATACCACCTAATAAACATGAAGAAGAAGAAGAAGATGAAGAAACAACAAAAGCTATATAAAACAAATGAAATCCAAACTAAAAATAGAACAGCAACGAACCATGATAAAACGATGGCAAGAAAAGCCCCTTCATGGTAAATACTGGACTAGACTAAACGCAAAAGAAATAGACAAAGAAAAATCCCAACAATGGTTGAGAAGCTCAGGACTCAAAGCAGAAACAGAGGGATTTTTAATTGCAGCACAAGACCAAAGCCTCCCCACCAGAAATTACCAAAAACATGTAATGAAAAGAAATATTACAAGTAACTGCAGAATATGTGGAGATGGACAAGAAACAATAAATCATATTATCTCTAGCTGCCCAGTCCTGGCTAAGAAGGAATATATCACAGACATGACAGAGTTGGAACCTACATACATTGGAAGCTATGCCAACATTATGGAATAACAACAGAAAAAAGATGGTATAGGCACACACCAGAAAAGGTCACAGAAAACGAGAAAGCAACCATACTCTGGGATATGCCGATACACACAGATAGAGAAATTAAGGCCAACAGACCAGATATAGTTGTCAGAGACCATGAAGAAAAAAATGCTTTTTAATTGATGTATCAATACCGGCTGATGACAACGTGTCTCTAAAAGAAATGGAGAAACTCTCAAAATACAAAGACCTGGAAATAGAGGTAACTAGAATGTGGAATCTGAAAACAGAAACAATTCCTATCATAGTAGGTGCATTAGGCATGATAAAAAAATATTCAGACAAATACATAACAAAAACACCAGGACTTACAAACACATATAACATACAGAAAATTGCACTACTAGGCACTGCACACATCCTACGCAGAACACTTTCCATACAATAACCATCAGAGCATCACAACAAATCACAGCACATACCCAAGGCACACAGAGCTGCGCTCGGTAGTGAAGTGAAAGCACACTATAAAAATAAAACTACTGAATAATAATAATAATAATAATAATAATAATAATAATAATAATAATAATAATAATAATAATAATAATAATAATAATATGACAAGAAGAATGAATGAGACCTCGATATTATGTAAAATAGAGGAATTTATTTATAAATATAATATATGACAATTAGTTTGTTGAAAAATAAAACTCAGAGTTTCGGATGCCGGGGCTGAAGTCTGCTCCGGCATCTCATCAGTTATAGCGTTTGTTTTAATAACTGATGAGATGCCGGAGCAGACTTCAGCCCGGCATCCGAAACTCTGAGTTTTATTATGACAACCAACTAATTGTCATATATGATGTGTGTGTATGTGTGTGTGTATTAAATTATTGATACGGAAAAGTGTATTGAAAGTTTTATTAAACACAACAATCGTTTTGGCTTACTTCTGCACTGCTCCTTAGTGGGTGGGTCACGATATAATGGAATCGAATGAATCCATAGTGCAGAAGAAACCTCCACAGTTTACAAAAACGATTTCAATATTATAAGATGATTTGCTAAAAGTGAACTGCTACAAACACAAGTACGGTACCAGCATCATCCTGCCACACATATTAGTGAGATGTTTTTGGAAGCACTCCGTCAGCTACGACGACGAGGGTTCCGGTTGATCCGAATCAACGGAACAGCCTGCTCGTGAAATTAACGTGTAAGTGGCTGAGCACTCCACAGACACGTGTACCCTTAACGTAGTTCTCGGGGATATTCAGCGTGACACAGAGACTGACAAGGCCGGCCCTTTTGAAATACAGGTACAACAGAAGCAGGAAGTAAGAGTGAGAGAAAGTTGTGGCGAAAGAGTACAGCAGGGATCACCACCATCCTCTGCCGGTGACTCGTGGAGCTTTAGGTGTTTTCGCTCAATAAACACTCACAACGCCCGGTCTGGGAATCGAAACCGCGATTCTATGACCGCGAGTCCGTTGCCCTAACCACTGGGCCATTGCGCCTCCACTAGCGAGATGTACACCTTATAATACTGATGCTTTTTTGTATCTTGTGAAGCTTTTTCTGCACTATGGGTGCATTTCATTCCATTATATCGTTCCCCACTCACTAGAAAGCAGTACATAAGTAAGACGAAACGGTTGTTGTGCCTAATAGAGCTTCCAGTACACTCTCTCTTCCGTATTAATCATTTAAAATATACAAAACGTGCACTGAGGAATTCCTTACGCAGATACTGCGACAAAAGTGTTGTACTTTCGTGACGTATATATTTCTGCTTTTAGGATGTAAAATTGCGAATTAGCCACCCATATTATTTATAATTTTCACTTTTACTGGTTATGAAATCAGCGTATGATTTCAACGGAAATTTTATAAGATGACTTGGCGAGCTGAGTTTAACCCTAGGCGTAGTATGAGCCACCGATGAGCATTAAGATGCGCTAAGCATCAAAATACGAAATGATCAATGATCTGGCTATATCAGTGACCATAGCTATATTTGTCTTCCTTGTCAGTCATTAAGATAATGCTTCTGTGGCCATTGAGTTGTTTTGGCTTTTATTTCTAGCAATACTGGTGCTGACAATTGCCCTTTGTCACCTTAGTGACATATATATATTTCTTTGCTACCCACAAGGGGCCAAACACAGAGGGGACAAACAAGGACAGAGAAACGGATTAAGTCGATTACATCTACCCCAGTGCGTCCCGGAAAGGATGAAAGGCAAAGTCGACCTCGGTGGAATTTGAACTCAGAACGTAACGGCAGACGAAATACGGCTACGCATTTCGCCCGGCGTGCTAACGTTTCTGCCAGCTCGCCGCCCTTTTAGTGGCGTATATACAACTCACATATATACACACGCAAACCCTCACGGATATACATATGCACATACGCGCGTAGGCATGGATGGATGGACGGACGGACGGACGGACGGACGGACGGATGGACGTACAGTACATATCCACTTTACTGCACCAAAACTTTTCCGCGTGAAACCTGTATAGTAACTAACACAACTGAACTGGCATTGTTCCTGCATGACAGTTGGATAACATTAGCAATATGAGTCACATAAGTTTGTTACCAGTCTTTCGTGTTAAAGTCTGCAAATATGATTTGCGACGAAAATGTAAAGACTGCTTATAATGCTCTGCATGATGGGTAGAGGTTGTCACGATACAACTCACTAACATCTTAATGTGGATCACACCAATATTTACGACTGTATTATATATGCAAACACATAACCATATACAAGCTGACATATGTTAACACACACAAATATATATATATATAATATATATATATATATATATATATATATATACATATGTCTTAATCTATGCAGTGGATGACTGACATATATTAAATAGGCCCCAGAAGATTCAAAAGTAAAGTGAAACTCAGTGTCGTTTGAACTCATAACGTTAAATTATATAACTAAAGTGCCTGAGGGAATTTTATCCAGCGTTGTACTGACATTGCCATCCATTCTGTCTTGTTAAGGGGAATGGAATATTAACGATTATCAGCCGGAATAAATCCAGCGTAGTAAGAATGTGGTCTCCTCTACCGTAATGGATTAACTAATTCACTAATAATAGATTGAATGTCGAACAATTAACAGCAATCAACTAAATTGCATTCTCTCCTTTATAGATAAACATCACTGTTGCTATGGTTATTCTGCAAGTCACTTGATTTTCTGTAGTACTCTCTTTCGATAAATCATGTATTTTCACTGCGTGTTGCAATGCTACATATTTATTTATATGTGTGTGTGTGTGTCTGTGTCTATGTACCGGGGTAAGCACATAAATGTGAAACAAGGTGGAAAAAGGAGTACTCAAATACCAGAGGTAGTGTAATATGCTTTATTTAAAAGCAGCAGAAATACAACAAAAACAAAACTGCCCGACGAACGGGGACGTAAATATATATATATATATATATAATATACATACATATATATATATATTATATATATATATATATTATATATATATATATATATATATATATATATACATATGTCTTAATCTATGCAGTGGATGACTGACATATATTAAATAGGCCCCAGAAGATTCAAAAGTAAAGTGAAACTCAGTGTCGTTTGAACTCATAACGTTAAATTATATAACTAAAGTGCCTGAGGGAATTTTATCCAGCGTTGTACTGACATTGCCATCCATTCTGTCTTGTTAAGGGGAATGGAATATTAACGATTATCAGCCGGAATAAATCCAGCGTAGTAAGAATGTGGTCTCCTCTACCGTAATGGATTAACTAATTCACTAATAATAGATTGAATGTCGAACAATTAACAGCAATCAACTAAATTGCATTCTCTCCTTTATAGATAAACATCACTGTTGCTATGGTTATTCTGCAAGTCACTTGATTTTCTGTAGTACTCTCTTTCGATAAATCATGTATTTTCACTGCGTGTTGCAATGCTACATATTTATTTATATGTGTGTGTGTGTCTGTGTCTATGTACCGGGGTAAGCACATAAATGTGAAACAAGGTGGAAAAAGGAGTACTCAAATACCAGAGGTAGTGTAATATGCTTTATTTAAAAGCAGCAGAAATACAACAAAAACAAAACTGCCCGACGAACGGGGACGTAAATATATATATATATATATATATATATACATACATACATACATATATATATATATATATACATACATACATACATATATATATATATATATATATATATATATATGTATATGTATGTATGTATGTATGTATGTATGTATGTATGTATGTATGTATGTATGCATGCATGTATGTATGTGTGTATGTGTGTGAGAGAAAATGGAATTCACGAGATTCTTTATTTTTCACGACGATCGTTTCGACCCATCATGCACCGGTGCCTTGTGAGTGAGAGGCTGTACAAAAAGTGGCGGTACATTATAGGTGCAGATGTATCAAAAACTGCATCTCGTTTTTTAATCTCCGTTTCACTTATTTCGATTAGAATTCATTTTGGTAGTTGTAGTTCGCTACCGCCTGCAGTGGAAATGGAAACAACGATCTCGCGATCTTACATACAACTTCCTAACCAGTAGACCATGCGCCTTGACTGTGTATACACTCACACATAAACACTCACACACACACGCACATACATACATACATACATACATACATACATACATACATACATACATACATACATACATACATACATACATACATACATGTATCTGAATGTTATCTACTCTCGCTAAACTTTTTTTGAATTTGAATATCTGAAACAGGTTTTTATGATATGTTTTGTTAAGAGGCATTAGGTCATATTATATGAAGGAATATTATGTTGTATCATATTAAGGGATAATTTGCAATATAATAAATATTATTATGTAATATACTAATGGTATAATGTTATATACGAAAGGAGTTCGTGAATTACAGAATATCTAAATGTAGAGACAATTGTAATTCACTCAAATATGAATGTCGGATGTTTAATTTGTGCGTTTTTAAATGTTCGTAAATATTTGAAAGAAAGGGTTGTCATAATGAGAAATGGATGGGGAAAATGCAGTGTGTTAGTTTGTGAACTTCCTTCTCTGGATTATTGATAATTGATTATTGATTATTGCCTATGGGGGGAAATTACAGATACAAGTTGGACAAGGGTGAGTCAAAAAAGAATGCAATTTTTATTTGCATCACTTTTTAATTTACCATTATATATTTGAGTGTATGTGGTACACACAGATATTTTGACATTGCATTTAAACGGCTAACGGTTCACAGTTCCAAGTTCTATTCTCATTATATCCTCTAAATCAGTGATTCTCAACGTGGTCCCTAGGGCCCACCGGTGATCCCCAGAGAATTTCTAGTGGTCCCCAGAGAATTCATAGCCATGAAAAAATTGAAGACATTTCAGATCTACACAATATGTTCGATAATAAAGACACTGTTAGTTAATAATAATTTATTTGCAGGCAGAATAATAATAAGAAAACAAAATTGAATATTTATTCCATAAGAATCAATAATGTATAATATATAATCAATAATATATTACAATAAAAAATTACATAATTTAGATTTTACAATCACCTCAGTTTCATAATAAATTTGTTATTTTTAATAGATAACTACACAATATTGTTTAATAATAAATTTGATACTTTTGATTTATAGAAATAAAGTATTATTTTTATTTTTTTAGGATCAGTTGCAATAATGTCTGAACCAACTGCTAAAAAGGCAAAACTGAGGAACTACAAAGATTTTATCATGTTTGGTTTGTATCTGTAGACTCAAAACCTATGTGTCTTGAATGTGATGTCATCATGACAAATCATTCCATGAAGCAATTTAAGCTGGAACAGCACCAGAAATTAAGGTTTCCATAATTTTTTGGTAAAGGTAGGGAATATTTTAAGAATAAAAGGAAAATACAGCCAATCAAACTACCCGACTTTGTAAAGAAGATAAATACTGAAAAAGCAAAGACACTCAAACCAAGTTATTTGGTCTCTGAAATTATTGCCAAGGTTGCAGCATCTCAGATTTATGGTGAGAAACTTGTCAAGCCTGCTATGATAGCTTGTGGAAATGAGGTTCTGGGAAAAGATGCTGCATCTACTCTCGAGTACAATTCCACTTTCAAAAAAAAAACAATTACAAGAAGACAGGATGAAATGTCTAATTTTGTTGAGAAGAAGATAGTGGAAATTCTCAAAAGACAAATTTTTCTATCCAGGTTGATGATAGCACAATTCATAAACAAGTTATCCTTCTGGTCTCTGTCAGATTCAACCATGAAGATGATATAAGGGAAGAAATGTTATTCATTAAAAGTTTCTTTTTCAAACAACTAATGGAGAAGATATATTCAATGAATTAATGCAGTATTTTAATGATAAAAATATTCCATCGACAAATTTGATCCACACTGCATCAGATGGAGCTGCAGCCATGACTGGAAAAGTGAAAGGCTTTGTTTCTAGAATGAAATCAGTTGCTCCTCACATTTTTTATATACATTGCATTATCCACAGACAGCATTTGGTGGCTAAGAATATTGGAGGACACATGGAAGAAGCACTCAACACTACCATACATTCAATTAACTTTGTCAAATCAAACTCAGTGAATAATAGAGTCTTTATGCAATTTTGTGATGAAGATTTTAAAACCCTATTGCTTCACATGGAAGTAAAATGGTTATCAAAAAGCCTGAGCCTTGAAAGACTAGTGAAATTGTGGGAACCATTAATCAACCTTCTCATGTTCAAGTGTCAGAAGATTCTTTACAGCTCCAAAAAGCAAGCTGATACAGCTAAAGAAATTTTGGGAAGACTTTCTAAGTTTAAATCAAAAATATTCTACTTGAGTGATATTTTTAAAACTGAATCTGCTAAGGTAGAAAATCAGACTTGATCACCAGTTCTCAGAAGATAAAAGGGTATATGGGGAAATTAAAATTTTGGAAAAACAAGTTTGAAAAAAGAATTTGGCATCATTTCAAAATTTTAACACCACTGTTCCTACATCAGAATGCATTGCTGCATGCATTGCCCATCTTGAAGGTCTTCATGTAGACTTTGAGAGAAGATACAATGATTTATTAAAGATGGATTATCCACTCTGATTTGTAGACCTAAAAAATTATGAGCCAGGAGATGAACATTTTCGGTTGGCTGAAATGTTGGATTTGAAAGAGAATATGAAACTGAGAAGAGTTGAAAAAGAAGATGTCTTTGCCTACATATCGATAAAGGAATCACACCCAAATATTCGTCCACATGTAGAAGCAAGCATCATTTCTTTCCCTACCACATGGATGGTGAAATCTGCATTTTCAGCTGTTGGAGATACTTTAAGTAGAAAAAGAAATAAATTAGTTGTCAACAGCAGAGGAACTATCAGACTAAGACTAAATGAGTTCATTAAAATTGATTATGGTATCTTGTGTCAGAAACACCAATATCAAGCTAGTCACTAGCTGAATGGACTAAAAATGAACGACTTTATGAAAAAGGATTTTGATACCTTGTGTTTACTAAAATAAATTTTAAATTTTATCTTTTATCTTTTATTTGCTAAAATAAATTTTAAAGTGTAAATAGACTATTTTGTCATTTCATAAATATTTTAGTGTGAAAATAGAACAGCCTAAAGTAAAAGTAGAAGTGGTCCCCTAGAAACTTTTTCAAGTAAAAAATGGTCCCTGGGCTGAAAAAAGTTGGGAACCACTGCTCTAAATTAATGAACTTTGTAATTACTTATCTTCCACTTGTTTCAGTCATTAGACTGAGACCATGCTAGGCCACAGCCTTGAAGAATTTTTAGTCGAATGAATCGACCTCAGTACCTATTTTTTACTTTATCGACCTCTTTTGCCGAACCGCTTAGTTACGGGGACGTAAACGCGTTAACACTGGTTGTCAAGCGGTGGTGGGGGACAAAGAAACCTCAGAAACACAAGCACATTCACACATATTTATATAATATATGACAGGCTTCTTTCAGATTCCATCTGCAAAATCAAATCACAAGGTTTAGGTTTTAAATTAAGCCAACATTTATGAGGGAAGTGGGTAGCCGATTGCCATTGGCCTGAGTTAACTGTCATTCATTAATACCATGAAGCTTAGGTTTTGAGTATTAGAAAGCAGAACTAAAATACCCGATTTCACTGTACACGTGAAAAATTTACACGCAAAACGAAATCGTTTGTTTTGGTTTCTTTATTTTACAGTGTTTGTTCATGCAGCTCCGAGAAACGATTTGTATTAAGTGCTTAAGCTGTGCGATACCATTTTATTACGTCAATACCAAGTTAATATCAATATAGTTGTGGCTGTTGTTGTTGCTGTTATAGTTGTTTTTAATACAGTTGTTACAAATGGAAAGTAAAGCCTTGTTGTTGGAGATCCTATCATCTAACTAATGAATCCCTTTTCAGTTCTATATTACCGCTGCTGCTTGCAGCAATAAGTCAATTTACATCGTAATATTTATTCACAATGAAGAAGAGTGGGTGTTTAAGAGTTCGTTTTTTTGTTTTTGTATATATGTGAGTGTGTGTATGTATCTGATTTCATTATAATGCTAGTGACAGAATACATATTATTGATAGCACGATTGATAAGCTAAATATCATATAGACTCAGCCATTAGCAGCTCGCTGCTAATGTAGTTGATTTGGTAGTGGAGAATCTGAAAGAAAATATTTCCATCAGATCTGCTCAAGGAAGCGTAGAACGCAAAGAGTAACGCATGGCACAAAAGGGAAATACTTAACAGCCAATTTTGATATATTTATTCTTGGACTACACAATACATTCTGTCATATATTTATGTATATTGTGTTTGTTTCGCGATTGCTACGTCATATGTTTCTAATGTACTTTCCAGGCAGTTTTTAAGACTCTAGAAATTCGTATGGGAAATTTTGATTAGATGGTTACTATTATATCTTGCAATTGATAAATTACAGCAGTTGTATTCTTTGCTGTGGATGCAATCGTTTACATAACTGAATATCAGAGTCACTGAAAATAAAAGTTTAGCCCCTACATCATCTCATCAATAACGCTGCACTGTATATAAAAACAAGTATGATCCATAGAAATTTATGTACATACACAGAAACACACACACACACACATACACACAGACACAGACACACAGACACAATATATATATATATATATATATATATATATATATACATCTAATATAGGATAGAATTTTTCGAAAAAAATGCTATCAATGGCCAGCATATTAAAAAATACCTTTAAAGGTTAAATTTATAAACAATTTATAAGTAAGGACAAAAGAAAAAATTTTAAATGCCAAAATATGCCGAAAATACATACTGCGTCAATAACCATGTAATTTATCGCTACAACCACGTGTTTCAAAGAAAGCCGACAGAAATTTCTAAAAAATTCCGTTATTACCATATCGGGCCGGATTTCAAAATTAGTTCGTAAGAACCTTCTCTTCATCAGTGATAAATGCAGTAAAGAAATAAGTGAAATACTTACTCATACCCATGGAGGAAGAGAGCACTAAGCCACGAGCACAACTAAGTACCCCAAATATATCCAAATATATTCCGAACTCTCTCACTTCACGAGAGCTTTCCGGTTCGAATCGCACGTGTCTCGAGGTGTGCTAGAGAATTTCTATTTTGGATATATTTGGGGTACTTAGTTGTGCTCGTGGCTTAGTGCTCGCTTCTTCCATGGGTATGAGTAAGTATCATATATATATATATATATATATACGCGAGAAAGAAGCAACAAGAATGGATAGGTTTTTAGTACGATCGTTTCATACAAGGACAGGTTTTATTAAAAGTTGCAAAGATTACAGCATATAAACGAGTCCCGTACTCATCAGCTAAAATACATGTAAGTTCTCTAGACATCCTAGTGTTTGAGGCTATACTCATGAAGTAATGTAGATAATTAAACAGATTTCTAAAGTTCATTAAAGTTCTTTAAAGATGATGTACAGTCTTATCACAGAATTTTAAAAAAGTTTTGATAGCATCACAGAGAAGGTGACCTAATCCATATGAATTTCCATAGATATGATGAGGGATTATATACTCACAGAAGACAAATTTATCCATTGTTAATTACAACGAGGTGGGTCTCAATTCCTGCTTATTAGCATTACAGAGAGGGTGAATTAATCCTTTGTATATATGCACAGATTCCAATGGTGTAGATGTAAATTTCCAGAGAAATGGAGATGAATTTCATATTCACAGGCGATAAATTTTACAATGGTTGAACACAATGAGGTAGGTATCAATCCTTGTTATATGATTAGGGTTTGCCACATTAATCACATTACTGCTATTCACAAGAGGCTGTAGCTATTTAACTCTTAAAGGCTGAAGGGCTTACTAGATCGGCCAAGAATAGAGAAGGGAATAGAGAAAGAGAGAAAATAATGGAGGAGGGAGCAAAAAGGGGGGGGGAAGGGGACTAAAAGAGAAGAGAAAAGGAAACAGAGAATAAGAAGAAGAAAAAGAAAAAAGAGAAAAGAGAAAGAAATAGGGAAAGAAGGGAAAAAAGAAAAAGAAAAAAAGAGGGTTCTAGTTATACAGAAGAGCTAGTAGACTGTAAGTCTGGTTTTAATCAACAGGCATCTAGGAACTAGAGGAGAATATTATTCTTTGACCAGTAAACCGTTAATTTATTGCTGTTGAAATCAGCTATGAGTTTAAAGAGAATCTAAAGAGATAACACAGTCAGGGGTTAAGGGGTCAGATGCTAAAATCACCAGAAAATACATTAGGAAAATCTAAGTATAATCTTATCAAAAAGTCATTAAAAATTACTTATTTAATTTATTCATTTTATTGTCTTAAGGAGTTGTCGTTATTATTCATACATTGACTGACTACAGGTCAAATCTTATAAGATCATTTACAAGGTGTTAGGGGATTGTCTATCATAATGAAGATAATCATATTATCACCGAGGGAATAGCCTTATTATTTAATTATGAAATAGAGTTATGGGGCTACAGTAACTAATTATAATTTATTAGAGTTATGCTATTTAAATTAGATTAAGTTAGGAATTAAAATTAAATATTACAATTAAGATTTAAAATTAAGAATTTAAAAATTGTGAGTTTGAAATTAAATAAAGCCTCAATTAAGTAGCGAATAAGTACTATTCATTTCCCTGTTCTCAAAAAACTGATGCAGATATAAGGAAAAAGATAAAGATAACTGTAATGTGAGAACTCTTAGTTATCTACTTAAAGCAGTGCTATACTAGTAGAAATCAAGTTATATCTATCTATCTAGTTATGAATATTCCAATCATTTAAAATATTTTAAAGTCTTCAATTTAGCGTGGACACAAACTTGACCTAGTTCGATATGGTTATTCAATAAGTTTCTATGTTTACTATGCTTTAGAATTTCGTACGTCTCCATGGAGCATAGTTGACAACCAACCCTACTATTTTTATACGGAATTGCTCTCCTAACTATTTCCCAATTAAGGGTATAATTTTTATTATTATTTTTGAGTTCCCAGATTTTGTTTGAAAGTGTGGTGGTACCAGCTTTATGACGTAATTTAAAAGTCGAGATGTGATTTCTAACTCTGGCTAAAAAATTAATTGTACAGCCAATGTAAAAATATTTGTTATTCTCCGTGGATATGGTACATTTATAGATTACATTATTTTCCCTACATAGACCAGGTGCCGGGCATTTTGATTTTATTCTACACTTACACACAGGAGGAACAACTTCAGGCCTTGGATTATTCCTGGGTAGATGTTTAAGGTTCCTATTATTTTGATTATCATTTCTATAGTTGGTGCTGATATCTAAAGTATTGTTATTATTTATTGATCCTTCTGTTTCATCATTTAGGTGTAAAGTCCTACCAAGATTTCTTATATTATTCGTAATGTTATTATTATTGTTAGTCTTTTATCCAACTGTATATTATTGTTATAGATATCACTGATATTTTCATTCTCCTTATTTTCTCCATTAGCCTTATTTCTATTATTTCTATTATTAACAATATTACTTCTATTAATATCGGCATTGTTATTATTACTATTAATGTTAATGTTATTAGTCATTCTGTGGTTACTAATTTCACCTATGTTTTGATAGTTCCTATTGCTGTTTTTATTGTTGGTAGTATTATTGTTATTGCTATTGGTATTCATTCTGATATTATTATTTTTATTTCTATCTTTCCTGGCTAGTTAATGTTGTTATTATTAATTTTAGCTATTAAAGTGGACATATTTGGGAGGGTTGAATAAGAAATCCTAACTGTTTTCCTAGAAATAATTCTATGATATCTATGAGAGATAGGGAAATTTTTTTCCAGAATCACTTTGAATTTGTTCTGTATATCCGATTGTATCGCACAGTTGAAAGGAATATTCAGCCATAATATATCTTTTTTATAAAATTTAGGGTTCGTAGAATTACTATATTCATCTCACCGGAGTTATTGTATTTATTACCATTATTTTTATTTTTATTTGTGTGCATCTTAGGTTTATCTACTTCAATCTTATCCGAGTTACCTATGTTCTGGTCAATGCTTCTATTTGAATTGTTGGGCCTGTACTCTAGATTAGCGTTTACCGTTAATTTAATTCTACTTTTATTTCGGGCTTGGTCTTTTTTGCTGCTTACGTGATTACTGATAACTTCATTATTAGGAATACGTGAGTTCTCCTTATCAACGAATGTAATCTTTTGGTTGTATCCAGCCTTAGTTAACGCCGCATTATAATGCTCAGAATGGGAGTTAAATATATCCTTATTGGATGATAATTTTGAAATTCTTAATGAAATATTTCTTACTAAAGATTCTATTATATTTGGGGGATGATTTGATAATTTATTTACGTAATTCGTGACTTCGCCTTCCTTTCTAAATGGGTAATGTAGCTTGGAGTTAGGTCTAGGGTAATATCTAGGAAATTAGCTTTTTAGTGCCCGGTTCATACGTTATACTGAGGTTGAAATCCTTAAAGAACTTATTAATTTTCTTTCTAATCCTTCTATAACAGATTTATTATTACTAGGGATAACAAACAGAGCATCATCCCTATATAGACCCCCCTGTATTTCTGGGATATCCTTGCTTATGCATTTTAATAGATATGCGCCTACTAGGTTGGTTACCTCAGCCGAATCACTGGAACCCATTGGTATATCAAAAAAATTTGGTGTATCTGCTCTAGTCCATAATTTATCTTCAAATTCAATAAATGTCTTCCTAGCTAGTAGCACAATATTGATTTCTTCTCTAGTTATGAGGGAGCGATTCATGGCAAATATTAGTGATTTGTTGAGTAAGATAGGGGAAATGCTAGATAATAACTATTAATATCGAACTGAATAAAGGACAGACTACTAGTATTAGTTAGAGAGTTAAACCATTTTAGAACTTCGTCGGTACTTAGCCATAGGTTTAAGGGGAGAAGAGGGGTTATTTGGGGTAGAACAGTATCCAGGATAGATTTACTAAGTCGGCCAATGTCCGACTTAGTTGGACAGATCAGCCTTACTGAAGGGTTATCCAAGAAGTCCTTTTTGTGGTCTTAAGGTTGATCCTGGGCTCACAGGGTTTAAGTGGCTCCGTTCTATCTGTTAAATTTAGTTTCTCCATGATCTCTTTCATTCCATGTTTACTTTTTTCAAATTGTTCTTAGTTGTAATTTTATATTTGGAGTTTAGTTCTTTCCTAATTATTTGCTATAAATATCGTAATCAACTCTATACATATTACCCGTTTTCTCTGCTGGTACTAGGATTCCATGTTTGCACCGGGTTGACTGAATAAAGTTCCTAAGGTGTCTAAGGTGAGGGTTATATCTTAACGGGTGTTCATTGAAGCTAATATCATCTATAAGATTCAGCAAGTCTTTCTCAAAGTTCTCCAGGAATGGGTTCTGAGGTGGGCTTTTTCTACTTTTAAAAATTCTTCTAAAATTCTTTTCGGTATTCATTTCCTGAGGTTTCTTCTTCTGTTTGACATCAAATGGTACGTTTTCCACCTGATTCTTCTAATGAAATCGTTAATCCTATGAATGAGAAGCCAATTATATTCATCTATACTATGTAAGGGGATGTCTTTAGGGGAGAACTCAATGTTTACTTTTTCCATTCTTGTTGAGAAATTAAGTACCAGAAAAACATACAGACTGTATGGGAATATATTCAAAGAGCAATAAAGATTCAAGTTAATTAAAAAAAAAAAAAATTTTTAAATTAACTTGAATCTTTATTGCTTTGAATATATTCCCATACAGTCTGTATGTTTTTCTGGTACTTAATTTCTCAACAAGAATGGAAAAAGTAAACATTGAGTTCTCCCCTAAAGACATCCCCTTACATAGTATAGATGAATATAATTGGCTTCTCATTCATAGGATTAACGATTTCATTAGAAGAATCAGGTGGAAAACGTACCATTTTGATGTCAAACAGAAGAAGAAACCTCAGGAAATGAATACCGAAAAGAATTTTAGAAGAATTTTTAAAAGTAGAAAAAGCCCACCTCAGAACCCATTCCTGGAGAACTTTGAGAAAGACTTGCTGAATCTTATAGATGATATTAGCTTCAATGAACACCCGTTAAGATATAACCCTCACTTAGACACCTTAGGAACTTTATTCAGTCAACCCGGTGCAAACATGGAATCCTAGTACCAGCAGATAAAACGGGTAATATGTATAGAGTTGATTACGATATTTATAGCAAATTAATTAGGAAAGAACAAACTCCAAATATAAAATTACAACTAAGAACAATTTGAAAAAAGTAAACATGGAAATGGAAAGAGATCATGGAGAAACTAAATTTAACAGATAGAACGGAGCCACTTAAACCCTGTGAGCCCAGGATCAACCTTAAAGACCACAAAAAGGACTTCTGGATAACCCTTCAGTAAGGCTGATCTGTCCAACTAAGTCGGACATTGGCCGACTTAGTAAATCTATCCTGGATACTGTTCTACCCCAAATAACCTCTCTTCTCCCCTTAAACCTATGGCTAAGTACCGACGAAGTTCTAAAATGGTTTAACTCTCTAAAATACTAGTAGTCTGTCCTTTATTCAGTTCGATATTAATAGTTATTACTCTAGCATTTCCCCTATCTTACTCAACAAATCACTAATATTTGCCATGAATCGCTCCCTCATAACTAGAGAAGAAATCAATATTGTGCTACTAGCTAGGAAGACATTTATGAATTTGAAGATAAATTATGGACTAGAGCAGATACACCAAATTTTTTTGATATACCAATGGGTTCCAGTGATTCGGCTGAGGTAACCAACCTAGTAGGCGCATATCTATTAAAATGCATAAGCAAGGATATCCCAGAAATACAGGGGGGTCTATATAGGGATGATGCTCTGTTTGTTATCCCTAGTAATAAAATCTGTTATAGAAAGGATTAGAAAGAAAATTAATAAGTTCTTTAAGGATTTCAACCTCAGTATAACGTATGAACCGGGCACTAAAATAGCTAATTTCCTAGATATTACCCTAGACCTTAACTCCAAGCTACATTACCCATTTAGAAAGGAAGGCGAAGTCACGAATTACGTAAATAAATTATCAAATCATCCCCCAAATATAATAGAATCTTTAGTAAGAAATATTTCATTAAGAATTTCAAAATTATCATCCAATAAGGATATATTTAACTCCCATTCTGAGCATTATAATGCGGCGTTAACTAAGGCTGGATACAACCAAAAGATTACATTCGTTGATAAGGAGAACTCACGTATTCCTAATAATGAAGTTATCAGTAATCACGTAAGCAGCAAAAAGACCAAGCCCGAAATAAAAGTAGAATTAAATTAACGGTAAACGCTAATCTAGAGTACAGGCCCAACAATTCAAATAGAAGCATTGACCAGAACATAGGTAACTCGGATAAGATTGAAGTAGATAAACCTAAGATGCACACAAATAAAAATAAAAATAATGGTAATAAATACAATAACTCCGGTGAGATGAATAGTAGTAATTCTACGAACCCTAAATTTTATAAAAAAGATATATTATGGCTGAATATTCCTTTCAACTGTGCGATACAATCGGATATACAGAACAAATTCAAAGTGATTCTGGAAAAAAATTCCCTATCTCTCATAGATATCATAGAATTATTTCTAGGAAAACAGTTAGGATTTCTTATTCAACCCTCCCAAATATGTCCACTTTAATAGCTAAAATTAATAATAACAACATTAAACTAGCCAGGAAAGATAGAAATAAAAATAATAATATCAGAATGAATACCAATAGCAATAACAATAATACTACCAACAATAAAAACAGCAATAGGAACTATCAAACATAGGTGAAATTAGTAACCACAGAATGACTAATAACATTAACATTAATAGTAATAATAACAATGCCGATATTAATAGAAGTAATATTGTTAATAATAGAATAATAGAAATAAGGCTAATGGAGAAAATAAGGAGAATGAAAATATCAGTGATATCTATAACAATAATATACAGTTGGATAAAAAGACTAACAATAATAATAACATTACGAATAATATAAGAAATCTTGGTAGGACTTTACACCTAAATGATGAAACAGAAGGATCAATAAATAATAACAATACTTTAGATATCAGCACCAACTATAGAAATGATAATCAAATAATAGGAACCTTAACATCTACCCAGGAATAATCCAAGGCCTGAAGTTGTTCCTCCTGTGTGTAAGTGTAGAATAAAATCAAAATGCCCGGCACCTGGTCTATGTAGGGAAAATAATGTAATCTATAAATGTACCATATCCACGGAGAATAACAAATATTTTTACATTGGCTGTACAATTAATTTTTTAGCCAGAGTTAGAAATCACATCTCGACTTTTAAATTACGTCATAAAGCTGGTACCACCACACTTTCAAACAAAATCTGGGAACTCAAAAATAATAATAAAAAATATACCCTTAATTGGGAAATAGTTAGGAGAGCAATTCCGTATAAAAATAGTAGGGTTGGTTGTCAACTATGCTCCATGGAGACGTACGAAATTCTAAAGCATAGTAAACATAGAAACTTATTGAATAACCATATCGAACTAGGTCAAGTTTGTGTCCACGCTAAATTGAAGACTTAAAATATTTTAAATGATTGGAATATTCATAACTAGATAGATAGATATAACTTGATTTCTACTAGTATAGCACTGCTTTAAGTAGATAACTAAGAGTTCTCACATTACAGTATCTTTATCTTTTTCCTTATATCTGCATCATTTTTGAGAACAGGGAAATGAATAGTACTTATTCGCTACTTAATTGAGGCTTTATTTAATTTCAAACTCACAATTTTTAAATTCTTAATTTTAATCTTAATTGTAATATTTAATTTTAATTCCTAACTTAATCTAATTTAAATAGCATAACTCTAATAAATTATAATTAGTTACTGTAGCCCCATAACTCTATTTCATAATTAAATAAATAAGGCTATTCCCTCGGTGATAATATGATTATCTTCATTATGATAGACAATCCCCTAACACCTTGTAAATGATCTTATAAGATTTGACCTGTAGTCAGTCAATGTATGAATAATAACGACAACTCCTTAAGACAATAAAATGAATAAATAAATAAGTAAATTTTTAATGACTTTTTGATAAGATTATACTTAGATTTTCCTAATGTATTTTCTGGTGATTTTAGCATCTGACCCCTTAACCCCTGACTGTGTTATCTCTTTAGATTCTCTTTAAACTCATAGCTGATTTCAACAGCAATAAATTAACGGTTACTGGTCAAAGAATAATATTCTCCTCTAGTTCCTAGATGCCTGTTGATTAAAACCAGACTTACAGTCTACTAGCTCTTCTGTATAACTAGAACCCTCTTTTTCTCTTTTTCTTTTTTCCCTTCTTTCCCTATTTCTTTCTCTTTTCTCTTTTTTCTTTTTCTTCTTCTTATTCTCTGTTTCCTTTTCTCTTCTCTTTTAGTCCCCCTTCCCCCCCCCCTTTTTGCTCCCTCCTCCATTATTCTCTCTTTTCTTCTATTCCCTTCTCTATTCTTGGCCGATCTAGTAAGCCCTTCAGCCTTTAAGAGTTAAATAGCTACAGCCTCTTGTGAATAGCAGTAATGTGATTAATGTGGCAAACACCTAATCATATAACAAGGATTGATACCTACCTCATTGTCAACCATTGTAAAATTTATCGCCTGTGAATATGAAATTCATCTCCATTTCTCTGGAAATTTACATCTACACCATTGGAATCTGTGCATATATACAAAGGATTAATTCACCCTCTCTGTAATGCTAATAAGCAGGAATTGAGACCCACCTCGTTGTAATTAACAATGGATAAATTTGTCTTCTGTGAGTATATAATCCCTCATCATATCTATGGAAATTCATATGGATTAGGTCACCTTCTCTGTGATGCTATCAAAACTTTTTTAAAATTCTGTGATAAGACTGTACATCATCTTTAAAGAACTTTAATGAACTTTAGAATCTGTTTAATTATCTACATTACTTCATGAGTATAGCCTCAAACACTAGGATGTCTAGAGAACTTACATGTATTTTAGCTGATGAGTACGGGACTCGTTTATATGCTGTAATCTTTGCAACTTTTAATA
>NC_043005.1:73967155-74109655 GCF_006345805.1 Octopus sinensis
GCTTCTGATCTTAACTGATTGGAAGTGTTATCAAGGCAGTGGCTCTCATGGCTTCTGATCTTAACTGATTGGAAGTGTTATCAATGCCCTGGTGCAGTACCAGGCAGTGGCTCTCATGGCTTCTGATCTTAACTGATTGGAAGTGTTATCATGTACATTGTTTTGTCTTGGTATAAAAGATGGGCTACAGCAAATATTCTGCTCAATACCACAGATTTGCTTGTCAGTTGTTTGACCTTAACCAGTTGAGCATGTTCCTTAGTGGCTGACAATACGTGCATCTCTGATCACGAGCAGAAGTAGTGGGGGAGCATCATAGCCATGTGTTGAGGGGGATTCTTTGGAGTTTGAATAATTCACCTCTGGAAACATAGGTGTTTCGTTCAACATCCTAAAGCAACCCTTATTCAGGGACCGTTTGAGCGGGATGGGCTACTCAACCTGAAGAAAATTCTTACTGGGCCCCACCTGCAAGGTCATGTGCTGTTTATCTTGATATGAGATCACCATGTCGCGCACATATGGTTGTGATGCATGTGCCTGGTGTACCTTTATCAGACGGGTAGTCATGATGGGTATAATGGGCTTCGTATATTTTACCCCAGTGTCACTTTGATGGCATGAACTGCTCTCTCACTCAATAATAATAATAATAATATGCCCTGATGCAGTACAAGACAGTAGCTCTTATGGCTTCGGATCTTAACTGATTGGAAGTGTTATCATGTATATTGTCTTGTCTTGGTATCAAAGATGGGCTACAGCAAATATTCTGCTCAATACCACAGATTTGCTTGTCAGTTGTTTGACCTTAACCAGTTGACCATATCCCTTAGTGGCTGACGATATGTGCATCTCTGATCACGAGCAGAAGTGGTCGGGGAGAATCATAGCCGTGTGTTGAAATGAATTCTTAGAGGTTTGGATGATTCACCTCTAGAAACATGGGTGTTTCGTTCAACATCCTCAGACAATCCTTATTCAGGGACCTCTTGAGTGGGATGGGCTACTCAACCTTAAGAAAATTCTAACTGGGCTCCACCTGCAAGGTCATGCACTGTTTATTTTGATACTAGATCACCATGTCGCGCATATATGGTTGTGATGCATGTACCTGGGGTACCCTTATCAGACAGATAGTCATGATGGCAATTTGGGCTTCATATATTTGTACCATGTGTTGCTTTGATGGCATGCATTGCTCTCTCACTCAATAATAATAATAATAAAATAATAATAATAATAATAATAATAATAATAATAATAATGGACTTTTACAACTGGCAATAACAATGAAGATTGCTACTATTGGCCTAGACACCTACCTGAAAAACTCTGAGGACTGGATGTTAAAACTTGTCTCAAAACATGAAAACAAGAAAGCCTCATACTCAGTAACAAAACAGGCAAAGGAATATCTAAGTGAATTCCGAATACAACAAATTTCGGAATTAGAGATAGACATACAAGAAACAGGCACAGAAAAAGCTAAGCGCATGGAAACCCGTGCTAAATCTGCGGCCTTAGATATTCTGAATGATAAATGGCAATAAAAACCTCTCTATGGCAAATACCCAAAGAGAGCAAATAATGCAGATGTTGACAAAGCCCTGACCCATCAATGGCTTCTGGCTTAAAATCTGAAACAGAGGGGTTTATCATAGCAGCTCAAGATCAATGCCTACCAACAAGAAACTACCAGGCCAACATATTAAAGATCGGCAGTAGCCCAACGTGTCGTGTATGCCAGCAACAAAATGAGACCATTGATCATGTGGTCTCCAAGTGCAGTCTTCTAGCGCCTACAGAGTATCTCAACAGGCATGATAGAGCTGCACAATATATTCACTGGGTAATCTGCAAAAACCTGGATTTGCCCCATGAAAAAAACTGATGAGAGCACAAACCACCCCCAGTGCTTGAAAATGACCACATCTCACTCCTCCGGAACTTCACCATTCAAACTGACAGAAAGATAGATGCAAATAGGCCAGACATCATATTGAAAGACTTCAAACAAAGAACATGCCTCCTCATTGATATGACTGTCCCAATCGATATAAACGTATCTGTCAAGACCTACCAAAAACTGAGCAAATATAAAGATCTTGAAATAGAAATCAGCAAAATGTGGAACCTGAAGAGTAAAACAATACCTGTTGTCATAGGTGCCCTGGGAATGATAGCAAAAGGGGCTGATTGCTACCTAACTCAGATACCAAGAAACCCAAAAATGGCAGAAATTCAAAAGATAGTGCTCATGGGAACTGCTCATATCTTACGCAAAAATACTTTCTATGTAATCTCAAGGTTTAAAACAAACATTAAAAATTTTTTTTTTCATTTATTTATTTTTTTTTAGACATCCACTAGTACGACACAAAAAACAACCAAATATATGGCACACTAGGCATAACAACAACGTGAACTTCCAACCTGTTGTCGCTTGAGGTCTCCGGGTGAGACTTGGAGCCAACTTGTACAAATATACAGCAAAAGTCAAACATATAATAATAATAATAATAATAATAATAATAATAAATGCCCTGATGCAGTACCAGGCAGTGGTTCTCATGGCTTCTGATCTTAACTGATTGGAAGTGTTATCATGGGCTACAGCAAATATTCTGCTCAATACAACAGATTTGCTTGTCAGTTGTTTGACCATAACCAGTTGAGCATGTCTCTTAGTGGTTGATGATATGTGCATCTCTGATCACGAGCAGAAGTAGTGGGGGAGTATCATAGCCATGTGTTGAGAGGGATTTTTTGGGGTTTGAATAATTCACCTCTGGGAACATGGGTGTTTCGTTCAACATCCATAAACAACCCTTACTCAGGGACCTTTTGAGCAGGATGGGTTACTCGACCAGAAGAAAATTCTAACTGGACCCCACCTACAAGGTCATGTGGTGTTTATCTTGATATGAGATCATCATGTCGCGCACATATGGTTGTGATGCATGTGCCTGGTGTACCCTTATCAGACGGGTAGTCATGATGGGTAGACTGGGCTTCGTATATTTTACTCCAGTGTCACTTTGATGGCATGCACTGCTCTCTCACTCAATAATAATAATAATAATAATAATAATAATAATAATAATAATAATAATAATCAGGCAGTGGCTTTCATGGCTTCTCATCTTAGCTGGTTGTGGAAGTGTCATCATGTACATTGTTTTGTCTTGGTATAAAAGACGGGCTACAGCAAATATTCTGCTCGATACCACAGATTTGCTTCGTATATTTTACTCCAGTGTCATTTTGACAGCATGCACTGCTCTCTCACTCAATAATGATGATGATGATGATGATGATAATAATGATAATGATAATGATAATAATAATAATAATAATAATAATAATAATAAATCTTAGAGGTCTCATAAGATGCAATATCTGTGTTGTCAAGAGAACAAACTGGGATGATACCCAACAGTAGAGTGAATCATTGCTTGCCGCTGTGAGAATTAACAATATAATACCTACCGAAAATGTGATACACCCAAAAACATTTAAGAAATAAGATGAAGAAGAAAGAGTAAGCAACTGGAAAATGAAGCTTCTGCATGGGCAATAATTCAGAGAAATCGAAGGAAAAGACATGATCAACACTTGGAGATGGCTGAGAAAAAGTTATCTGAAAGGATGCATTGAGGCATTGGCATGCAGCGCCCAGGCAAAATTCTGGGAACTAATTACACCAAGTTCCAAACAGATATGAGTAGCGAAATAATCTCACATATTGTGAGTGAGTGTAGCAAGCTGGCCCCAAAGCATTACATATGGAAGCACGATAACGTGACTAAGTTCGTCCACTGGAGGCTATATGAAAAGTACAGTCTGAAAAGTACAGCACGGAAATGGTACGAAGATGAACCTGAAGTAGTCACCGAGAACACGGAATATAAGATTCTGAAGGATTTTACAATCCAATGTGTCCAATGTGACTCCCTAATCTAGTCTCGGAGATCAGATATTATTGTGATAGATAAAGGAAAAAAGGAAACCAAGATCATAGATAATGCAATACACGGAGATGCGCGCATAAGTTATAAAGAACTAGAAAAGATAGCAAAGTACAGACTACTAAAAGACGAAATTGCAAGAATTTGGACTATGAGGAGAGTGTCTGTCATTCCAGTAGTTGTAGGGTCACTCGGAGCACTAACAATCAAGTTAGAGAAATATGTCAAACAAATCGGAAGTGACATGAGACGAGAGCAAGCCCAAAAAACTGCCCTGCTAGGGGACAGCTAGGATTTTGAGATTGGTACTTGGATGTTGAATTGTATCCCATGATAATTAACAACCAAGTATCAAAGCTTATAATGTGCAGAAAGAGACTGTGTGAGACCCATGATTGCAAGCTGCTGTTCGCTCTCACAGAATCTACCAGAACAAATAAGACCGAACGTTATGAGAAGTAAAACAATAATACTAATAATGGTTTCAAATTTTGGCTGTTTTAGGGAAGGAGGGTATTTGATTAACGGTTCAGCAAAAGAGACCAACAGAATAAGTAGCAGGTTTTAAAACAAAACAAGTAGAGGGGTCTATTTGTTCGACTAAACTTCCATGGTGGGGCCGTATCGTGATTACAGTCCAACGACTGAAACAAGTAATAATATAAGATGAATAAATGAAAGCAATCAAATTCATTATAATCATCAAAATATATCTAAAACCTTCAGTATCGGACTTCTTATACTAATTTGTTTTACTCTTTTTTATCTTTACTTTCTTCTGTCATTCGTATTTTCTTATTCATCTTCTTTTACTTTTATTTTTCTTAATTCTTTTTAATTAAAATATATTATAATGGTTTAATGCACATCACTGAGCATTAGCCAAAGAATGTTAGAACGCCCGTACACACAGCACGCCATCAGGTTTTGCAGCCGACTTCGGAAGCTGTTGTATAAACAGCAACTAAGTGTGACGTATAACAGTTCTAAAATCTTCTGTGTATTTACCACTCCTTGCTAATTACAGAGGCCGTTGAATAAAGAATCTTCGGAACTCTGTTAACTCTTACATCAGAGTGGTGAAGTGTGCTGGTGCTATAATGGATGTGAAGTCTGCTAGAACGGCTGTATTTAATGAGTAAACATTGTCGAGTGTAAGAAATTATATAAACATTTCAGCTAATTACAACTAATGTAAAAATACAACGGCGTTTGTTGTTCTGTTTGCGTTTCTTTCTTGTTTTTCTCATCTATTTTTATATCCTTTTCCCTCGTATCACCCTGAGAATTACCTATCAGCAGACACTGAAATCCTGATATGTTATTGCTTCTGTTATTTCCAAGGCTCTGTTTATTTTCCTGGTTGCAACAAGTCTCATGCAGACGAATTCTCTTCCGGGCGTTTTGTCTTATATTTTATTTTGAATTGGTAAAGATGAATTTTAAATCGCTCTGAGATAGGTGGTTTACAGATATGTCAAAACAATCTCCGGGGAAATGATAACAAACTTGAGACTGGAAACTAAGACACGCGATATGCTTGCCACAATTGTTACACACACACACACACACACACACATATATATGCATATGACAGTTTTAGGGGAGGAGGGTAGTTGACTAACAGTTCAGCAAAATAGACCGATAGAATAAGTACCAGGTTTTAAAACAAAATAAGTGCAGATGTCTTTTCTTTTTGGTTTTAAAATGCGTCTAGCCACCTTGATTACTTTATAATTTTTATATTACCACTTTGCTGAATCAGCCATTGATTCCCAGGAGTGGATAGGCGCAGGAGTGGCTGTATGGTAAGTAGCTTGCTTACCAACCACATGGTTCCGGGTTCAGTCCCACTGCGTGGCAGCTTGGGCAAGTATCTTCTACTCTAGCCTCAGGCCGACCAAAGCCCTGCGAGTGGATTTGGTTGACGGGAACTGAAAGAAGCCCGTCGCATATATGTATATATATATGTATGTGTGTGTGTGTGTGTGTGTGTGTGTGTGTGTGTGTGTATGTTTGTGTGTCTGTATTTGTCCCCCCAACATCGCTTGACAACCGATGCTGGTGTGTTTACGTCCCCGTAACTTAGCGTTCGGTGAAAGAGACCGATAGAATAAGTACTACGCTTACAAAGAATAAGTCCTGGAGTCGGTTTGCTCGACTGAAGGCGGTGCTCCAGCATGGCCGCAGTCAAATGACTGAAACAAGTAAAAGAATATACTGACAAGTGAAATCTCAACTTCACCACCCGGTATGAAGTAAGCATTACTGATGAGCATTAATTTCATGCAAAATTGATGTGCCACACTAATGCCCTCGCTTGCAGTGGGGAGGTTGTCTCCCTTGTCAGTACTTAGAATAGGTGTTTTTGTGGCTAAAGAATCGATGGCTCTTATTTCTAGAAGTGCTGATGCTCCCTGCACCCTTGGTCACTTGTCGTGACGGTGAATTATTTCCTCTTTGGTTTTAAATTGCGTCTAGAGTCACCTTAATTATTTTACACACATACATACTTCATATATATATATATATATATGAAAAAACAAGTCAGAATAGAAAATGCTAAAATAATTTTATAGTGAACATTTCAGTACCGGTTTCGGTCATTTCGAGACCTTTTCAACTGTAACGATTAAATAATTAAATTTAGAAAAATTAGAAGAAAAGTTTTTTTAAAGGAATATTTCTATAGTAGTGTTCAGATATAAGTGGCATTCTGCCTTTCTCTGACTCCCTTGTTTGCACTTGTGTGTTCGAGGTCGTTGTGTGTATATATATATATATATATGGGTTTACTTCCTCAACTGACATATTCACGAGTTACGTCGTTTTGTTTGTTTTTGTTTATTTTTCTCAAAGAAATTAAGGATAAAATAAGCTTCAAATTCTGTCGACTTATTCAGTTTGACGTCAGTCTCAATGGAAATATTTACAAGCATAAAAATTTTAAGAAGGAACACATTAAAACGAACACTAAAATGAAAAAGTCAAATAAAACATACGTGAAAATATGTAGAAACCATTTATTAAAACAGATACAAGCTATCTAAATTGTGAAATGTTTTTAGGCGTTACATCGATTTTTTAGTTAATTTTCACAGCTTGGAACCAATTAACGACGTAAATCGAAGCATACCTGTACATATACAAGGTGTCCCAAAAAATGTATACACACCTTAAATAATTGTAAATTTGGGGTTTATTATAATTTTCAACATGTAAAAGAATTTACAAATATCATTCTATTGTCTTGTTATCGCATGTTCTCAAACTGATGTCCGTTCTGCTCCAAACACTGCTGATAACGCGAAGCGATGGAATGGCACACATCATGGAACAATTCCCTTGGGATATTCGTACATTCATGTTCAATGGTTGCCCTCAATTGAACGACTGTTGCAGGTTTCTGTGCATAGACTTTGCCCTTTAGGTATCCCCATAAAAAGAAGTCTAGTGGTGTGAGGTCTGGTGAACGTGGAGGGTATTCGGCAAAACCTCTCCGTCCAATCCACCTGTTTGGCAAGATCCCATCAAGAAAGGATCTAACATCGCGATGGTAGTGTGGAGGTGCCCCATCTTGCTGGAAATAAAACTCTTCCTGTTCAAAGTCCTTTCTAATGCTTGGCATGACAGACTGTTGCAGCATGTGTATACATTTGTTTGGGACACGCTGTATATATAAATTCGATGTGTTGCGTTCCATTATTAATAAAGGAAGTACGAAACTGTATATTAGCAATTGGTTGATAACTGATGAAGAATTAGAGACCTTCTGTGTTTGTCTTCCGTCCGGTAGTATACGTTATGTCGTATGTTTATTTACCATACATTTTCTCATATATATATATATATATATATATATATAATATATATATATATAATATATATATATATATATATAATATAAATATATGCATATATACATACATATATGTACATACTTACATATATATGTATATATACATGCATTTGTGGGTACAGGACATCAAAAATACGCTAAACACAATGAGAAATGAAAACATAAAAACTAAAACATAGAAACGAATTTTTTTCGAACAACGAAAAATACAGAGAAACGAGACATGCAACAAAGAATATTCCCCTTCTTCAGTTGTCCCTGTTTCATCTACTCCGTATATATATATATATATATATATTATATATATATATACTAGCAGTATCGCCCGGCGTTGCTCGGGTTTGTAAGGGAAATAACTATAAAGCATTTTTAGAGAGTTATAGCCAGAAAATAGCAAAAAAATGGGAAAAAAATTATGGTAAATTTATTTTTGAGAGTTAAAAAGGTGGAGTTGCGTCCCCTAGACAGTCTGTGGTTTGTGTTTCTGATTCTCGACCCCATGTCGAATTTATCGATTTTTTGAGAACTGGGGGAACTTTTCAAAATTTTCGCTGCGTTAGTTTTGAATTATGACATTGGGCTATGTGTGTGTCAAGTTTCATCAGAATCGGTTGAAAGCCGTGGTCAGGGTGAGGGTACAACCTAACAGACACACAGAAACACACACAGACAAACTGCCGTTTATATATATATATATATATATAACAGATGAAAGACGGAAGATAGAATATACGAGAATTTATTATTAATCACGACAATTGTTTCGGCACATCTCGCATCGATTCCTCTTGTGAGTGCGTATGTGTGTGTGTGTGTTAATATGGAGTAACTGTCTACGTTTCCCTTGTAAAGGTTAAAAAACATGTCCTCCGCTAAAAGTTATCGAGTAATCCTCCAGTTTAATATTAAATTGTTTTTATACACAACTTGTAATCGGCAAATTAGGCTGTTCAGTAGTTCTCTATCCATCACACAGCCAGGATCTGGCACCCTCAGACTTCCACCTGTTCGATCGCATGTGATAATGGGGTAAATTTATGGTTGGTTTCTTCTTATCGTGATTTATGATAGAGATTATGTTAACATTGTCAACGCTTTCGACACTGGGTGAACGTTTTATTTTATATCTAAGCTGTGTAGGTTACCACAAAACAAAGACAGCAATAGGACGAGAAAAAGCATAGAGAAATATGATCTTCGTGTAGATCCTATTTATTGCCCTAGATTTATTTAACAACAGAAGTGCTAATTACTTTCTTCAAAGTAAATAGATGTGCACTGAGTCAGCATAAATGCAAATTTGCTGCTTTATTTGTTTGTTTTTTGTTGTTGTAGTTTATTTTTGTTTTGTTTTTTCAGCGATCAAATATCTGATATGGAATATGAGATGGCTAATATAGGGACATGTGTTCTTATAGCACATGAAGGCGACGAAATATTATACATCGTCTCTGAAGCATAGCATCTTACTACGCATAATATTGGGACAAATTTGCTTAGAGAGCTAGAGAGTTATGTCTTAAACGTTGTCCTTTAAGGGATATGTGATGACAGTGGAAAAACAATTGGCAAATTAAATACAAACTTGGTACCATTTCAAATATGATTGAAGCGTATTCGAACACATAAGAAAGCCATTCACTGTATTCTGTCATGGAGAAAATTCCTCGCTGTAAATAGGTATAAACACACCGAGTCAGGTTGTGGTGCTCCGTAACCAGACTGCTGGTGCATGCATTTCGGAGCGCTTATCTCCTCTTCAGCACCAAAGATAGGAAAGCTGACTCTGCAAACTGACGAGAGAGATAGATCCATCTTATTAAATTCGTATCATCGTACAATGAACCGCCGACTAGCGCAACCAATCATTGTACAATGATGGGAATACAGCAAGAGGAACATATCCCTCTCGTCACTTCACAGAGTCTACCTTTCCGGCTTCTGGTGTTGAATCGAAGAGAAGCACTCCGAAATGTACGCAATCCACCAGTCTGGATAGGAAGCGCTGCGAACTGACTCGGTGTGTGTACACCTAATTATTGACAGCGAGAAATTTTCTCCATGATAATATATGGTGAATTGCTTTCTAACATCTTCGAATATGTTTCAAGCATATTTGAACTGGTCCCAAGTTTGTATTTATATATCTCACTGCTAAGCGTTTCCATCCTACACTAAAATATATTACTGTATTAATACCTATTTCTTATTTCTTTACTACCCACAAGGGGCTAAACACAGAGAGGACAAACAAGGACAGACAAACGGATTAAGTCGATTATATCGACCCCAGTGCGTAACTGGTACTTATTCAATCGACCCCGAAAGGATGAAAGGCAAAATCGACCTCGGCGGAATTTGAACTCAGAACGTAGCGGCAGACGAAATACAGCTAACCATTTCGCCCGGCATGCTAACGTTTCTGCCCGCCCACCGCCTTATATTACTGTATTAATACGTGTTCCTATATATTTAACATTCAAATTCTGCCTAAATTTAAACTTTTCCCATCAATTACACTGATGATCAAGCAGCCGTTACAACGAAGTCCATTAAGTCGACGTACCTTAGAACAATACACTCGTTTCAATGTTAAATATCAAATTTCCTAGTGGAATCTCATTACGTATTGGTACAATTAAGAACAGTTAATAATGCGTTCAAATCACAGTATTTCGTTTTTAGTGAAACAAAATAAATGTAATGCATCAGTGCGTATTGCGACACAATGTTCTCCAACAGCAGTAAAATAGGCTTGTTTATCATCTCATACGTATTCAATTAAACTTGGAATTCATATTCTATGGTTTTTACATTAATATCCACTGGGGGAAAAAGCTAGGACATTTCTTGCTCTTTTGAATGAATATCTCTCACTTCCAAATTACCATACCTTAGTTAGTGCTAAAGCAATATGCCATGAAGGGAAGGCGGCGAGCTGGCAGAAACGTTACCACGTTGGGCGAAATGCTAAGCGGTATTTCGTCTGCCGTTATGTTCTGAGTTCAAATTCCACCGAGGTCAACTTTGCCTTTCATCATTTCGGGGTCGATTAAATAAGTACCAGTTACGCACTGGGTCGATATAATCGACTTAATCAGTTTGTCTGTCTTTGTTCGTCCCCTCTGTGTTTAGCTCGTTGTGGGTAGTAAAGAAATAGGTATTTCGTCTGCCGTTACGTTCTGAGTTCAACTTCCGCCGAGGTCGACTTTGCCTTTCATCCCTTCGGGGTCGATAAATTAAGTACCAGTTACGCACTGGGGTTGATATAATCGACTTAATCAGTTTGTCTGTCTTTGTTCGTCCTCTCTGTGTTTAGCTCCTTGTGGGTAGTAAAGAAATAGGTATTTCGTCTGCCGTTACTTCTGAGTTCTAATTCCGCCGAGGTCGACGTTGCCTTTCATCCTTTCGGGGTTGATAAATAAAGTACCAGTTACGTAATCGACTAGCCCCTCCCCAAAAATTTCGGGCCTCGTTCATAGAATAGAAAATGATATGCCATGAAGCGGTTCAGTCGTTATATTTAGATAAAGGCTCTTATGAAATATTATGTTTGTTTATAGGTCGAGAACTCCTTATTAGCTCACTCTGCACATTAAAACGAAGTGTATGCAATATCATAATATACAATAGCACAATTTAATGAGATGAACTTAACAATGAAAAATAATAACAATTTAATGTTAAGTTTCGTTCGTAGAGATGTGAAAATAAATGTCTTCAGAATTAAGTAAGATTTGAAGACTAGTTGTGTTAATAGGTATATATTCTGTTTATGTCAGTATGAATGCTTAGTATACACGATAAATGCGCAGATTTCTCTACTTCATTAGAATTATTTCAAATAACCAAAGAGAGAAACAATGCTGGAGTTGGGAATAAATGTCAAGTGCTTCTCTTAAGTTAAATAGATATCTTCTATGTTTTCAGACAAATACTTTATCCTCTAGCGAAGATATCCACCTATTAGCAATCGAAACTTGCTCAATGACAACGTTAGTTAATTCTAAAAGCTTTGTGTGAAAGACTTTATGCGGTCGAAAATGTATAATTGTAACGATATTTAAATTATTAAACTGTCTGATTTATTTTGCGCACTGTTAGGCATTTTCCTCTTATATATCACTAGCAGAGATACCCGGCGTTGCCCGTGTTACATACAATTGAAGAATTAGACTTTTCTGTTATATTTTCTCTAATGAACTGGAATATCTATGTTTCGAATTTTATCAAAATTGCAGATGAGGGATATTTCCCTCTTTACAACCCCCACAAAAAAAATTGAAATCATGCCACATATATCCCATACTACTGATTTTATACGCATATTCCAAAATTCCAGTCATATTGAACCTGTTAAAAAGATTTTGCTCCTGAAAAATGAAGGTCATGGAGCTCTAAAATGTGATATATATATATATATATATATATATATATGTACATCCATATACATACAATAGAGAGATATTTTTATTTCACTTTTAACACGTAATACTGAAATAGTGGAGAAGATATGATATTGCCCTAGGCAAAACGTTAAACATTTTTTTGCCCATGACACTACATGGACCCTAAGTAAGGCATGTGTTATATTTGAATGAAATTGGTTGTGTAGTTCTCACATACACATTCTCAGTTTTATATATATATAGATATACTAGGAAGGGATTAGCATTAGCTTAGGACTAGGAGGAAGCAATGGAATCTGGCTCTGCAGCTCAGGTGACAGCCAAGAGACTGGCGTTAAACCAGCATCTTGAAGCCCAACATATGGGTTGCATTGTTTGAGCCAGAATTCGTACATTGGGTTGTGAAGGAATCAAGACAGCAGGATGGGCCCGAGTGGTGGGAGCCCAACGTGAAAACGATGGCACAATTCGATCTTTGATGAACCAAAGAGATAAATTGATAAACGAGCCTGAGGAGATGCGTGAGGTCTTTCAGGTGCACTTCGCCCAGATTTTCGGGGTGGGGAAGCGGACCGGACAGTAAGAGGGACCTAACGGATTTCCTCGCCGGGCTGCCGCGCCTCTCAGAGCTTGACGCGGAGTGTTGTGAAGGGCCGATCATGCCTGAGAAGGTAATTGAGGCTATGGCGCACCGCGACGCGGGTAAGGCACCGGGACTGGATGGTCTACCCTATGAACTGTATAAGAGTATGCCAGACTTGTCCGGGCACCTGCTGGCGAATGTCTACACGAACTGGCAGCGGAATGGGTTCATTCCCAGATCTGTGCGCCGGGGAATAGTGAGGCTTGTCAGAAAGGACCCGAACAAGGGGGAACTGCATTGATAATTTTCGGCCCATCACTCTGCTAGACACAGAGTTGAAGATTTTGATCAAAGTGTTCTCGAAAAGATTGGCGCATGTCGCGGATGGCTTAATCGGGAAGGCACAGGCATGTGAAGTTTCCCGGTAAAACCATTCAGGATGATCTCCATCTTCTACAGTACACTGTAGAAGGGTTTCATAATGATTCTTGCAAGGGAGGGCCAGTGGTCGATTTAGACCATTAAAAGGCTTTTGATAGGGTAGACCATCATTACTTGGTGTCCGTTCTGGCACAGTTCGGCCTGGGTATTTGCTTCTTCAGCCATTGATGCGAAAATTGAGCCAGGATGGGCGGAGCTGGCCAATGTGTTCATTGCATCGGTCATCACCTACCGCCTAACCGTCGTTCCCTGCCCTGATTCGTAGTTGAGCAAGCTGGAAAGACAGCTCTTCTGCTTCTTGTGGAAGTGTTCGAATACGCTTGTGAGACGCTCTATTTGCTGCCAACAACCGTTAAAGGGTGGGCTAGGGATGCCTTGGCTGATGATGCGCAGGCACGCGCTGTGGTTGAGGCATCTGGATGATGATCGGGTATGGTCTCCGCTGGCGAAACAGTTGTTTTCCAAGTTCACTTGCTTCGGTGAACTGGAGATCTGGTTCTATCGTAGATCGAAGTTGGGTAGATGGTGTACGGAGTGTCGCAAGGCTCTCTGGATATTCCATCTCTCGGGCAACACCTGCGGTAGTGGTTCTACCACATTCTTCTATAGAGGGCTGGTAGAGGCAAAAATGTGACTTCAGCTTGGGGAAGCTCTAGGTCTCGACAATAATCAGCTGGCCAATCTGTTCCAACGTACATTCGGGCCGAAGGCACTGGATAACTTCCAGACGTCTTTAGGATGGCAATGTTACCGAGGAGCCTTACCTGTCCGGGACAAACACGCAATCATGGTGGCCCTAACCCACCGACCTGTCCAAGATGTGGGCGAGTCAGGGAAACCGTCCCGCATGCTATTGTTCAGTGTTCGGTTGTTTCAGATGTGTGGGTTTATGCTGAACAACTATTGTCTAGTACAGGAAGAGTACAGTTATCGACTGAGTCAATAGTAAAAATTGACCCACCGGATTTCCTACCGAAAGAAGGTAAGAATTGCTTTCTTATCGTAGTAGCAATTGCAAGAAAGGTGATTCGGAAGACGCGAATGAAAGGTTTAATAACAGGCATTTTATCTCTGTCCCTGAGTTGGTGAATTTCTTCACCTCCCACCTAAGAAGGAAAATAGGGCTAGAAACGTAGTCCAATCAAGAGAGCAAAAATTGTGTTATTCCAGCAGCAAAAAGTTTCCTTTTCGAACATCAGCAAACTACCAAACTGCAGTACTACTAAACGGCTAGCGTGCAAGCGTGGAAGTTATTTTCGGAGACTGGTCAATATAAAGATTGGCAAAGGACTGGCACCCCAAGAAAAACGATGGCGCAGTTGGACCGTCGAATCCACCGACTTTCGGAAGGCAACTGAATGCTGACAGACGTTGACATTTGTAAACAATTGTCCAACGAGAATGGTGTTATTTTTACACCATAAACCGTCCGCAACCGTTGAGTGAATTTGGACTACATGGACGAATCGCTAGGAAAAAGCCAATATTATTAGAAAAGTCAACTCAAACGTCTTAATTTCGCAAAAATCAATGCTCAATGGACAGCCGAAGATTGGTGCAGGGTCCTTTGGAGTGACGAGTCACGCTTCTGAATATTTGGATTAGATGGTAAAACATGTCTGACGTCGCCAAACCGAGGAATTCCATCCGAAATGCGTGAAAAAGACGATGCAAGCGGGGGTGGGGTGATGGTGTGGGCGGCATTTAGTAGCTTTGGTGTTGGCCCTCTTGTTAAAGTTGATAGAAAGCTAAATAGTGTAGGTTTTATGAATCTAATAAAGGATAATGTGCCATATTTGACTCACCAAATGCCTCCGGGGGCTATTTATCAGCAGGACAATAGTCCTGTGCACAAATCCAAAAAGGTTATGGAATTATTTGATCACCATAATATTGACGTAATCGAATGGCTTCCCCAGAGCCCGACCCTAAATCCTTGTGGAATTATGCTAAAAGAAAACATCTAATCGAAAACAATTATTCGATTATATCAATGAAATATGGCAAAACATTCCCATAGAATTTTGTAATCAATTAGCGAATTCAATGTCGAGGCGTTGTTCACTAGTTATTAAGAATGAAGACTACAACACAAAGTACTAATATGTATTTCGTTCTTGTTGCTCATTTTCGCTACAAACTTCAGCTTTAAATAAAATTATAATGATACGGTCTAAGTTTGCCGGTAAATTTGAAACGTTTAAATTATTATTTTATAAGAAATAGAACTTTTTATTTTCGCTAGTGATTTCTTTATTACGATTATACAATCGTTTACATAGAATTACAAATACATAACATACATGCAAAACAAATAATTAAGAGGTTCGATTAAAAAATTTTTCCATAACATTTGGATTAAAAAATTCGTCTATAAATTATCCTTTACGTGACCAATAGAATCTTATCACAGTTCATAACCTTTTGATCTTACCGAAGTTTCAAACCCCGGCAATTTATAAGGCCCCGCAGCTTTTGTTTCCTCTCCTCCCTCCATAGTTAAGCTGGGTTTCTGACACCCACCTTTTTTTCCACTTCCTTCCATCTTTTCTCATACACACCCCGTGGTAAGTTCCTCTTTTCCAGCCCCATTTTGCTCTTCAGATGATATCTGAAGTAAGTGAGCAAGCCGGGGCCCGAGACAAAGGATCCTATCGCGACTCCTTCCATTCTTGTTCTCCACATGCATTCTTTTACTACTGCAACCGTACAGTGAAAACATGCCTCACCTTCCTTCGAGAGTCCAGTTGGCGGTATCATCTTAATCATAGACTCAGCCGACAGCTGTACTCGTCCTAGATGCGATAACACGTGTTCTGCGTAACTTATCAAGTCTGACAACTTCCGACAGTGTACAAAGGCATGCTGGACGGTTTCATCGTCCAACTCGCACCTTGGACACGTTGGTGGCACTGGAATTCCGTGCCGCGATAACTTCTCGCGAACAGGTAGAGCGTTCCTATAGCACTGCCAGGCCAGGGATCTTTGGAAATTATCCAAGTACCCCGTCCTGAAAGTCTTTTTAAACAGGTTGGTAAGCTGGTCTTCGTCAAACCCCAGAGCCCCTCCTAGGACGTCGTCGTTCTTTGCCTCTACCAGCCTTCTATAAAATACCGAGGTGGTATTTCCGCAGCCGGCCTTGCCCGCCTTGTGGATCAGCGTGAGTGCCTGTCGGCACTCCCTTTGCCATAAAGTCAGTTTCCATCTTTTGATGCGACCGGGTTTAAAATCCGTTAAGGAGGCCAGTCTCGGGAAAAATTTCCCTGCCAGCGGACTCCACACCTTATCACCATCCAGGTGGTGCCAGAGATGCTTCAGCCTCAACGCATGTCTGCGCATCATCAGCCAAGGCATTCCTAACCCACCTTTTAACGGTTCCTGGCAGCAAACGGAGCGCCTCACAAGTGGCTTTCCTCCCTTCCACAAAAAGCGGAAAAGGATTCGCTCCAACTTGTTAAGCCATGAACCGGGGCAAGGGACAACGGTCAGGCGGTAAGTGATTACAGATGCAATGAACATCTGCACCACCTCCGCCCTTCCTTTCAAGGACAGAGACCTTCCGGACCAGGTCCGTACTATGGCCTCCACCTTGCTCGTCACCTCACTCCAGTTCCTCTCCGTTTGGGAGTCTGGCCCAAACCAGACTCCTAGCAACTTAACAGGGCCATCCGTCCAGTGTCCCACGACGCTGGACGATATCGACTTGCTCCTCCAGGTGCCGAGGCGCAAGCCAACCGACTTGTCCTTGTTAACCTTTGCTCCTGCCACCGCCTCGTATCCTCTGATAGCCTCTTCCACACAAGGTAGCTGGGCCTCATTGGACACGATGAGGGTGACGTCATCCGCGTAAGCAGTAACCGACCTCCCACCTCCGATCTCATCCGAGTTGCTTCCCAGCCTCTCCAACTTTCGCAGCAATGGCTCAAGAGCCAACACGTACAAAAGTGGTGACAAGGGGCACCCTTGACGAACTGAACATTCAATCGAAAACGGTTCCGTTAGGTAACCGTTTATCTGGACGGTGGACTTGATGCCGCTATACATAGCGGAGATCCACCCGCGAAATTCAGGGCCCAGTCCAGCCGCTTCGAGGACCGTCGCCAGGTACTCATGGTCTACCCTATCGAAGGCTTTACTTTGGTCTAAATGGACCATTACCCCTCCCTTGCCGGTTAATTTACCCACCCTGTCTAAGGTGTAGCGTATAAGGTGAAGATTGTCCTGGATCGACCTGCCTGGAATTGCACATGTCTGTGCTCTCCCTACAAGTTTCTCCACGACAACCGTCAACCTTTTTGCCAACACCTTGGCCAAAATCTTTAACTCTACATTAAGTAGAGTTATGGGCCTGTAGTTACTAATGTTATCCCCCTTGCTCGGGTCTTTCTGGATTAGCGTCACCACTCCCCGGCTTACAGAGCTGGGAATTCTCCCATTCTGCTGCCAGTTCGTGTAGACGCCTGCCAATATTCCCCCGAACAAGTCCGGCATACTTTGGTAAAACTCGTAGGGCAGACCATCCAACCCCGGCGACTTCTCCCCGGCGCATCCGGCCAGTATCCCCTCTATCTCCGCAGGAGTGATCGCTTCTTCACAGCACTCCACCTCACGCCCCGAGAGCCGCGGTTCGCCGGCCAGGAAGTCCTTTAAGGTCCTCCCTCGCTCCGGCGCCACACCACCCCCGAACACGCGGGCGAAATGCTGGTGAAGAAACTTTTGCATCTCCTCCTGTCCATAGATCTTTTGTCCCTGTTCGTCAGTTAAAGATTTGATTGAGGCTTTGTTGCCTCTCTGACTCTCCACACGACGGGCCCATCCGGCAACGTTAATACCTTCTCGTTTTCCAGCGCGTAGCTTAGCTCTGACTCTGCAACCTTCGTGTTTGGAGTTAAGGTGACGGTACAATACCGTCCTTGCCGCCAACACTCCGGATGCAGAGCCAGCTTCCATTGCCTCGTCTAGATTCTTAACTAAATCGCCCTCTAGACTAGCCCTATCTATCCTTAGCTGATTGCTAAATCTAACGGACTCTGAACGAATGGCTCTTTTGAGGGCGTGCCACCATCTATTGTTAATGATGGTGCCACACAATGCCCTCTAACTAACACCTTAATCCGGGTACGGAAGTCTTCACAATTCAAAATAGCCTTGTTCAGCTTCCAGTACCCGGGTCCCTGTCTATGACACTTGTCTAATTGCATCCCACACGTCACAAATTTGTGATCCGAGTGGGTACAATATGAAATTGTGGACAACTAAACGTATCCTTATCTCTTTTCTTAATAAATATCCTATCTAGATACGATCTGTGTGAGCCGTCGTTGTTACTCCACGTCCACTGTGGCACGCTCGGCTCATCCAGTCGGTAACGGTCTACTAGATCAAAGCTCTCTAGTAGACCCTTGAGGCTAGGGTTCCCCTTCCTCTTGGTTGAGCCAACACTGTCGACCCGCGCTTCAAGGACAGTGTTAAAGTCCCCTACTAGGATTACCGTTTTCGACGTCGCTAAAAAGGGCTCCAGGTTCCGAAAAAAACCCGCCTGTCTACTCTCGTTCGGAGCGTAGACAGCTACCAACCTGAAGGACTGTTTACTTACGTGGGTCACATCCAGAACAACCAGCCTGCCTTCTGGGTCCAGAAAGACAGTACTTACCTGCAAGTCCAAGCTCTTCCTGATAAGGACTGCCACGCCTCTGCCTCTTCCTCGGCTAGGAGAAACAAATTTCTCGAACCCATTTAGAAGAGGCGAGAACGCTTGGGCCCCGTTCATCTTGGACTCGGTTGCAATAGCTATGTCTACACCATGTGTCGTGAGGTCGTGCAGGAAGCAAATTTGCTTCCATTTCGACCCCATTCCACGTACATTTATACAACCCAGCTTAGCCATTCTAGGTGAGAGAGAAAAATAAATGTACTCACGGTTGGGAAAGGGAGCATGACAGTTTAAATCTGCCTGCTTCCCCTTCTTCCTCCCTTGTAGTCGTAGCTGCAGGGCTCTTGACCGGCGTTGCCACCGGGCTCTGGGTGGGTGTGGTTGCCGGGGTTATCACAAGTTTGCCCTCCATTACTTCGTTAGTCACGTCTCTGATCAGTCTGTTCTTTAGATGTTCTTGAAGAACTTCTTCCTTCCACTCGTCTTCCTTTATTTTCGCGAAGCGAGTGGTTGCTTTTATATCTGTTTTATTATTACCCACAAGGGGCCAACAAAGAGGGGACAATACAACCTGATGTGGGGTCAGATTCTCGGATGGGGTTACAAAAGGATGAGTTTAAAAATTCCAAAAATTCACAAAAATGCAAAAATTATAAAAATCGAATGAAAAAAAAACAGACCGGAAGACATTACAGGTGGAGTGGGGGCGGGTTCAGCTCGGACCCCACGAGCCCCGCCTCACCACTGATACTTTTGGTTTCGTTCTGATTTACATTTATGTGGTGTCATCCATTCTCAACTTCCGTGCTACATCCTTCCATCGTTCTTCATACACTCTTTTAGTCAGGCATTTTCTCTCCAGCCCTATCTTCCTTTTCAGGTGGTAGATGAAGTAATTCATCAACCCAGGGCCGGATATGAACTTACCTGACCGTGTACCTTTCATTCTCGTCTTCCATATCACCTCTTTCGCAATTGCTACCACAACGAGAAAACAATTCTTACCTTCTTTCGCGAGGAAATCTGGTGGGTCAATTTTTTTATACACTCAGTCGACAGCTGTACTCTTCGTGTGTTTGACAACAGCTGTTCGGCATAAACCCACACCTCAGACACGACCGAACAATGAACAATAGCGTGCGGGACGGTTTCCCTATCCCGCCCGCATCTTGGACACATCGGACTGTCCCGGCCACCGTGCCTTGCGAGTTTATCCCGAACAGGTAGAGCTCCTCTGTAGCATTGCCATGCCAGAGACTTCTGGAAGTTGTCCAGTGTCTTCGGCTCGAACGTACGTCGGAACAGACTGACCAGCTGATTATCGTCTAGACCCAGGGTTTCCCCCAAGGTGTCTTCACATTTCGCCTCTACCAACCCTCTATAGAAGAATGTGGTGGAACCCCCACCGCAGGCGTTGCCCGAGCGACGGAATAGCAGGAGAGCCTTGCGACACTCCGAATGCCATGTACCGGGTTTCGATCTACGATTCGGCCAGGATTTCCGTCCACCGAAACTAGTGAACTTGGGAAACATCAGTTTTGGTAACGGAGACCACACCCGTTCACCATCCAGGTAGAGCCACAGATGTCTTAACCTCAGCGCATGTCTGCGCATCATCAGCCAAGGCATCCCTAGCCCACCCTTTAACGGTTGTTGACAGCAAGTAGAGCGTTTCACAAGTGGTTTCCCGCCCTTCCACAAGAAGTAGAAGAGCTGTCTTTCCAACTTGATCAACCACGAATCAGGGCAAGGAACGACGGAAAGGCGGTAGGTGATAACCGATGCGATAAACACATTGGCTACCTCCGCCCTCCCTTTCAGGGATAGCCACCGCCAAGACCAGGTCTTGGTTACTGCAGCCACCCTGCTCGATACCTCGCCCCAATTCTTCTCTATTTGGAGGTCTGGACCGAACCAAACCCCTAGCAACTTAATCGGACCCTCCGTCCAACGTCCCACGACGCTGTCAGGAGGCATCGACTTGCCTCTCCAGGTGCCGAGTTGCAAGCCGACTGACTTTTCGCGATTAACTTTTGCTCCTGTCACCGTCTCGTAAACCTCTATGGCCTTGCCTACTTTACGTAGGTGGTCCATTTCGGTTACGATGATGGTGATGTCATCCGCGTACGCTGACACCGATTTTCCACTACCTGGCTGTCTCGGGATGCCGCTCAGTTTTCGCAGTAATGGCTCAAGAGCCATCACGTACAAAAGCGGGGAGAGCGGACACCCTTGACGAACCGAGCGCTTGATGTTGAACGGCTTCGACAAGAAGCCGTTCACCCGAACTACCGAGTCGATGTTGTCGTAAATTTGGATAATCCACCTGAGGAAGCCAAGGCTCAGCCCGAACTGTGCCAGGGCAGATACCAGGTAGCGATGGTCGACCCTATCGAATGCTTTAGATTGGTCTAAATGGACCAGTGCCCCACCCTTGCCAGAATCGCTATTAAACCCCTCTATAGTGTACCGCATAAGATGGAGATTATCCTGAATGGTTCTGCCAGGAACGGCACATGTCTGTGCCTCCCCGATCAGACCATCTGCGACACGCGCCAATCTTTTCGATAACACTTTGGCCAAAATCTTCAACTCTGTGTTTAGCAGAGTGATGGGCCTGAAATTATCAATGCACTCCCCCTTGCTCGGGTCCTTTCTGACGAGTGTCACTACTCCCCGGCGCACAGATCTGGGTATGAGCCCGTTCTGCTGCCAGTTCGCATAGACCTCCGCCAGTAGGTGCCCGAACAAGTCTGGCATACTCTTATATAACTCATAGGGTAGACCATCTAAACCCGGCGCCTTGCCCGCGCCGCAGTCCGCCATCGCCTCAACCACCTCCCCAGGCGTGATTGGCCCTTCACAGCCCTCCGCATCTCGCCCTAGGCAAAAAGTTCAAAATTGTTTTTGACGATGACACCCTCCGGACCCTAAGTAAGGCATGTGTAAAATTTGAATGAAATTGGTTGTGTAGTTATCAAGTTTTAGGGAAACACACAGACAGACAGACAGACACACACACATTCTCAGTTTTATATATATAAAGATTATTTAAACACAATGTTTCAAGATAACATATGAAATTCAAATATACATATATAAAGCCGAGTGTTTTGAAATAATTTATTAAGTATTTTTTTTCAAATGATTACTATTGCTTTCAAAATTTGGCACAAGGCCAGCAATTCTGGGAGAGGAATTTAGTCTATTATATCGGCCCCAGTGCTCAACTGATCTACCCCGATAGGATAAAAAGCAAAGTCGTAATATTCCTCGTATCCATATAGACAAAAATACATACATAAAAATGTATTAAAAATTATAAACAACGGAAATTATAAAATATAAAAAGATAATAAAATATGAAATAAAATTAAAACATTATATAGAAAACAAAAATAAATTAAAATTTTTGATATAATGAGAATAATAAGAAATAAATAGAGAGAAAAGACTTAAAATATTTTAGTGTGTTTGGATATAAACGTAAATATAATTTTGTAACATGATTTCTTACACGTTTCTTGACAACTGGTTATATGAAATGTTTATAAGTTATTGTAAAAGGCTTGCCTGTCTGTCCGTGTATGTGTGTGAACACTATGAATGTTTATACGTGTATGTGCATGTGTATAGATATCATGTATGTAAATATATGAGGATAGATATTCATAAATGTAAATAAACCGGTAGTTGAAAAGCTATATTCACAGCAATACGTGCATAAATGAAAGGATGAACAGACAGAAAGACCTTTGAAGATATAGCTACAAAGTGTAAGAGACAAACAGATATCTGATGACAAGGAAAATTTGGGGATTTATGCGCATTTACACATACGAAGGGGTGCTGAGAAGTTCCCGGTGTTAAGGGTATCACAAAAGGCCTGGTTGGAGGCCCGACCGTCTGAGGTTTTTTTGGGGTTTTTTTACAGGGCTTAGAAAAACTGAAAGACCGCTGCAATAAATGCGTGAATCTGAGAGGGGAATATGTTGAACAAAATCATAATTAACCGATCCTCCTGTACTTTCTTTTACCCAAAGCCAGGAACTTTTCAGACCCCTCACATGTAGATGCGTCTGTGCTGCATAATTTTATGTGTGTTCGCATATGCATCAATAATCCTGCATACAAGGTGATATATGTATAAATGTGTGTGTGTTCGTATACATCTCCGTTTTTGTTCTCTTCTATTTTTTAACACTTAGAATCTTCCTTAGAGGAAGATTCAGCGTGACACAGTGTGTGACAAGGCTGGTCCTTTGAAAATACAAGTACAACAGAAACAGGAAGAAAGAGTAAGAGAAAGTTGTGGTGAAAGAGTACAGCAGGATTTTCCACCACCCGTTACCGGAGCTTCGTCGAGCTTTAGGTACTTTTGGTCAATAAACACTCAGAACGCCCGATCTGAGAATCGAAACCGCGATGTTACGACCGCGAGTCCTCTGCCCTAACCATTGGGCCATTGCTATAAAAGCTATAAAAGAAGGAACTGATTTCTAACAAAGATACAAAGCTCCAACATTGGAATGTAGATATCAAACACAAATGAACACATTGAAGTTGAGAAAAGGCTAAAATATTTTTGCTGTTCCGATCATAGATTGTAATTGCAATGTGCATGTTAGCTGGTCGATTTCTTTTTCTGAAAGTCTCAGCTTATCTAGATCGTCACTTAGGAATTTGCTCATAAAAACCAAATATACCAATTATTGTTGGTACAAATGTGAATTTATTATCTGGATATAGATGCTGGTGGAGGCACATGGCCCAGTGGTTAGAGCAGCGGTCGAGGGATCGCGAGTTCGAATCTCAGACCGGGCGATGTATGTGTTTATGAGCGAATCACCTAAGCTCCATGCGGCTCTGACAGAAGGTAATGGCGAACTTCTGCTGACTCTTTCACCACAACTTTCTCTCTCTTTACTCCTGCATCTTGCAGATCACCTGCGACGGACCGGCGACGCCAAGGAAACCGGGAAACCACCCCTTATGAGCCAGGCATGGCTCGAAAAGGAACAAACATATAGATGCTGGATATTTAGAAGCCGTTATCTGAAGTCATCCTCTTTATTTTTAGTTTTCAAAAACATACACATCAACAAGACAGCTGACATCTGTAATGTTACATAGTTTTTCTTGTTATGTTTGCTTTTGGGAAACGTTTCGATGAGAAAGTTCCACTAATATTCCTTGTGTTGATATTTACGCAGAAATGCAATAGCAATGGGGTTCTCTATATTTAGTTTTTGGGATGCATACTACAGTAATCTCTCAACTATTTCGGGTGTTATGTTTCAAACTCCCCCGCGGTGGGGGATCCGCGAAGTAGAACTAGTACTGTACTGTATATGTTTTTTTATTATTTTTATAATTTGAATATATTATTTTATTATAAATGCAAAACAACACCACGGAGAAACAGACGTAAGCTTCAATAATAAACCGCGATATGGCGAGGGGGTTACTGTATATTGTTTTAGCAACAACGTCGTGTCGCAAATGAAGGTTGTACCTTCATGATATTTGTAGACAGTTTCTGATCACATGGGTGATGTGATCTCTTCCACAGAAATGTTACATAATCGATGTTTTCGGTTGCATCTCGAGGCTCCAACAGCTTCACATCCCTTTTGCTTCTTAAAAATTTTGTTGCAGTCTCCTGTTCCTGGCGTGCAAATGCATAGCCAATGAATGTGACATAGCCTTCACGAATCGAAGAAAGGTTACTCTTCACGCCATCTTCAAGTCTTCTCAAAACATACCAGCGCATGGTCTTCTTTTGTTATGCTGAGCTATTCACATCCAGTTCTTCATGTAAGTTCTTTCTCCTGTTCTAGAATTGTCTGGGATGTTGTCAGGCAGACTGTTCTTCCTGAAAAACTCACCGAATGCACACAAGATGTTTTCTCTTCTCTTTTCAGCACTAGGATTAATTTTTATTCTTTTATTCTTTTAGTCTTTTACTTGTTTCAGTCATCAGACTGCGGCCATGCTGGAGTGCCGCCTTTAGGCGAAGAAATCGACTGCAGGACTTATTCTTTATAAGCCTAGTACTTATTCTATCGGTCTTTTTTGCCGAACCGCTAAGTTACGGGGACGTAAACAAACCAACATCGCTTGTCAAGTGATGGTGGGGGGACAAACATAGACAAACAAATACACACACACATACACATATATATATACATACAAACTACATGATTCTTTCAGTTTCCGTCTACCAAATCCACTCGCAAGGCTTTGGTCGGCCCGAAGCTATAGTAGAATACGCTTGCCCAAGGTGCCACACAGTGGGACTGAACCCGGCACAATGTGAATGGGAAGCAAGCTTCTTACCACACAGCCACGCCACTTTTTTTTTTCGTTGTTGTTCCTTGACAGTCGAAGGTTGTTTGCACTGATTTTCTGTCTCTTTCACCTTCATCTCTTTTTACGTAGACCCTGTTGGTATTACCGTTTCTATGGAAGTTTCCACTTGATGTCAGAATCTTGCACGTTTTAATGTCTGTGGAGTGGTTTTACTCTACAGACCAGTCAAGTATCCCAAATACTGGTAACAGCACTGTTATTGCAAATACAGTGAGATATTGTCTGGTTGTAACAGGTGTGTTCCGACTACGATATTTTTCTATGTCTGGAGTAATATTCTTGGATCACTCTATCGTTATTCACAGTACCTTCATATGATGTTTTCATTTATAACTATGCGTTTGCAACATTCTTTGTGTGGAACAGGAGAGATAGAAAGTCTATTGATGAACATGTTTTGGGGGTTGGGGGACGGATTTTCCACGTTCAGCAATCAAATCCGAGTATTTCATTTGGCCAAATTCCATTCCTATGACAGCTGAAAATGTTATTGAAGTCCAACAGTAAACATTTTAAACGTAGGTCTTCACATCATCTACAAAGAAATTACATTGGCATCTCTGGTAGTTGCAGACCCTAGCATATAGCCATAGGATTCTTGTAGCAAAACTGATAATGGATTTAATGCCAAAATAAACAGAATTGCAGACAGACAATCTCCTTGGGATATTCCCTTTGAAATATTTTTAACATCATAGACGGTCGTTCCGCCCTTATGCATGTATGTTTGTGTATATATAGTGTATATGTTCGTATGATTGTATAAGTATATACAAATATTTATAGATATAGATAGATATACCAATATACGTACATATATATATATATACATAGAGATGTGTGCGCACATACACACACACACACATATATATATATATATATATATATATATATACATAATCAAAATAAGTAACAGGATTTCAAGTAGTAATGCTGTAGGACCGTTTCAAGCGATTCTATTTAATTGAAAAATGCAATCATTACATCAATTTAAATTCAGTGCTATCTTCAGCTGCACAAACATGGAACTTCAACAGACAAGATACATTAATATAATTTTTCTTAAATATTTTAACAGAGCAAAAGGATGGAAGAAATTCGTGTTGTCGCTAAGAGAACAGACTACAAATTTTTAGAGTGACATGGAACAGAGTGCGGGGTCATAGGGTTGTATTTCACTTCCAGTTTATTTATCTCTTTGGTAAAGTGATAGATAAATTGGAAATGAATCACAACTCTATGACCACCCACCCCCCACATTGTATTCCATGCCACTCTAAAAAATTGTAGTCTGTTCTCTTAGCTATTCTTGCTACAATAGCAACAACATGAATTTCTTCCGTCCTCTTCCTCTGTTAAAATATTTAAGATTTATTATATTGATGTATCTTGTCTGTTGAAGTTCCATATTTGTGCAGCTGAAGATAGCGCTATATTTAATTTGATGTAATGATCGCATTTTTCTATTAAATGGAGCCGCCTCAGACGGTCGTACTGCTTTACTACTTGAAATCCTGAGAATATATAAATCCAAGATGAACTAAAATGCACCATAGCCTGATTATGACTTAGGTGGCCGAAATTACGAAGTCTCTGTCAACAATAATAAGCCGGAAGGGGAATCATAGACCTAAAAACCCGAACTTTTATCCTCCTGTTCAGATATCGGTAGCGCCAAACAACCTTGTCCAATGAGTCCACAACTGCACCAGCATGTCCAAGTCTTTTCAGAACTTCAGACTCGCAGCTAATGCCGCTATGAATCTCACTACTGTGATAAATGACTTGGTCCACAGCTTCGACATTTTCAACCGCAACAGAAATAGACGATGTGAAGTTCACCAAGAAGCCAACGAAAGACTGAATATTTGTATTGACCTAAGATACTTTAAAGCCAAATAGCTCTGCTTCCTCGCTCAACAAAAGGAGCAATCACGCTAACAGATTCGATTCGTTTCAATGTGAATGGAGTAAATGTTACTGAGAAGCTATAACGATAGCGAAATATTGATTTCTATCATTATCGTTTACCTCAAGCGAGTTGCCTCGCCTGCCTAGGACAGTCAGTATACTTTAACACCGGTGTTGAGTAGGAAGCTTTGCCAGGACGCTATACCGCAGCAAACTGGCGTATAAACAAAAATTAAAACACATACAGTAATCCCTCGACTATCGCGGATATTATGTTCCAAACTCCGCGATAGGTGAACATCCGCGAAGTAGAAGCAGTACTATACTGTATTTGTTTTTGCTGTTTTTATTCTATATATTTATTTTATTATAAATGCAAAACAACACCATACACTCGCCTCCCGAGTTCCGTTTTCCATACAGTGTGTGCGATTCTTTGTTTACTCATCTATAGTATACTAAATATTTTCTTTTAATATATTTTAATTAATGTGTTATATAGTGCAGTAAGGTACTGTATTTATATTTATTATTTTTTTTTTTTTTTTTTAGACGTGAAATGCTTAATTTACTACAGAAATGATTAAAATCTAAAATAATATAAATACCTATCGGTCGCAGAATGTACTGAGAAGTCCACGATATAAATTTACATATATTAACCAGAAAAATTCGCGATGAACTGGGAGCGCGATAGATGAACCGCGATATGGCGAGTGTTTACTGTACATTATGTATGTGCAACGGTTAATGTTTACGTTATTAGAACTGTCTTTAATTCGCAACTTAATACATACATACTTACATACATACATACATACATATACGTGTGTGTGTTGTGTTATTTACCTAGAAATTATTTTCTATTCGAATTCTTTTGTTATTACAAAGACTAAAATTTGTTATTACAAAGACTAAAATTTACTTTCCCATACAGTCTGTGTGTAATCCTCAATGTTTAAATAAGACTTGAAAATCCTCGTACAAAATGCCAGTCTCTATATAAAATAGTTTTAAATGTACTACCAATATTCAGTCCTTTTCGGCAGTTAGATAGATAGATAGATAGACAGACAGAAAGATGAATAGATAGATAGATAGATAGATAGTTAGATGGATGGACGGGCGGATGGATAGATAGATAGATAGGTAGGTAGGTAGGTAGATAGATAGGTAGATAGATAGATAGACAGGTAGACATAGATAGGTAGATAGATAGACAGGTAGACATAGATAGGTAGGTAGATAGATAGACAGGTAGACATAGATAGGTAGGTAGACATAGATAGGTAGGTAGACAGATAGACAGGTAGACAGATAGATAGATAGATAGATAGATAGATAGATAGACAGGTAGGTAGGTAGATAGACAGGTAGACATAGATAGATAGGTAGGTAGGTAGATAGATAGACAGGTAGACAGAGATAGGTAGGTAGATAGATAGATAGATAGATAGATAGATAGATAGATAGATAGATAGATAGATAGATAGATAGATAGATAGATAGATAGACAGATAGCGATATTGCAGGAGTGTGCACAGTTACGAAAGAAATGCACATATCTCAGAAGATGAAAGCCATCTCATATTACTAATGATCAATAATGATATCTCTACATTGAATAATACAATAATCCGGCTTATTCTTATTTTGGATCTTCAAATTTATTTGTGTCTATTCTCAAGTCATGTAATCATTCTCTCAAACAAGATATACCAATCGAAAATACACTCGGTTCTACATCACGAAAACTGGAATGTTTAGACATATAAATACTGATCTAAACTTTTAAATTCCGCCCACTAAATGGTTTAACCTGCTTAGTTTGACTCCCGCCACCGCTGCTGCCAAAAGTTAATGTGACAGTACACATTGCGTCTACATAATATTTGAACACGCAACACTTGTTAAGTGAGATGACCACCTACAACATATTTTAACAGTCTGCCGTTTCATTCTCAATATCAGTATTACCCTCGAGGCGGCGAGCTGGCAGAAATGGTAGCACGCCGGGCGAAATGTTGAGCGGTATTTCGTCTGTCGTTACGTTCTGAGTTCAAATTCCGCCGAGGTCGACTTTACCTTTCATCCTTTTGGGGTCGATAAATTAAGTACCAGTTACGTACTGGGGTCGATGTAATCGACTTAATACCTATGTCTGTCCTTGTTTGTCCCCTCTGTGTTTAGCCCCTTGTGGGTAATAAAGAAATAGGTATTTCGTCTGCCGTTACGTTCTGAGCTCAAATTCCGCCGAGGTCGACTTTGCCTTTCATACTATCATGGTCTATAAATTAAGTACCAGTTACGTACTGAGGTCGATGTAATCGACTTAATACCTATGTCTGTCCTTGTTTGTCCCCTCTGTGTTTAGCCCCTTGTGGGTAATAAAGAAATAGGTATTTCGTCTGCCGTTACGTTCGGAGTTCAAATTCCATCGGAGTCCACTTTGCCTTTCATCCCTTTCAGAGTCAATAAAATAAGTACCGTTTGAGTACTGCGGACAATGTAATCGACTCATGCCCTTTCCCAGACTTGTTGCCCTTGTTACAAAATTTAAAATCAATATTAGCATTACCTTCAGGTGATTTTTTTTTATTACGCTCAGGGGGCTATACAAAGAATGGGACAATACAAGAGGTGACAAACATAAACTCGGGGAACTTAAAAATACAAAAAGAAGATGAAATAAGAAGAAAAAATAAAAGAAACGAATGAAAATATGAAAGAGTATAAAATAAGGCGCAATGCCCCTTCGCAATGCCCACTCGGCCCAGAAGTCGAGTGGTTACATTTAGACAGTTTTTTTTTCTTTTTCATAAATGAATAACTATTTTAATAGTCTTTTTTTTTTTTCTTAGCATTACCTTTAGGGCGGCGAGCTAGCAGAATCGTTGGCATGTCGGGAAAAATGCTTAGCGGCATTTCATCCGTCTGCGTGTTCTGAGTTCAAATTCCACCGAAATGGACTTTGCCTCTCATCCCTTTCGGGGTCGATAATTACTGAGGGCAATGTAATCGACATACCCCTCCCCTAAACTTCTGCCAAAATTTGAAACCAATATTAAACTTCATAATTTAATGTTCTATCGTTTCTTTTATCATTTATTATTTATTTCCCACAGGGGGCTAAACACAGAGGACAAACAAGGACAGACAAACGGATTTAGTCGATTACATCGACCCCAGTGCGTAACTGGTACTTATTTAATCGACCCCGAAAGGATGAAAGGCAAAGTCGACCTCGGCGGAATTTTTACTCAGAACGTAATGGCAGAGGAAATACCTATTTCTTTATTACCCACAAGGGGCTAAACATAGAGGGGACAAACAAGGACAGACATAGGTATTAAGTCGATTACATCGACCCCAGTGCATAACTGGTACTTAATTCATCGACTCCGAAAGGATGAAAGGCAAAGTCGACCTCGGCGGGATTTGAACTCAAAACGTAACGACAGACGAAATACCGCAAAGCATTTCGCCCGACGCGCTAACGTTTCTGCTAGCTCGCCGCCCTTTTACCATTTATTATTGCTGTTGTTAAAGTGGTGATCTGGCCTCGGACAAAATTCTTAGTGGCATCTCTTCTTACTCGTTACTTTCTAGGTTTAAATTCCACAAAGATCAACTTTGACATTGATCCTTTTGGGATGGATAAAATAAAGTATCAGTCAATTAATGGGACCGATGTAATCGACTTGCCCATTTCCCTCAAAACTTCAGGCCGTATACCAAGATTAAAATGAATTATTGCTGTTGTTGTTGATGCCTATGATAGTTTTGATAATACAGACCAAAGGATCAAATGCATTCCAACCATGCACATCACACCTATTCAGATTCAGTGTAATTATGACTCTGTAATCCAGCGAGTTCTTTCTTTAATAAGAATGTAAGATGCTATAAGAATGATTTGGACCGCTATTTCTAACAGATAGACTGACCACGTACCAATTCCTCCATTAGCTTATATTGTTTGTTCCTTCTCGAGTCACACCTGGCTCATTAAGGCCGGTTTCCCGGTTTCCTTGGCGTATAGGTTCCCCACCTGGACGGGATGCCGGTCCGTCGCAGATGAGCTGCAAGATGCAGGAGGAAAGAGTAAGAGAAAGTTGTGGCCAAAGAGTCAGCAGAAGTTCGCCATCACCTTCTGCCGGAGCCGCGTGGAGCTTAGGTGTTTCGCTCATAAACACACACATCGCCAGGCCTGAGATTTGAACCCGCGATCCCTCGACTGCGAGTCCACTGCTCTAACCACTAGGCTATGTGACTCCACCATTAGTGTATATAAGCACCATGAACATACTGTTTTTGTCGTATTCAGTTACACTATTACTCAATAACATCATGGTGTTAAGCCACAGCAAAATTTTCTTCAGCAACGTTAATATAACATTCCTTTGTGGTAAGTTTTATTGTATATACTTAATGTGTCATGTGATCCAGTTCGGTAGTCACGTGAAACTAGAATCTTACTTTACTCTTTTACTTGTTTCAGTCATGTGACCATGCTGGAGCACCGCCTCTAGTCGAGAAAATCGACCCCAGGACTTATTCTTTGTAAGCCTAGTACTTATTTTGTCTATCAATTTTGCCGAACCGCTAAGTGACGGGAACGTAAACACACCACCACCGGTTGTCAAGCGATGTTGGTGGGGCAAACACAGACACACAAACATATATATATATATATATATGTATATATATATATATACGACTGGCTTCTTTCAGTTTCCCTCTACCAAATTCACTCACAAGGCTTTGGTCGACCTGAGGCTATAGTAGAAGACACTTGCCCAAGGTGCCACGCAGTGAGACTAAACCCGGAGCCATGTGGTTCGTAGCAAGCTACTTACCACACAGCCACTCCTTAGCCTATAGTTATGGAATTTAATATGACTTCCAAAAGTAAAAAAAAAACTTCCAATGACAACTGTATTACTTGCATGAACTCTTTACTGTATGGCTGCTATAAAGGACTGGAACTTATTACAGATATCAGCATCGTTCGAGTTTAGAATAAAATACTTTACGTTTTAGAATAGAATCCTGCACAATTAGAGCATCGGCTAGATTGTTTTGCATTGATCGTTCAGGCACTCTAAGTTCGAATCTTGCTGTAGTCAACTTTACCTTTCATCTTTTCAAAATTGATAGATAAAATACCACCGGTTTTGGGATAGATTCTTCTGCAAAGAGAAGAAATCCAGTGTGTTCAGACTTGGAAAGGATGGGCTCCACTAGGTTTTTAAGACATTACTCATGCAACGACAGCATCCCTTCAGCTCCACCATGAGTTAAGGATTCAAGGCAAAGCAAGGCAAAATAGAGTACCAGTCAAATATAGTAACCTATCTAATCAGTTTAAGCAACCCCAAAATTCCCCGAGCAAGGGAATGTCGAATTAGAAACGGTAAAGTATCGGATTACAACGCTTCATGCTCTGAGTTCAAATAACATCACTGTTGACTTTATTATTTTCTTTCTTACTCCCTTTGATTCATAAAGTAGATACCAGTAATATATTGGTTTCAAATTTTGACACAAAGTCAGCAATTTTGGGATGGATTTATGTCGATTGCATTCATCCCAATGCTCAATTGCTGCTTATTTTATCAACCCCGAAAGGATGAAAAGAAAGTCGACCTCGGCGGAATTTGAACTCCGAACGTAAAGATAGACGAAATGCCACTAAGCATCTTGCCCGATGTACTAATTATTCTTTGAACCACTAATATATTAATATTTGATTCAACTGTCCATTCAGCTGTAAATTTTGCACTTTCTTTTTTTTTGTTTTACAAAACTGAAACCTTATACCAAATTTAGACATTAGTATCTTTCTCATCTCATAAGCGACAAACTAAATGCATTCTAGTTTAAGTGTTTGGTTTTGAGATCACCGACTACCAGCTGTGAAATTTATTATTCGTCTCCTAACACTGGTTTCCTGTTGCATTCATGATCGTTTGAACGGACCAGTGCATTACATCGTCACAACAACACACGCGTGTGTACTCAGTGTCGACGCAGCTTAAACCATAAGTCTTTTATCAGCTTCCAGGACTGAGTTCATTTTATCTTGGAAGTGTATCTTAGATAATGCTGAGCTCAGTCAATCTGATTTGTACTAGATAAGCTATATAGTGATGAAGCCTTTAACCTTTCCTCCACAACTCAAAGACTTTCTCTGCGCTGCTACATTTAGCTTCACCTTTCTTCGTATTGTGTTCAAATACAGTGGAACTTCGGTTTACGAAAGCCTCTCATCTGTGGAACCGCCAGTCTACCGTGTGTGATGAGTGGATCTTCAAGTTGCCACGCGCATTCTTAGTAGCTTAGTGTAGGCTCGAATTAGAGATTATTCTTTGTGGCTAATGGCGTGAGTCATGATTGGAAGAAGAAGGCAATAGTTGACGTAGAACTGGGAGTATCAACGGTAGAACGTCAGTTACTGTCTAACTTTAGCTCAGTGAACATCCCTGTTCGAGTTTGCTATGTCTTCTTTCGAATTTCCTATGGGAAAAAGAGTTTCGGTTTACGAACGGCCTTCAAGAACGAATTGAATTCTTAAATCAAGGTTCCACAGTATTACGGATGTCAGAGTCGCCCATAGCCTACCACAATACCTTCCCAAATAAAACAAGCATAGCGCAAATGAACTAACATTCTATGGAAATATATGCTCATTTATTTCGAGTCCCTAGTGCTTATTTATTGACCGCGGAAAATGAAAGCCAAAGTTGACTTGCGTAGAATTTGAACTCAGAATAAAAAGGATCATAACTAAATACTGCAAGATTTCTTTGTGTGGTGCCTTACTGGTTCTATTACTCCATGATACAACTGATGAATACTGAAACATTTTGAACTAAGAGAAGAGGTTATGAGATACGATGTAGAAGAAATAATAAGAAAGAGAGCACGAGAGAGAGAAGAAAAGATAGCTAGGTGTGTTTTGGTTATTTATCAGCAAAATTCCATCTTTGATAAAGAAACTAACTCGTGTACTTCAGTGACGGTCCTAACGATGGAACGATTTAATTAAAATGTAATCTAAACGGCATAAAAATCACGCCTACGAACAAACATACGTATTCACACCCACTTCTGTGCATATACAGATACGTATAAATAGACAAACCAGCGCAAAAGAAATGTGTGTAATTTGCAGTTAGACTTTGTGCAATGGACTGTACACAAGGCGAGAGTGGTTGTGAGAATGAAGTGCTGAAATTATTCGGTGAATTATTCCGAAAAAAAGCGAGCAAAATAGTGAATATGCACTTGGTTTTTAAGCCGATTCAATGATGTATGCAAAATAATAACGGCCTATTGTCAATTTTGTTACATCGATAAAAGGTTCGGTCAAAGACTGTCTTCGTTCTCTTGCACTAGATCATACAAATAAACGCAATACCAACAGAAAGATATATAGATCTTGAAACAGGAAAAAAAAGCAAAATAAAAGAGAGAAAAGGGGGGGATTTGGGTAATAAATGGATATACTGCATCAATGAGTATTATTTTCGTGCACATATTGTTCAACGCCTACACAAATTGATAAAGTGTGTTCAACTTTCTCTCGATGCCAATAAACACAGCTATATTGCCCGAAACCCACACATTCATCTCTTGAAAATTATTAGCCTATTTCACACACACGCGCGCGCATGCATGCCCACAGAGCTCCGATCTGAGAGGATACTTGTCATGGTATTTAAGAGAAGTAAGGCGGCGAGCTGGCAGAAACGTTACCACGCCGGGCGAAATGCGTAGTCGTATTTCGTCTGCCGTTACGTTCTGAGTTCAAATTCCGCCGAGGTCGACTTTGCCTTTCATCCTTTCGGGGTCGATTAAATAAATACCAGTTACGCACTGGAGTCAATATAATCGACTTAATCCGTTTGTCTGTCCTTGCTCGTTCCCTCTGTGGGTAGTAAAGAAATAGGTATTTAAGAGAAGTCAGTCATTGTTTAAAAAATAATGTCGAACTACAGAAAGTAACTTATATTAAAAGTTGTACACATAATTAATTGTGTCTATTTATTTGTACGGCACAGTGAAATATGTAATAGGCGTATCAATGAAAACTTTTCACAACATCCTTGAAATAAGGTAGATTGGTATTTGACGGATTTAAATTGACCTCACACCCAGCTCTACAGAAATATAATTCTAGAAACTCGAAACAACTTGCTAGTGCAAATTCAGTGAGTCTAAAAACTCCGCATGCAGAATACCGGTAGATTTCAGGGGTCATCATGAGAGAATGCGCACCGTTTCGAGGCCTTCTTCTCGACAGTTTCACAACGCGCCGGCTCCCACCTATTGTTTTAACTGACTAGTATTCCACCTCAAGTTCATTGCGGGATCATCACCCCCTCCAGTCAGGTTTCATCATTCTATTTCAGTTATGACTGGTCCTCTCAACTGGTGGTTAATGGGGATAGATCTCTTTTCATAATTGAGAATCCTACCATTTCGATCGAAATCCTTACTCTGCCCATACACATTCTATAAGTTTTGTGATTCTTGATGAGACATTGATATTTTTACAGTTATACCAAGGGACGCTTTGACTTTCTACCCCGATGCATATATACACATATACAAGTGTTCATTCAAGCGCATACATCTTGAATATAAAAATGAATTGACTTGTTAATCTCCGACACACACACTCAATAAACAAATATATGAAAGTAAGTGAACCGTAGCGGAGAAACTAAATAACTTGTACTACGCATCCGTCTTAAAGATGAATAACGATATCGATTTTTTAATACAAGATCAGTAATACGGCGTGGGACACAGTCGAGTGATTGCACCACCTTTTTTATGTCTGGTACTATTTTTAGATTCTGGTAATATTCTAATTTTGGCAAAAGATCAGCAATTTCGAGTGGGAGGTAAGTCGATTACATTGACACCGATGTTCTCGAAAGGATGAAAGTCAAAATCGACCTCGATGGAATTTGAACTCAGAACGTAAAAGAGCCAGAAGAATTCCCTATTCCTTTACTATCCACAAGGGGCTAAACACAGAGAGGACAAGCAAGGACAGACAAACGGATTAAGTCAATTATATCGACCCCAGTGCGTAACTGGTACTTATTTAATTGACCCCGAAAGGATGAAAGGCAAAGTCGACTCGGCAGAATTTGAACTCTGAACGTAGTGGCAGATGAAATACCGCTGAGTATTTCGCCCGGTGTGCTAACGTTTCTTCCAGCTCGCCGCCTTTAGATTCCAGTAATGTGAAAGACAACGCTAATCTTAATAGGAATTCGTCTCAAAACGTAGACCTACAAGTGGAGAAAAGGTGAATGTTGGTCAGAACCATTATTGCGAATTTCATCCGGACATGCAAGTGATTGGAAACGATCTCGAAATAGCCAGTCAGAGTTGGTAAAATACATCAATAAAGCGATGTACTACCTTGACAATGATCATGTAATCAGGTTGGAGCACGTGAGCTTTCAGCTGTTGTTGTTATTGTTGTTGGTTACTCTAAGTATCTCTAACAAAACAGAATTATAGACAAACACATTGAAGACACGGCCATCTCTTTCTCTCGGACGAAGTGGTCATTGTGTATCTGAAATTTGCCTGTGTCCTTTCCCATTCAAGATGATAGCGTGTCGCTTGAGTTCAGCTGAGCTGTTATTTCTTATTTCTTTATTGCCCATAGAGGACTAAACATAGAGGGGACAAACAAGGACAGACAAACGGATTAAGGCGATTACATCGACCCCAGTGTGTAACTGGTACTTAATTTATCGATCCCGAAAGGATGAAAGGCAAAGTCGACCTCGGCGGAATTTGAACTCAGAACGCAGCGGCGGACGAAATACCACAAAGCATTTCGCCCGGTGTGCTAACGTTTCTGCCAGCTCACCGCCTTAAAATAACAGCTGAGCTGTTACTTCTGGCAGCTCAGACACCCACGTAGAGGTTTTTTTCTCATCGGTTTGTTACAAACACTTTAGATCAAAAAATGTCTCTTGAAACGAAGGTGATAGTGAGAAACGTCTCGGACTTGGGTAACGGCTGCCCTGACATTAAACGAGGATTCAGTTTTTCAAATATTCTCAACACATTGAATTGGGAACGCATTAATCTCGATTGTTAAAATCTTGAGGTTGTCGGAGATTATCCTAATTTGCCCTTCGTAGCTATCCTGTTTCTTTTATATTATTTTTATATTATTTGCCTTTTGATATCATTTTTTTAATGTAGAAGGTGCGTGGCTTAGTGATTATAGGTATTCGGCTCACAGTCGTGAGTTCAATTCCCTGAGACGCGTTGCATCCTTGAGCAAGATATTTTATTTCATATTGTTCCAGTCCACTTGGCTGGCAAAAATGAGTAGTACCTGTATTTCAAAGGGTCACCCTTGTCACACTCTGTGTCATGTGATTCTCCCTAAGACCTACGTTAAGAGAACACGTGTTTGTGGGGTGCTCAGCCACTTGCACGTTAATTTCACGAGCAGGCTGGTCCGTTGATCGGATCAACTGGAACTTCGTCGTCGTAACCGACGGAGTACCAGTTTAGTATAATCTATAGTTATGAAACTGTTTGACAATTTTTTTGTGGATGGGGGAGGAATGTTATCTTTTTATGTCATTCCTTCGGGTTTTATTTTACAAGCCCTGGGATTCTTAAGACCGTCATAAGTCACCGAGATCACAACAAAATAAAAATCTTTAATATAATGAAACAATTTTGTTTCAGAAATTTATGTATCAAAAACGAAAGACGATTTATAAATTGTGAAACTTCCATGGACCCGGTTGTGCACAAGCACACCCACTGATACAAACAAATATAAAGGCAAAGCACTTCTATACCATCATTTATAGGTGCAGGAGTGGCTGTGTGGTAAGTAGTTTGTTTACCAACCACATGGTTCCGGCTTCAGTCCCACTGCATGGCATCTTAAGCAAGTGTCTTCTACTATAGCCTCGGGCCGACCAAACTTTGTGAGTGGATTTGGTAGACGGAAACTGAAAGAAGCCCGTCGTATATATGTATGTATATATATATATATATGTGTGTGTGTGTGTATACGTTTGTGTGTCTGTGCTTGTCCCCCCAACATCGCTTGACAACCGATGCTGGTGTGTTTACGTCCCCGTAACTTAGCGGTTCGGCAAAAGAGACCGATACAATAAGTACTGGGCCTATAAAGAATAAGACCTGATTTGGTTCGACTAAAGGCGGTGCTCCAGCATGGCCACAGTCAAATGACTGAAACGAGTAAAAGAGTAAACCACAAACAGACACACAATCTCATTCATATTCGCTGAATTGGAACCGATTCATATTATAGATTTAACGAACAGTTGTAATTAACCTTCCAAGACGGCCAGCATTTCTGATGAGTTGTCAATACTGATGAGTGCAATAGTTGGTGCGAAACCGACAGCAATATTCTGACCAATTGTGTGACATAATCAGTCATACACTGCTCGATGATGTACATATATCGCCTGATCGACCAGACTAACGGATGGTGTTATACATCGCTGGTCACAATGTGCTTTGCACTGTTTTAGCTTTCGAACGATGCCACCCCGCTTGCCAGGCGACCAAGTCACCTTTCCTCCCCTGAATGGAAGACTATTCTATCGCAGGGTTACCCTTTTACAGCTGAGTGGACTGGAGCAACCTGAAATGAAGTGTTTTGCTCAAGAATGCAAAACACCGCCTGGTCCGGGAATCGAAACCACGATAGCTGGTGCTTGAGTGCAATATCCTAACCACTGAGCCATGCGCCTTCACACACACATGCATACACACACAGATACACATAAACAGCGTGCTCGTGTGCACAGAAAACGGTTCAAGACGTTAATGACCTGGCCTAAGCTATGTTTGCAGTAATCATATTCACGGAATGTCAACGACCTGCCAAGGGTTCAGTAACTAGGCTTCTGAAAATATTTACTTTAAGAGATCCAACAATAAACTAGACACAACCGAAATTCCTTGTTTTGAGTGAGTTGGATAACAGCCTACAATTTTATTCTTCCTACTAAGCCAGGCCAGGCCTTACCAACCATTTGCGGAGATTACAAAAAGCATTAACCATAAGAGTAAACAAAGTCAGAATCCATTACTACTGGGAATATTTCTGCACATTTCATAGCTAATCTTTGAAAAGCCACAAATCGTTATATAGGATTATGTATCTGTGGAAGTTTCTAGGAAAATTTCCCCGGGGTTTTGGCACAGAAAAGAGGAAAAACAAGAAGAATGGAAAATATTGTCAGATCTCAACCCTTCTTTTCTCAAACTCTAACATTAGAAAAATGTGTAACTGTAGTTTGGAATTTAAACTGCTCTTCAAGAGTTTTATAAAACGTGGCTCTTGTTTATCTTGAGACTTTTAAGAAGTATTGAGATGAATTTCCTTCTGACATACTTGATCACCAGTAAAGAGGTTGTACCGAGACCAATTTCTGTTATGGGATATTGAAACCGATCAGCTTTTTATGGTCATCTTACCTATCATGTGAATTTTGAAAATTGGTCGAGTATTGCACGTGATATGGCTCGAAGATCCAATCACATTGCACGTAATACATTCTCAAATATATTTCTTTATTCATCTATAAAAAGGTTTACATAGAAGGGACGTTACAAGGGACATGTAGGTTACAGACACGCTTCTTATATACACGATGGAACGACAGATAGAATACATTCTCAAATAACTCATCTGAATGTGAGCTGGAGTCTACCTTCCTTCCATAAATAGGTATATCAAACCATCTATGAGCAGAGAGGTGAGCGATTTTCATGAAGGCGAGTGATGTTATCTTCCTGCGTCATTCACCAATACAAAATTAATATAATGGAGCATATATAACCAACGAAAATCCGAGCTGAATTGTCCAAACGATGAATGAACTATACAACCACCAGAATTCGTGATGTTTTATTTGGTTCACTGTACAATTTAACGGAGAAATAAAGTCTCGTTGTTATTTTTAAAGTTCGTTTCTCGTATTATTTCCCTGAGTGAACGCCCAACATATATTATATAATAGCATAAACCGACTTTATACCACACTGTTAAAAGATTATAACCCGGGCAAGGTAGCTTCCGCCAAATCATTAACCTACTAACTAGAGATGATACGAATACTGGAACAAAATTAACCCCAGGATATGCACATAGGTGATACAACAGTCCCAGAGCATTCAAATCTGTTAATGCTTCAATTTCAGACCACGATGGCTAAAACAGACTGAAGAACAGGCATCGATGCATACAAATATACTTTTAAACCATAAAGCGCTGGGATTTGCAGTTACATAGCATTGACTGCTGAGCACATTTAATGAAAATGAGACTACCATGCACACATAAAAGACAAAATAATTGTTAAAATATCTTCTTAGTAAATAACGGTGATAAGTTTTACATCATCTGAAAAGTCATTAGTTGAACTATTAGTCCTCTTGCATTCTGGAGTGTATCGCAGCGTTTGAGTGACATTAGACCCCAACAAACGCCCATAAATTAAATGCATCTATCTGGGCTACGATCGTGGCCTGTCGACCTGAGCCTGACTGCCACGATCATGGCCCGTCGCGCTTTGTGTGTTAAACATTTCGTTACAAACATTACAGTCAGTATTTCAGCATATAATACATAGATACAAGGCGGCGAGCTGGCAGAAACGTTAGCACGCCGGGCGAAATGCGTGGCCGTGTTTCGCCTGCCGTTACGTTCTGAGTTCAAATTCTGCCGAGGTCGGCTTTGCCTTTCATCCTTTCGGGGTCGATAAATTAAATACCAGTTACGCACTGGGGTCGATGTAATCGACTTAATGCGTTTGTCTCTTCTGTGTTTAGCCCCCTGTGGGTAGTAAAGAAATATATAATACATAGCTACCTCTACTTGAACGGGCATGGACAGACAACCGTCATAAAGTTGGGAAAATATAATAACGGTTTCAAATCTTGGCATAAGACCAGCTTTTAAGGAAGGCAGGTACTTGATTACATCGGCTCTGAAAGGATGAGAGGTAAAGTCTATCTCGACGGCATTTGAACTCAGAATGAAAACTGCAAGAAATGCCGCTAAAATTTTTGTCCAACCCACTAACGATTCTAGCTGCTCACCATCTTAGAAAGATTTAATAACAAACAATAGGAGAATATGAAGAGAATGCAAATATTTATTAATTATTTACTTAAATCAACATGTTACAAATATAATTTTTCCGTTAAAAATATAGATTCTTCTGACAATATTGTGTTCACGTTAGTACAGCTGTGTTGTTGTTGACCTCTACATAGGTTCACTTCCGGTGCAAACATTGCAAGCACAGGAAACAATGCGACTGAAGTTATGTCGGTGAGTTTTGCCATTTGCTATTGAAAAAGGAAAAAAACAAAAACGAGATAAATACATTTGTAGAAAATGAAAAAGGTAAACATGGCATCGAGCTAAGAAGCTTGCTTCCCAACCACATGGTTCTGGTTTCAATTTCACTGTATGATACCTTGGGTGATTTGTGAGTATGTAAGGCATGCAACCGATTGGACACAAGAACGACAACTGCAAATCATTATTGTTGCCTTTTGGTAAAGAAATAGCTTCATACAAGAAGAATATGTTTGTTTATGATTAAATGATAGATAATGAATAAAGCTAGAACCAGGTCTAAAATCTAAGGCACCAAAGAACCTTTATTTAATGTGTTCCCCAGTGTTATCACAGATTATGCAACAGATAGAAAACCAGGGGTTTCTAACTGCACGAAATTAGATTTTCATTTTCATTTACATCAGTGGTTCTTAAGTGAGATTCATATGGCCCTTGGGGTCCCATATAAGATTTTGTTGTTAAAATTTACTTATACTTCTACAAAACACAAAATATTTAAATTATTAATTATTTTTTATACAATTTCTAATAATATTTAATTATAAAAATATGATAATAAGATTTTTTAAATATATTAAATGGCTATGGAGGCCCAGTAGAGTAAAAAAAGAATCAATGGGATCCATAGGTAAAACAATGGTTGAGAACCACTGATTTACATGGAACATAGAATTCAATAGTCAGTAACAAAATTGCTTCCTGTTTCTGGTAGATTTTACAATAATTAATGATAGACATTTGGAATAGAGATAAGCTCCCAATCAGGTAGAAACATGATCCAGTTTTGATTCATTCTTCGAATCATTTCATTTCAAAATCACTGCTAATACTTTTGGAAAGGCCATTGGGTAACAAAACATATACCTTCTTCTCCAATTTAATATCCTGAGCCAATTTTGACTGAAATCAATAATTGAAATGCTGGATAGATCTATACATTGCTCACTTAGCACAAACTTTAAATATTTATTTTTATAAATGGATTGTATATTAAATTGTATATGGCTTTCAGGTCCTTTCAGATTCAGGTGTGAATCTGTCAGTGCTTCAATTTAGTTATGCTAATATTCAATTGAAGTCTAATCTGCTTACTTAAAAAGAGGAAACTAAGTGCTGATGCCTTTTCTAATGTGATATGAAAAGTGAAACAAAAAATATTATTTGCCTATGTGGTTAAGAAACTTGCTTCCCAACCATGTGATCCCAAGTTCAATCCAACTGCACAACACCTCAGGCAAGTGTCCTCTACTATGGTCCCAGGCCAATTAAAACTTTGTAAGTGAATTTGATAGATGGAAACTGAAGAAAGTTCTTTGTATATGTCTATCCTGCATGATGTGGTAATGAGGCAATAACCAGGGTTATAATTATCCCCTCAATTTATATATATGGATGTATGCATGTATTGTGTCATCCCATAAATAATGCATCTTTTTTTTTCAATCGCATGAACTAAAAGTCAGACAGGGGACAGGATAAACTATCTGGATCAACTTGCTATAAAAGCAGGTAGTAATTTTACTTTATGCTTATTCTTAGTGCAAGTTCTGAAGAGTGCAGTTCAATTTTAACAGTTATTTTTTCAAAGCTATAATGGAAGTGACAAAGGAGCATATTCGGCATATTTTGCTTTATGAGTTCAATGAAGGCAACAACACAATGGAAAGTGCAAGGAATATTAATGCAGTACATGGGGATCGGACAATAAGCATAAGCCAGTGTCAACAGTGGTTCCAGAAATTCCAAGCCAGGAACTACAGCCTAGAAAACAAGCCTCATCTTGGAAGATCTGCAGAGCTCAACAAAGACATCCTGCAAACCCTGGTCAAAATCCCATCGTAAGTGTTGAGGAACTAACAGAGAAACTTGGATTTGGTCATTCAACCATTCATCAATACCTGCATGGCATCAGTAAAGTCAGCAAATTAGGTTAATGGGTTCCTCACAAATTTTCCAAGTCTAATCACATGGCCACATACAGTGAGGATGATATTCCAAAGGCTGGAGCAGTTTGAATGGGAAATGATGCCCCACCCACCATATTCACTGGACATTGCCTCATCTGATTACAATTTACTTCAGTCTTCAAAATCATTTGGACAGAAAAAATATGAATTCTGTAGACGAGGTCAGAACAGTACTGGAGGAATATTTTCTGTCACGAACAAGTGAATTTTGGAAGAGGGGCCTTGCAAGTCTACCAGATAGATGGAAGAACTTTGTAGAAAATGAAGGAGAGTATATTTTAGATTACAAAGAACTCTGTTTATCTTAATTTTGAAAGATAAAAGAAATATTAAAAAAGGCATTATTTATGGGCTCACCCAATATATGTGAGTGTTTGTGTGTACCCTTGTCTTGACATCACATGATTGTAAAGGAGCATCATTATCATACTAGTGATGGTGTTTGTTTCTAGTCTTCTGTGAGGAAATAGTACCTCACATGGAAACAGTGGAGGGTTGGTAACAGGGAGAGCATCCTGCTGTAGAAAGCCTGCAATAACAGATTCCATCTGACCCAAGCAAGCATAGACAAGTGGATGTTAAACAATGGTGATGATAATGGTGGTGGTGATGATGATGGTGGTGGTGTTGATAGTGATGATGGTGATGGTGATGATGATGATGGTGGTGGTGAGGAGGAGGAGGCTGTTTTCATTCGATAAACCCAAATATACGTACCGCACGTCACCATCACAGAGTCTTGTCTAACTTCAGCAGGAGCACAGCAGCGACATACACTCTGTATGTTACCATCTTCCCTGGTGCGAGCATAAGAGTTACAAGATCCACGACATTCCATAACCTTAACTGGATGGATAGCTTCACAACCCATAACTTTTAGTGTGATATTTACAGCAAATGGCTGGCACTGGTCTTTTGGAGCCTCTGCAAACAGAATAAGAACATCATGGATTAATAAGTGATTAATGATGAGGCAAATGTAAATTAGAGATATATTTTTAGCCAAAATATTCTATTAATATAATTAGGCATAGCTGTGTGGTTAAGGGGGTTGATTTGCCACTACATCATTTGGGATTTAGTCCCACTATACAGCATCATGGACAAGTGTCTTCTACTATAACCCCAGGCCAATAAATGAGTTGTGAATGAATTTAGTGTACAACAGTCTGTCGTGTGTGTGTGTATGTGTGTCTATATCTGTCTTTGTGTATGTCTGTATATGACTTTGTCTCTGTGTTCCTCCCCACCCATCTCTTGACAACCAGGGTTGGCTTATATCCCTGTAACTTAGCAGCCCAACAAGAGAAAATGATAGAATACCAGACTTAGAAATAAGTAGTGGAGTAGATTTGTTTGACTATAAACCTTCGAGGCAGTGCCCCAGCATGGCCACAGTCCAATGACTGAAACAAGTAAAGAGTAAATGATAATAAGAAAGGAAATAACATTTTAAGACATGTCAATGCTCAAGATTTGTAAGACAGACTAACATATTTATTTGTGGATATTGCTCTGAAAGTAATAACATGAATGATATTTGATCTCGTATCAAGTCAATAATAAATTCCAATCCTTATATAATACTACAGGTAGTGTGGTGATCAAAACTTAGATACATTTGTTGGCAGATATCAGCATAGATCAGCAAACAACCGTTTGCTGAAGTTATATACAAGAACATCAACTCTTGTTAGATCAATTAGTTTGGAGGTGTTTTTGACTGATGAGACACAATGATGTTGAAACACCAAGTGCCCTAGAATCCTTTGTGCTAATGAATCAAGTGTATTTTGATCACGTATTCATCATAAAAGAGAAGTTGTCCTCCAGTGATGTAGAATATTGTTGTGATTTTAAATTTGATTACGTGATTTTGATTGTCTCGATTGCTGTTGTATGCCTGCACTGCGACTGCGCGAAGTTCTGTTCTGTTTGCAGACGACATGTTCAGCATTGATTTTAGTTAGTCGAGAATGTAGAAACATGCTGCATAAAAATGTTATTGCGTTGAAGTTTGGTTTTGCTTACAACTTAACAATCTTTGTTTGTATTGCATATTGCTGTATTTTCAGTCGATTAAAACCTTTTAAACTTTGGGTTTATAACACACAGCAGCAATTAACATGTTCATGTTTGAATCTACCGGAACATAATAAAGAATGAATATGTACGACATTGTCCTCATTCTCGCTGTTCACTGTGTATATCATGATATATTGTTAGTTGGCAAATATCAGCATGAATCAGTGAACATCAGCCCTTGTTAGATTCATAAGTCTGGTGGATGTTTTTGGCCAATGAGACAAAATGATGTGAAAACACTGGCAATCCTAAAATTGCTTGTTCTAATGAAGAAAGTATATTATTAACATATAATATTAATAATAATAATGAAATTATTGTATACAGTGCTCAGGTGCACCACAACTTATCAAAAGTGCGTATAAAGTATATGCAGTAATGTACAAATGTCTGGAAAGCAAACAGTGTATGAGTCAGATACGTGCTTGTGTGTGTATGGAGGGGAGAAGATCAGGTGTAGTGTTGGCGAATCTCAGGAAGCATGGAAGTTTTGAAGGATGCAGTGCTCCGACAACTAACAACTGATGCTGGCAGTTTGCTTCATGCTTCAGCAACTCTTAGTGTGAAAAAATGTTTCCGAAAGTCATGGGAGCTGTGCTGTTTTCTGACTTTGTAAATATGTCCACAGGTGTTAGACAGATGGAGTTTGAAAAGGTGCTCAGAATTATTATTTGTAAGATGGTTAATAATTTTATGGGTGTCTGCCAAGTCAGCTGCCAGACGTTGGAGTTTCAATGTATCCATGTCCAGGGAAGTAAGGCGTACATCCAAAGTAGTTGTTCTCCAGTGATAAAACAACAGTGATCATCATATTCATATCCAAATCTACAGGACATATAGAAAGTAAATATACAGGTCATTTGTTCCTTTAGTTTCAGTCGTATCCCACTAGTGGTATTTTGTATTTCCTCACTTAATCATCAATTTCCAAAAAATAAACCCATTTCCAACTATATTCACAATGAAATTATTATCCTTCATATTAATCAAGTTCCATAATCAATGTGTAAGCCCCAAATTTTGTTTGCTAATACTTGTCAATGCCTTAACATGACAGTACCCTAATCTCAAGCTATTTCTGTATTTTTGATATGCTACATCAATTACTTCTTAACCCTTTCGTTACCAACCCAGCTGAAACTGGCTCTGACTCTGTAGTACAAATGTCTTGTTTTCATAAGTTCTGAATTAAAATCTTCCACCAAGCCTTAGTCACAATTTATGTTCCTAACACTAGCTTAATGTTGACTAAGTTATTTTACTAAATTCTTTGTTAGATTTTAAATTAATTGAAAGTAACAAAGAGTATCTCAAAATAAATATAGTAAGGAAAGGGTTAATGAGCTCCTGAGTAAATTACAGATTATTTAACTTACCTGTTGAAGGTACAACAGTACTTTCAGTAGAGCTAGGTGTGGCTGTTGTGACTTTTGTAGCATTGCTAGTTACTGATGTTTCTGTGGATGACGGTGCTGTAGATGTTTGACTAGTAGTTGTTCCAGGTGTTGTCTCGGGTGATGTCTCAGGTGACGTCTGAGGTGATGTCTCAGGTGATGTTTTCTGAGAAACGGAGGGACTGGATGTAATTGTACTAGATTTGGTCACACCTTGAGTTGTCAAAGCTGATGTTGAAATGTGAGATGTCCCAGAAATTGTTGTGGGTTTACTTGTTGTCTTAGCTGAAAATTAAAACACATTTGTCTTCCTAAGTAACATGCTGTCTTTTGAATTTAACAATTGTCCACATATTGAGGCTGTGGACAATATAACTGAATTGCATAAATATAATTTTCTCCTCAAATAAACTAGAAAAAACTGAAGTTGCATGAGTTAATATAGGATACCATACTCCCTGTTAATGCTTTTATTGCCACATTTCTGCTGAAACATACTGTGTTTGTCACAGTTAATTGTTAAAATGATCAAGAATTTAATAAAATAATTTTGTCATTATGAAGCTAGTGTTTAGAATATAAATTACAATATTTCCCAACATACAAGTTATGAGAGGGTACCAAAAGAAACCAGAATTCTGAAATATTATTTTATTCACTTAGTTTTACACGTTTACACTTTTCTCGCCTTGAAAGTATTCCCCATTTGAAGCAATGCAATGGTCCAGCTGTGTTTTCCATTACTCAAAGCAATGCTGGAACTCTTGTGAAGTGATGCCTTTTAATGCCTCCATCGTTTTTTCTTCACCTCTTCCACATCTGCAAATTCTTATTTCTTTATTGCCCACAAGGGGCTAGACATAGAGGGGACAAACAAGGACAGACAAAGGGATTAAGTCGATTACATTGACCCCAGTGCATAACTGGTACTTAATTTATCAATCCCAGAAGGATGAAAGGCAAAGTCAACCTTGGCAGAATTTGAACTCAGAACGTAATGGCAGACGAAATATTGCTAAGCATTTCGCACGGCATGCTAACATTTCTGCCAGCTCGCAAATTTACGACACACATTCAGTTGTGACTGCTTTTGATATTCAGTGAGCAAGCGAGGCACAAATTTTGCTACAATTCTTTTCATTCGCAATTCCTTGCTAAAAATTCATTGGCAGGGGCTCCAACACACACCAGTCATATCAACAAGTTCATACATTATTCAATGACTATCCTCCAAGACCAGTCCATGAATTTTCAGATTTTCATTCCTTTGGGAGGTTGACAGTCACCATGAACAAGTTTGGTCCTCAAGCAAGAAGTAACCATTCCTGAAGTGGGAAAACCATTCATAAACTTGTGTTTTGCTCATGGTAGTGGCCTTGTAAGTAAGTTGTTTGAATCATGACAACTGTTTTGGCTGCTGTTTTCTTTAGCAGAAAACAAAATTTCATGGAAGCACACTGTTGGGGACCCTCTCATATAGTGTAAACAAGTGTAAACATTCAAACATTGCCATTATCATTCCAAATTCTGTGCATTTCACATGGAATTTTTGATCCTCCAAATTTGTCCTGGATGTACCAATTTTGGCTGTAAATTTTCATCTGAAAACTTGTATGCCAGAAAATACAGTAACCTAAATCTTTGATGAACGGTTTTAATTCAGATTATTTTAAATCAGGAAGTTTGCATCACAGAATCAAGAGCAATTTCAGGAAGGGCGGCATTAAATGAATTAAAGGATTTAAAGTTCATACCTTTAATGACCAGGGACCATTCCATCTTACTGAAAATAGCCATCATTCTTCATTCTAAATTCTAAATTGATTTATACTTTCTATGAATTTTATTCTATAAACTCCTTTATATTTTGATAGGGTATTTAGAAAAGATGTTGGACCTCACAGAAGGGATGACAGGGAACCAAGACTTCTGGCAGTCTGCTGTGCTTCAGAAGACACATCAAGCTAAGTAAATAAGTGGTTGTCTTTGCATACAGGCATGTCCCCTTCATCCCTCTTCAGGTGGGTGTTCCTAATCTAGCAGGCTCATGGGTACCAATGCCACGTAAAAAGCACCCATGCTGTTGCTGCATAAGAGCACCCAATACTCTGTAAAGTGGTTGGTGTTAGGAAAGGCATCCAGCCATAGAAACCATGCCAAAACAGATGACTGGAGTCCAGGCAGCTCTCCAGCTCCTGGCAAACTGTCCAACCCATGCCAGCACGGAAAGCAGACATTAAATGATGATGATATTAAATAGTTGAGGCTAGCCTAATATAGCAGGAGTGTTAAAGTGTCAAACATTTGCTAGACGTGCATACAACATTTCTCATCGTTGTTCATACAATTTTTGATCATTATGATCATAAGTTTGATGGTGAGTCACTGAAGAATACACTAAGCATTTACTGTTATTTGATATAACAGTATAACAGAAGGCGGCGAGCAGGCAGAAACATTAGCGCACCGGGTGAAATGCGTAGTGGTATTTCGTCTGCCACTATGTTCTGAGTTCAAATTCCGCCGAGGTTGACTTTGCTTTTCATCCTTTTGGGGTCGATTAAATAAGTACCAGTTACACACTGGGATCGATATAATCGACTTAATCCGTTGTCTGTCCTTGTTTGTCCTCTCTGTGTTTAGCCCCTTGTGGGTAGTAAAGAAATAGGTATTTTGTCTGTCGTTACATTCTAAGTTCAAATTCCGCCGAGGTCGACTTTGCCTTTCATCCTTTCGGGGTCGATTAAATAAGTACCAGTTATGCACTGGGATCGATGTAATCAACTTAATCCCTTTGTCTGTCCTTGTTTGTCCTCTCTGTGTTTAGCCCCTTGTGGGTAGTAAAGAAATAGGTATTATTTGATATGACAGTAAAATATATTAGCTATGTGACACTTACCAGTGATCGTTGTGCTTCCTGATAATGTTGTTGGGCCTGTAGTTGATATCTTTTCACTTGTTGACGATGCTGTTCCAACCGTCACTGTAAAGTAATTGACATGAAAATAAATGTTAAACCTCTTTAAGAGTCAGTGTTTATCTTGAACTTCTGTGAAATTAGGTCAAGAATAACCATCAAAATTTCGCAAAAAAAAAAAATGCTAAGCAAAGGGATAACTTTCAGTTACATAGTTGGCCTAGGATATTCGCAACTTAGGGCAAAACAATTACCCAGTGCTAATTATATTGTTCTAATTTACCTGACGTTATTTAAACCCTATAAACTATTAAAGGAGTTTGTAAGTGTAAGATCTTATGACTAAATACCTGGTGTTGTTGGCTGTGGTGTCTCGACAGTCGGAGGAGAGGAAGCAATCTCAGTTGCATTCGCCGTTGTTGATGATGGTCCACTTGTTGTCGTGGTTGTTGGAGGTGAGGCTGTGGATGGTGCTGCTGTTGATGATGCTGGGGGAACGCCGGTTGTCGTACTTATTGGTGTTGCTGACGAAGATGACAGAGTTGAAACCACAGGAGTAACAGTTGTTGAGGCAGAAGTACTGCTCACTAATGTTGTTGTTGCTGATGGTACAACAGTTGTAGCTGAGGTCAAAGCAGTTGCAGCAGATGTTCTTGCAGAAAACACAGCTGTTGTGGTTGCTGAAGGTGTAGTAGCAGTAGTTGTAGCTGGTGATGCAGCTGTTGTGGTTGCTGAAGGTGCAGCAGTTGTTGTTCCTGATGGTGCAGCTGTTGTGGTAGCTGACGGTGCAGCAGTTGTTGTTCCTGATGGTGCAGCTGTTGTGCCAGCAGTTGTGGTACCTGATGGTGCAGCAGTTGTGGTTCCTGATGCTGCAGCTGTTGTGGCAGCGGTTGTGGTAGCTGATGGTGCAGCTGTTGTGGTTCCTGATGGTACAGCTGTTGTGGAAGCAGTTGTGGTAGCTGATGGTGCAGCAGTTGTTGTTCCTGATGGTGCAGCTGTTGTGCCAGCAGTTGTGGTACCTGATGGTGCAGCAGTTGTGGTTCCTGATGCTGCAGCTGTTGTGGCAGCGGTTGTGGTAGCTGATGGTGCAGCAGTTATGTTCCTGATGGTGCAGCTGTTGTGGCAGCGGTTGTGGTAGCTGATGGTGCAGCAGTTGTTGTTCCTGATGGTGCAGCTGTTGTACCAGCAGTTGTGGTAGCTGATGGTGCAGCAGTTGTTGTTCCTGATGGTGCAGCAGTTGTTGTTCCTGATGGTGCAGCTGTTGTGGCAGCAGTTGTGGTAGCTGATGGTGCAGCAGTTGTTGTTCCTGATGGTGCAGCTGTTGTGACAGCAGTTGTGGTAGCTGATGGTGCAGCAGTTGTTGTTCCTGATGGTGCAGTTGTTGTGGCAGCAGTTGTGGTAGCTGATGGTGCAGCAGTTGTGGTTCCTGTTGGTGCAGCTATTGTGGTAGCTGACGGTGCAGCGGTTGGGGTTCCTGATGGTACAGCTGTTGTGGCAGCAGTTGTGGTTCCTGATGGTGCAGCAGTTGTGGTTCCTGATGGTGCAGCAGTTGTTCCTGATGGTGCAGTTGTTGTGCCAGCGGTTGTTGTTCCTGATGGTGCAGCGGTTGTGACAGCAGTTGTGGTAGCTGATGTTGCAGCTGTTGTGGTTCCTGATGTTGCAGGTGCTGTGCCAGCAGTTGTTCTTGCAGATAGTGCAGCAGTTGTTGTTCCTGATGGTGCAGCTGTTGTGCCAGCAGTTGTGGTAGCTGATGGTGCAGCAGTTGTTGTTCCTGATGGTGCAGCTGTTGTGCCAGCAGTTGTGGTCGCTGATGGTGCAGTTGTTGTGCCAGCAGTTGTGGTAGCTGATGGTGCAGCAGTTGTGGTTCCTGATGGTGCAGCTGTTGTGGTTCCTGATGTTGCAGCTGTTGTGGCAGCAGTTGTGGTTCCTGATGGTGCAGCTGTTGTGCCAGCAGTTGTTGTTCCTGATGGTGCAGCTGTTGTGCCAGCAGTTGTGGTAGCTGATGGTGCAGCAGTTGTGGTTCCTGATGGTGCAGCTGTTGTGCCAGCAGTTGTTGTTCCTGATGGTGCAGCTGTTGTGGCAGTAGTTGTGGTCGCTGATGGTGCAGCAGTTGTTGTTCCTGATGGTGCAGTTGTTGTGCCAGCAGTTGTGGTAACTGATGGTGCAGCAGTTGTGGTTCCTGATGGTGCAGCTGTTGTTGCAGCAGTTGTTGTTCCTGATGGTGCAGCTGTTGTGGCAGCAGTTGTGGTCGCTGATGATGCAGCAGTTGTTGTTCCTGATGGTGCAGTTGTTGTGCCAGCAGTTGTGGTAGCTGATGGTGCAGCAGTTGTGGTTCCTGATGGTGCAGTTGTTGCCAGCAGTTGTGGTAGCTGATGATGCAACAGTTGTGGTTCCTGATGGTGCAGCTGTTGTTGTTCCTGATGGTGCAGCTGTTGTGGCAGCAGTTGTGGTCGCTGATGGTGTAGCAGTTGTGGTTCCTGATGGTGCAGCTGTTGTGGCAGCAGTTGTGGTCGCTGATGGTGCAGCAGTTGTGGTTCCTGATGGTGCAGTTGTTGTGCCAGCAGTTGTGGTAGCTGATGGTGCAGCAGTTGTGGTTCCTGATGTTGCAGCTGTTGTTGTTCCTGATGGTGCAGCTGTTGTGGCAGCAGTTGTGGTCGCTGATGGTGCAGCAGTTGTTGTTCCTGATGGTGCAGTTGTTGTGCCAGCAGTTGTGGTAGCTGATGGTGCAGCAGTTGTGGTTCCTGATGGTGCAGCTGTTGTTGCAGCAGTTGTTCCTGATGGTGCAGCTGTTGTGGCAGCAGTTGTGGTCGCTGATGGTGCAGCAGTTGTTGTTCCTGATGGTGCAGTGTTGTGCCAGCAGTTGTGGTAGCTGATGTGCAGCAGTTTTGTGGTCTTGTATGGTGTTGCAGTTGTTGTGCCAGCAGTTGTGGTTCCTGATGGTGCAGCTGTTGTTGCAGCAGTTGTTCCTGATGGTGCAGCTGTTGTGGCAGCAGTTGTGGTCGCTGATGGTGCAGCAGTTGTGGTTCTGATGGTGCAGCTGTTGGGCAGCAGTTGTGGTCGCTGATGGTTGGTGCAGTTCCCTGTGGTAGCTGGTGTCCGTGGTGCCAGGTGCTATGGATCAGCTTGTGGTTCCTGATGGTGCAGTTGTTGTGCCAGCAGTTGTGGTAGCTGATGGTGCAGCAGTTGTGGTTCCTGATGTTGCAGCTGTTGTTGTTCCTGATGGTGCAGCTGTTGTGGCAGCAGTTGTGGTCGCTGATGGTGCAGCAGTTGTTGTTCCTGATGGTGCAGTTGTTGTGCCAGCAGTTGTGGTAGCTGATGGTGCAACAGTTGTGGTTCCTGATGGTGCAGCTGTTGTTGCAGCAGTTGTGGTTCCTGATGGTGCAGCTGTTGTGGCAGCGGTTGTGGTGGCTGATGGTGCAGCAGTTGTTGTTCCTGATGGTGCAGTTGTTGTGCCAGCAGTTGTGGTAGCTGATGGTGCAGCAGTTGTGGTTCCTGATGGTGCAGCTGTTGTTGCAGCAGTTGTGGTTCCTGATGGTGCAGCTGTTGTGGCAGCGGTTGTGGTGGCTGATGGTGCAGCAGTTGTTGTTCCTGATGGTGCAGTTGTGCCAGCAGTTGTGGTAGCTGATGGTGCAGCAGTTGTGGTTCCTGATGTTGCAGCTGTTGTTGTTCCTGATGGTGCAGCTGTTGTGCCAGCAGTTGTGGTCGCTGATGGTGCAGCAGTTGTGGTTCCTGATGTTGCAGCTGTTGTTGTTCCTGATGGTGCAGTTGTTGTGCCAGCAGTTGTGGTTCCTGATGGTGCAGCTGTTGTGGCAGCAGTTGTGGCAGCAGTTGTGGTCGCTGATGGTGCAGCAGTTGTTGTTCCTGATGGTGCAATTGTTGTGCCAGCAGTTGTGGTAGCTGATGGTGCAGCAGTTGTGGTCGCTGATGGTGCAGCAGTTGTTGTTCCTGGTGGTGCAGCGGTTGTGGTCGCTGATGGTGCAGCAGTTGTTCCTGATGGTGCAGCTGTTGTGGCAGCAGTTGTTGTAGCTGATGGTGCAGCTGTCGTGCCAGCAGTTGTTGTTCCTGATGGTGCAGTGGTTGTGGTTCCTGATGTTGCAGGTGCTGTGCCAGCAGTTGTTCTTTCAGATAGTGCAGCAGTTGTTGTTCCTGATGGTGCAGCTGTTGTCGCAGCAGTTGTGGTAGCTGATGGTGCAGCTGTTGTGGTTCCTGATGGTACAGCTGTTGTGGAAGCAGTTGTGGTAGCTGATGGTGCAGCAGTCGTGGTTCCTGATGGTACAGCTGTTGTGGTAGCTGATGGTGCAGTTGTTGTGGAAGCAGTTGTAGTAGCTGATGGTGCAGCAGTTGTTGTTCCTGATGTTGCAGCTGTTGTGGTAGCTGATGGTGCAACGGTTGTTGTTCCTGATGGTGCAGCTGTTATTCCTGCAGTTGTGGTAGCTGATGGTGCAGCAGTCGTGGTTCCTGATGGCGCAGCTGTTGTGCCGGCAGTTGTGGTAGCTGATGGTGCAACAGTTGTGGTTCCTGTGGTGCAGCTGTTGTAGTTGCAGATGGAGCAGCTGTAGATACAGTTGTAGTAGCTGTTGTAGTTACAGATGATGCAGATATAGTTGCAGCTGTTGTCATTGCAGAATGTGCAGTTGTCGTAGTTCCTGGTGGTGCAGCAGTTGTGGTTCCTGATGGTACAGCTGTAGTTGCAGTTGTTGTCATTGTTGATGTTGCAGCAGTTGTGGTTCTAGATGGTGCAGCAGTTGTAGTTCCTGCTGTTGCAGCTGTAGTTACAGCTGGTGTAGTTGCTGATGATGCAGCTGTTGTACTTCCTAATGGTGCAGCAGTTGTGGTTCCTGTTATTGCAGCTGTTGAGGAAGCAGTTGTGGTAGCTGATGGTACAACTGTTGTGGCAGCAGTTGTGGTAGCTGATGGTGCAGCAGTCGTAGTTCCTGATGGTACAGCTGTTGTGGCAGCAGTTGTGGTTCCTGATGGTGCAGCAGTTGTGGTTCCTGATGGTGTAGCTGTTGTGCCAGCGGTTGTGGTAGCTGATGGTGCAGCAGTTGTGGTTCCTGATGGTGCAGCTGTTGTGGCAGCAGTTGTGGTTCCTGATGGTGCAGCTGTTGTGCCAGCAGTTGTGGTAGCGGATGGTGCAGCTGTTGTGGTAGCTGAAGGTGCAGCAGTTGTGGTAGCTGATGTTGCAGCAGTTGTTGTTCTTGATGTTGCAGCCGCTGTTGTTGTTGCTGATGGTGCAGCAGTTGTGGTTCCTGATGGTACACCAGTAGTTGTCATAGCTGTTGTGGTTGCTGATGGTGCAGCTGTTGTGGTTCCTGTAGTTGCAGCTGTTGTGGTTGCTGATGGTGCAGCTGTTGTGGTTCCTGTAGTTGCAGCTGTTGTGGTTGCTGATGGTGCAGGTGTTGTTGTTCCTGATGGCACAGCTGTAGATGCAACTGTTGTGGTTGCTGATGGTGCAACAGTTGTTGAAGATCTTGCAGTAGAACTTCTAGTAACAGCTGTTGTCTTTGCTGAGGGTGCAGCCGTACTTGCGATACCAGTTGTTTCAGATGATGCACCTGTTGTAATTGGTGTTGCAGTTGTTATCGCTGTAGAAGCTGATGTTATTTTTGTTGGTGCACCAGTCGTGGTTGATGGTGTTGCTGTTGATGGTGCAGTACTTCTTTCAGTTGGAGCCAATGTTGCCGTTGTTTCACCAGAAGGTGCAGGTGTTGATGCACTTGAAGTGGTTGATGTTGCAGTTGTTCTTGATATCACAGTGGTCGTTGGAGCCATCGTTTCTGTTGTCTCACCAACAGATGTTGGTGCAATGGTTGTGGTTGTTGGGACAGTAGGTCTTGATGTTGAAACTGTCAATACACAAATAGTATGAAGTTACATATATATATATATAAATTAAATTAGAGATAAAACCACTATTAGGCAACTCAGTATATCCCTATAAGTTTGGATATACTCCCTAATATTATGATATATATATATACACTTATATAGGTAGATAGTAATATATATATATAATATATATATATATATATATATATATATACATATATATATATATATATATATATATATACATATATATATATATATATATATATATATATAGACAGACAGACACACAGACAGACAGATAGATAGATCGTAGTGGCATTGTCAGTTACAACGACGAGGATTCCAGTTGATCTAATCAATGGAACAGCCTGTTCAGGAAATTAATGTGCAAGTGGCTGAACACTCCACAAACACGTGTACACTTAACGTGGTTCTCGGGGAGATTCAGCATGACACAGAGTGTGACAAGGTTGGCCCTCTGAAATACAGGTACAACAGAAACAGGAAGAAAGAGTGAGAGAAAATTGTGGTGAAAGAGTACAGCAGGGTTCTCCACCAACCCCTGCCAGAGCTTCGTGGAGCTTTAGGTGTTTTTGCTCAATAAACATTCACAATGCCCAGTCTGGGAATCAAAACTGCGAACCTATGACTGCGAGTCCACTGCCCTAACCACTGGCCCATTGCGCCTCCACAATGGATGGATGGCTGGCTGGATGGCTAGGATGCTGGCTGGCTGGCTGGATGGATGGATGGATGGATGGATAGATAGATAGATTGATAGTCAAATTATATATATTATATATTATATATATAGCATATTGTATGTATATATATATATATATATCGATATAAATATATATACACGTATATATAACACATATATATTACACATACTTATATTATGCAAACATAATATACATAAATATATGCTTGTTTTATTATCAATGGTCATCAAAAACAAATTATAATTGTTTCACCAGTGTTTGAATTTAGAATGATGGATAATGAGAAAGCTCAATTAGTTTTAATGTAGTTCATCTTGGACACATTGGTTCCTAACAACTAAATGAGAGTAGAAGAGATGTTAACATGACATATTTCCATTTGCCAACCTGCTTAGAGCTAAAAGCAAAAATAATTTGCTTCCAAAGGTTCAAATATCATGCCTGGACATCAATAGGAGAGGCTATGTGGCAAGTAGCTTGCTTACGAACCACATGGTTCCGGGTTCAGTCCCACTGCATGGCACCTTGAGCAAGTGTCTTCTACTATAGCCTCGGGCTGACCAAAGCCTTGTGAGTGGATTTGGTAGATGGAAACTGAAAGAAGCCCGTCGTATATATATATATATATTATATATATATATATATGTATATATTTATATGTATGTGTGTGTATATGTTTGTGTGTCTGTGTTTGTCCCCCCAACATCGCTTGACAACTGATGCTGGTGTGTTTACGTCCCCGTAACTTAGCAGTTCGGCAAAAGAGACCGATGGAATAAGTACTAGGCTTACAAAGAATAACTCTTGGGGTCGATTTGTTTGACCAAAGGCGGTGCTCCAGCATGGCCACAGTCACATGACTGAAACAAGTAAAAGAGTAAAAGAGATGTAAGTAACAGTTGCTGAACATTGCCAGATGAAGCTTAATGCTTTGTTTCCTTTTCCTACTGAACATTAAAGATATATTCTGTATGAGCTAAAATGAATATCAATATGCATGTTTATCTGTATGTCATTGCCAGTGTTAAGAAAGTTAAATGGTTTCAAAATCATCATCATTTAACGTCTGTTGTCCATGCTGGCATGGGTTGGATTGTTTGACCAAGGCTGGCAAGCTGGAAGGCTGCGCCAGACTTGGCATGGTTTGTACAACTGGAAATAATTAGACTCTTATCTACCTCTTTGCGACAATCTTAAACCTCTTAATTTATCGAAATATTTGTAATAACAGGAATGTTGTTTGTTCCTTCTCGAGCCATGCCTGGCTCATAAGGACTGGTTTCCCGGTTTCCTTGGCGTATAGGTTCCCCACCTGGATGGGATGCCAGTCCGTCACAGGTGAGCTGCTAATTGCAGGAGGAAAGAGTGAGAGAAAGTTGTGGCGAAAGAGTCAGCAGAAGTTCGCCATTACCTTCTGCCGGAGCCGCGTGGGGCTTAGGTGTTTCACTCATAAACACACACATCGCCTGTTCTGAGATTCGAACCCGCGATCACTCGACTGCGAGTCCGCTACTCTGACCACTAGGCCATGTGCCTCCACATAACAGGAATGCCCTATGAAGGTTCAAAACTTACCCTTTGTTGCAGGACTAGTAGGAGGAGGAACAGTTCCAGTAACTGAAAAAACAAAAACATTCACCTTTTAGTAAAATTCTATTAACCTCTAATTCTGTTACTGACAGAATTATATATCAAATCAGATCAAGAGGGTGTCTTGTTATCAACAGTAGGACTAGTAACATATAAGCTGGGTGAGTTATGATGGGGAGAGTTTACGAAAAAAACAAAAGACGAAGACAGGTGGTGTACAAAACAAACAGATGTATTAGTATAACGCTCAGGAATAGAAAGTCTTTTATGTTTCGAGCCTATGCTCTTCTACAGAAAGGGACACAGAAAAAACAAGGAGAGAAACAAGGAGAGGAAAAATGTGTGTACTGGCTAACGATACCCCAAACATGAATGGCTTGTACTTCTAGTTACAAATAGTGAAGACAAGAATAGGAATTAATATTTACAACCGGTAAAACACTAGGTTTAGCTATATATTTCATAAAAAACATTGTTTTTCAATGTCTTTGGTTATACTTGTCCAGTGATGCAACCACTGTGTCAGTATAGTTCCAATAACAATGGTGACAATGGCATGTCTGAGCAACAGAGTGCAGAAGAATATCATGGCTTATTTTTATTCAAACACACTGATAAATTGTTCTTGTTTGCCCAATGTTTACATCATCATCATCATCATCGTCGTTTAACATCCGCTTTCCATGCTAGCATGGGTTGGACAATTTGACTGAGGGCTGTTGAACCAGATGGCTGCACCAGGCTCCAAACTTGATCTGGCAGAGTTTCTACAGCTGGATGCCATTCCTAATGCCAACCACTGCGAGAGTGCAGTGGGTGCTTTTACGTGCCACTGGCACGGGGACCAGTCAGGCAGTACTGGCAACAACCTCGCTCGAATCTTTTTACACATGCCACTGGCACAGGTGCCATTAAGGTGATGCTGGTAACAATCACACTCGAATGGTGCCTTTTATGTGCCACTGGCACGGAAGCCAGTTAGCCACTCTGGCAACGATCACGCTCGGATGATGCTCTTTGCACCCCACTAGCACGGATACCAGTCATCGAATTTGATTTTGATTTGAATTTCACTTGTCTCAACAGGTCTTCGCAAGCAGAGTTTAGTGTCCAAAGAAGAAAAAGGTACGCATAAGTGGGCTGGTTACGCCCCTAGCATAGCCCAAACATGTCATTAATTATGACTAACAAGTTGTGCATTAAAACATTTCATATAAACCTTTCTGCCACTTTATATTTTTGATAATAAATTCATTAGCTGTATCTTTGTGACTGTGGAATATTGGTAATTTCACTATAATTGTAGGCATAACTTTTACCAATAGTAGCATCAGGGGTTAAAATTATGTTCACGATACATACATCAGGAAAAATCAAAATCATTTTGTAGCATATTTGAAAATAATTGTAATAAAATATCTAATATACAGGTGCAAGCAAGACTTAGTAAACCCATAATAAATTCATGTGTGTAAATATCACACTAATGATCACTTTAAAATAAATATTGAATATTATATGTTTTATATTTCAATCTTATTCATCTAAAGCATTACATCATGCTTCAATCAATTATTAATTACTTCATATACAATATCTATAATTAACAGTCAATATAATCATTCTTACCTTCTGAAATATTAAAGCAAGCCTTCACCTGCAACCAGACAAAATAGTCTTCTGGTACACCTCCTTCTACAATTCCTTGAGATTCCAAAATAATCTTCACAGCTGTTGCTTTTGGATAATTACTCAATATAAGGGGTCCTGTAATGTTGGTACCTCCCAGTGTCTTCTGGAATTCATTAGAGCCAGGTGTTTGCACAAGAATTGTTACCTTACCGACACTACCCCACATGTCAACTTCAAGTAGTTCAACTCCTTCAGGTTTATCTGTCAATTTTATAGTAACACTTGGTTTTGGTTCAGAAGGTGATTTTGGTACTGGAACCTGCCAACCAGACGAGTCTGGTCTGATATTAGTTACAGGATGGTCTGGTGTATCAGGAGTTGATGATATGAAGGAATCAGGAATGATATTTATATCATTCATACCTTCTCTGACCACACAAGGTACTGGAAAGAAAACAAACCAATATAAATTGTAACGTTATCAATTGTACAAATCCATATATAACATTAGGATAAACATTACTTAAATTTTATTTAGTTTAAATTAAGATATATTAAATAAATTTCAAATTATGAATTCAGATAAATAAATTATATCAATCTATATTAACTATATATCTCAATTACATAATTATAAATGTAATGATGTTTATTCCTAATGAAACAGCTGTAGAAATTAATTAGATTATGATCTATCAAATATTGGGATAGACATTACTTAAAATTAATTTACTTTAAACTGATATATATTAAATGAAATTCAAATTATGAATTTACATTAATAAATTATATTAATTTATATTGACTAAATATCTTAATTACATAATTTAAAATCAATGATGCTTATTCCTCAAGAAACAGCTGTAGAAATTAATTACATTATGATGCATAAATAAAATTTATGCCATTCTGCTTTCTATTCTAAATATATGTAAGCCCTTGGTTGATTTTTAACTGATTATGTATACGCAAGCCAGCCTCTACCACCTGAATTTACTGGAATGTTTTAACGTGCTGAAGGTTAATTAATTAACATGGTCTTAATTAACATAGATGTATACTTTTTGGTTTTTTATATATCATCTTTCTTTATATAGATGTATGCTAACATAAAGTATCAAATGACTAATGTATAATCAAATGACTAATGTATAATCAAATGATTAATATAGACAAGGTTTTACTTGATAAGGTGATAAAAATTAGTGCGGTACTTTTATTTTGTTACCTACAGCAGAGACAAAATAGTAGCTTTCGTTGATAGTTGAACAAAGGATGCTGGGAAAAGAAACTCATTTAGTTTATTGTAGTTCATTTTGAACATGTTCATTCCAAACAACTAACTGAGGCTAAAATTAAGAGATATTTAAATACAAATGTTAAAATGGTATATTCCCATTTATACCTGTTGTTGTTCTCTGTGTAGTGGATTTAGGGACAAGACTTGTTGATGTAGTTGTTTCTAAAAGATGAGTTGTAGCAGTGGGTGTTGTAACAGATGGAGTGGTCACTATAGTTGTTGTACTTGCTGACGTCACTATTTACATAAAGAAAGGGAAAACATTGTGTAATTAATATAAAAATTAAATTTATTATCACAAATATCAACTAATTGTGTGTGTGTGTGTGTGTGTGTGTGTGTGTGTGTGTGTACATATAGGAACAAAAAAATGACACCAGAAAAGACAGAGATGATGTAATGAACTTACAGCTGTTTCTGTTCTAAGATGTGGTGGCCTGTTAATCCCATAGCTTCATCAGAGCCTTGACTATGAAGTGCACCCTCTCTGCATGACTATATGTCTGCATAATTTTTCTTTTCTTATATTTCATTCTCATATAAACACATGTGCATATTTGCATACATTTTTTCTACATTTGGACAGATCTTTCCATAGGATTCAGTATTAGCTTTCTCACTCATAACACCTGTAGGTTCTGAAAATGTAACTTTCCTAAATAGGTGCACTTCGTATTCAAGGCTATGATGAAGTTATAGGACGTTACCCTGGGACTCCAGAAACAGTTCACCACATCCTATAGCAGAAACAGCTTCAGCTAATGAAGTTCATTATGGAACATTTGGTTTTTTTTCTAGTGTCATCACTTTTTTGCTTATTTCTTTATTGCCCACAAGGGGCTAAACATAGAGGGGACAAACAAGGACAGACTAAGGGATTAAGATGATTACATCGATCCCAGTGTGTAACTGGTACTTATTTTATCAACCCCAAAAGGATGAAAGGCAAAGTCGACCTCGGCAGAATTTGAACTCAGAACGTAATGGCAGACAAAATACCGCTAAGAATTTCACCCGGCGTGCTAATGTTTCCGCCAGCTCACCACCTATTCTCGCCACTCCATACTCAAATAACATTGTGTTCTGTACTATGTGTGCCTTGAGTTCTACTCCAGGTTATTAATCATACTACACCTAAGCAAAATACTAATATATATATATACATACACATGAATATATAAGTATGTATGTAAGTATACCTGCATGTATGTACTTATATATATATGTATGTATATATATATGTGTGTGGAGGCGCAATGGCCCAGTGGTTAGAGCAGCGGACTCGCAGTCGTAGGATCGCGGTTTCGATTCCCAGACCGGGCGATGTGTGTGTTTATTGAGCGAAAACACCTAAAAGCTCCACGAGGCTCTGGCAGGGGGTGGTGATCCCTGCTGTACACCTTCACCACTCTTTCTTCTGTTGGCCTGCTCGCTTAGCCAGCGGGGTGGCGTCATTCCAAGGCTAAAACAATGCGAACGCATTGTGACCAGCGATGTGTAGAAACATCTGATGGTCTGGTCGATCACGTGATCACGTGATATATATATATGTATTTTTGTATATGTATATACATCATGGACTCTCCCATCGTTGGACAATACATGAGGGTTTGGCAATTTCCAAACGAACAACCACACAGATGATTTGTTTCTAATGATTAAATGTTTGTGTTGACATTAAGCTCACTCTCTCCATCAAATCGACATTATCTGTACACCAAGTGCACCCTGTGTCACATGTCAGACGACGAAATGATCACAGAGCAATGTGAAATGAAGTGCTTTGCTCAAGCACACAATGCAACGCCTGGTCTGGGAATTGAACACACAATCTCGCAATCATGAGTGCAACACCCTAACCATTAAGCCATGCACCTTTATATGCACATGTGTGTGTATATATATATATATATATATATGTATGTAGGCATATATGTATGTATGTATGTATGCATGTATGTATGCATGCATGAATGTATGATGTATGTATGTATGTATGCATGTATGATGTATGCATGCATGCATGCATGCATGTATGTATGCATGCATGTATGCATGCATGTATGCATGTATGTATGCATGCATGTATGCATGTATGCATGCATGCATGCATGTATGCATGTATGCATGTATGCATGTATATATGCATGTATGCATGTATGTATGTATGCATGCATGTATGCATGCATGCATGTATGCATGTATGTATGTATGTATGTATGTATGTATGCATGTATGTATGTATGTATGTATGTATGTATGCATGAGTAGCAGAATGACAGAAACACAAACGTTAGTTCATAAATTGTATTTTATGATACAGCAACAGAGATACAAGTGTCATTTGTTGAATATAGTCTTTTGCTTGATAAACGTATTTTATGTTAGAGCAACAACATGCAAGAATCATTTGAGAAATTTTATGGTAGAGTGATAGAAATAATAATGTTATTTATTATGTGTGTTCTGACAGAGCTAAACAAAAATAACAGAGTTAACCGTCAGTTATGGAAAGAATATACTTGTGACAATATAATGCTCTTTTCTACTCTAGGAACAAGGCCTGAAACTTTTGGGGAGGGGGCCAGTCGATTAGATCAACCCCAGTACACAACTGGTACTTAATTTATCGACCCTGAAAGGATGGAAGGCAAAGTCGACCGTGGCAGAATTTGAGCCCAGAACGTAAAGACAGGCGAACTACCACTAAATATTTCACCCGGCATGCTAAAGCTTCTGCCAGCTCACCGCCTAGTGGCCTAGGTATGAGTATAGAAATTTTGAGCATTAATGAATGTGAACATTAAAAAGTAAAAGAAATATTCTATGCAGTAAAGAACTAAATATATGATAATTAATGATAATTTATACACAACATGTTTTAGAAAAGATCTATCAGAATTGTTTTAACTTCTTACCAGGATAATGTCAATAAGTTGTCTTGGGATTCAAAGGATGAAAATTGAACAAAAGTGATAGTAATGAAAGACACACTGATGCAAAATATAAGTTAATGGTGTTTTTATTGATGTTACAGTTAAAACTAAATGAGGTATGAGAGAAGGAAAGAAACATTTTTTTGTCCCCCTATCGTACCCTAACCTCTCATCACTTGCACAAAGTCACCTCCCTCAATACGACTCCCTCTTTCAGTTGAGGGTCTTGCTTTGCAAGATACAGAGTGACCCCACTTGTGCTGGTTCCACATTTAAAGCACCCAGTACACTTAGTAAAGTTGTTGGCATTAGGAAGGATGTCCAACTGTAGAATCCATGCCAAAGCAGGATAGAGCTTGGCACTGTCTTCTGGTTTGCCAGTTCCTATGAAACCATCCAACCCACACCAGTATGGAAATGATTATAATGATGATGATGATGGAGTTTGTTATATATTCTTGTTCTATGATAATAGTAACCAAAAGTGAATTTGTTTTCAACCTATTCATTGAATTAGCATGCAATTCACTGACTACTCTAAACATGTGTACTCTTCTTGTAATCCTCATTTAAAGGGAAAAATTTGACAAGAAAGTCAGTCGTCCACTGACACTCGTTGACGCTACATCGAAGAGGCCAGGGAACAGAAGAAAAAAGAAGAAAGAAGACATGCACACAACACCAGAGCTGAAGACACCTCCAAAAGTAGGGGGCCCCGCCACGTCAAAACGGTAGAGGAGTAAGGGCCGAAACCGGACATGGTTCCTCCTGATGCTGTCTTGAGCTAACTGGATCCTATAAAGGAGCTGTTGTGGTAGAAGACCATAAAACACAGTTGAAATTCCCCAAACATGTGTACCCTTCTTGTAATCCTCAGGCAAAATCAACATGACAGTGAATGACAAGGCTGAGTGTTTGAATTGAAGACACAATCCATCCAATGGCCTTCAATATATTGATAGTTTCTCTCCACCCAATTTCATTCACAAGGCTTAGGCTGATCTGAAGTGACAGTGACAGACACTTGCTCACAATGCAAAACTGTAAGATCAAACTTAGGACCTGGTCATTGTGAAGCAAATGCTTGAAACATTAGACCATGCTTCTACTATATGCAACACTATTAAATCATTTTGGGGGAAAAACGACATGTGCCGAGGGTGTTGCTATACTTTGTCGCTGAATGCAGGAGCCAATGTCTCATCAGACAGTGAACCAGCCAGCTCTGTGGGTGTTTCAGTCACCTCCACCCCCAAAACTCCTACAAAAGAATATTCTTCCTCATGTGATTACTAGTATCATAATTGTCAATATAATCATTCTTACCTTCTGAAATATTAAAGCAAGCCTTCACCTGCAACCAGACAACATAGTCTTCTGGTGTACTTCCTTCTACCTGACGTGGAGATTCCAAAATAACCTTTACAGCTGTCGCCTTTGGATAGGTGCTCAGTATGAGTGGTGTAGAAATGGCAGTACCTCCATTTATCCTATGGAATTCATCAGAACCAGGAATTTGTACAAGAACTGTTACTTTTTCTACAGAACCCATGAAAGCAACCTCAAGTAGTTCAACTCCTTCAGGTTTATCTGTCAGTTTTATGGTAACACTTGGTTTGGGTTCAGAAGGTGATTTTGGTATTGGAACCTTCCAACCAGACAATTCTGGTCTGATATTAGTTACGGGATGGTCTGGTGTGTCAGGAGTTGATGATATGAAGGAATCAGGAATGATATTTATATCATTCATACCTTCTCTAACCACACAAGGTGCTGAAAAGAAAATACATATAGTTTATAAGGTTATTAAATCATATATATATATACATATACACATATATGTATATATACATATACACATACATGTATATATATATATATATAATACATATATGTATATATACATATACACATACATGTATATATATATATATATAATACATATATGTATATGTATAATACATATATGTATATATACATACATACATATACATATATACATACATACATATACATACATACGTATACATACATATACATACATATATATATATATATACCAACATGTGTATTTTATCAAATGACCTACGTGCTATTTATAGACAACAAATAGTACTTAAGATACAATATACCATAAACCTGTCTTTTAAGACATTAGAAATGTGGCAAGCATTGCTGTGCTTATATTATTACCAATGGTAGGAACAAGAATGATAATTGTTTTACCAGTGTTTGAACTTGGAATAATGGGAGAAGAACCTCAATTAGTTTTAATGTAGTTTATCTTGGGCACATTGGTTCTGAACAACTAAATGAGAGTAGAAGAGATGTTAAAATTACAGATTGCCATTTACCTGATGTTGTTGTCTGTGTAGTGGATTCAGAGACAAGACTTGTTGATGTAGTTGTAACAACAGGTGTCTTAACAGATGGAGACGTCGCAATATGTGTTGTACTTGCTGATGTCACAATTTGCAGGTTAAAAAGGAAAATGATAACATATGATTACTATTAAAATTAGATATTAGTTAATTATTAAGAATATCTGGTGCTTAAACCAATACCCACAAGAGTAAAATAATATTTTATATTGTTGATAAACATATATTTATAATTGTTAGATAATTGTTAACATTGTGAAAATGGGGATGTAATAAATAATGATATTGGACAGAGGTATGAAAGTTACAATTCTTCAATCTAATGCCTTAACCCTTTTGTTACCGTATTTATTTTGAGATACTCTGTGTTTCTTTCAATTAATTTTAAATATAACAAAGAATTTAATAAAATAACTTAGTTTTCATTAAGCTAGTGTTAGGAACATAAATTGTGACTAAGGTTTGGTGGAAGATTTTAATTCAAAACTTATGAAAATAAGACATTTGTACTACAGAGCCAGAGGTGGTTTCAGGCGGTTTTGTATCAAAAGGGTTAACTGGAAACAGGTGAGTGTTGGCAACAGGAAATATATCTAGCCATAGACAATTCTGCCTCACTGAAAAATGGCTCAACCTATGCAAGTATGGTCTAACAGACATTAAGATGAAGTTGATGGATGATGTATAGAGCACCAAACAGGCAAAATTTAAGGGACACCATAGTTTGCATCCCATTTCACAACCTGCACAGAGCTAAAGGCAAACATAATTTGCTTCCAGAATTTCAAATATTATCCCTGGACATCAGAACCTTTTAGTGATGTATCTAACAGTTGTTAAACACCAGCAGATAGATCTTGATGTGTTTTCTTCTTTTTTGACAGAACATAAATGATATGTTCCGATGAGTTAAAGAGAATTTGAAAGTGCATGGTTTTTTTTAAAATCTCATTGCTAGTGTAAAAGGGAGTAAAAATACTTCAAATCAAAATAATTGATAATTAATCCATAATTGATGTGTTTGCGACAATCTTTAATATCACAGACAATTAATCATATGATAGAAATATTTTAAAATATTAAAACCTTACCCCTTGTTGCAGGACTAGTAGAAGGAATAACCGTTCCTGTAACTAAGAAAACAAAAAATTATTTTTAATAAACTTCTTTTCACTGATTTCAATTAACAACCATTATAATTATACATCTGATTACACTAACAGAATGTCTACATATCAACAGTAGGGCTGACAATATATAAGTTGTGGTGAGTTGTGATATTGGCTAAGACATCTCCAAATGTGAATGGCCCATACATCTAATTACATCTGGTTACAATTTGGGCATTAATCTCTATAACCAGCAAAACTCTGGGTTTCAGTATATCATACACTCTACAAACATTAACCCTTTAGAATTTAAACTAGTCATATCCAGCCAAAATGTTCTACCTGTCATATATGTTAAAAATGGTCAGACACAACCTCTCACATCTACCTTAAATGTTATTCTAAAAGTTAGCAATCCAATAAGGGGAATTTCAAAGGTATGAGATAATCCATAATAAATTCAAACAATGTGAATAAATAAATGTTACATTTGACAGAATAATCTGAATGGTAAAAGGTTGATGTTTTTCATTATATGAGTCTAATGAGACAATCTCTGGATCACTCTGTTTACATTTATAGTTGTGACAAAGTAATGTCTGTGCAACACACTGCAGAAAAACTTATTTTATCCAATAACACTGGTATATTCTATTTTTTCCAAAATATTTATATATTTTGCAAATACTCTTTGCTCTTTTACTTGTTTCAGTCATTTGACTGCGGCCATGCTGGAGCACCGCCTTTAGTCGAGCAAATTGACCCCAGGACTTATTCTTTGTAAGGCTAGTACTTATTCTATCGGTCTCTTTTGCGGAATTGCTAAGTTACAGGGATGTAAACACACCAGCATCGGTTGCCAAGCGATGTTGGGGGGACAAACACAGACACACGAACATACACACACACTTACATATATATATATACACACATATATACGACGGGCTTCTTTCAGTTTCCGTCTACCAAATCCACTCACAAGGCTTTGGTCGACCTGAGGCTGTAGTAGAAGACACTTGCCCAAGGTGCTACACAGTGGGACTGAACCCGGAACAGTGTAGTTGGTAAGCAAGCTACTTACCACACATCCACTCCAGTGCTTAATATATATATCATTTGTTATGACTATTTCATAAATATAAAATTTTAGTCCAATTCTTTCATTAAGAATACCTTTAAGAAGCATATAAAATAGTGGGTTAAGATTTCTTGATTATAAATTCTGTAGCTGTGTCAATATGACTTTGAAATATTGATACATTTCCAATAATTAGAGATAATTATTACCTATATTACTATCAGGTTACACAGAGATATGTTCATTTCTAAGTTTTTACTAATATAAACATCAAAACAAATTAATGTTGTGTCGTATAGATAAGAGTTGCAAAGAAATAATTATAATAAAATATCTTTAAACAGGTACAAGCAACATCTTAAATGTGAAGACTTACAAAACTTATGTAAATTCAAGAGAATAAAGCTTAAAATATAGATCAAATCAAAGTAAATATTGAATACTACATTATTTATATTTTTGCAATCTTCATTATCAAATATATTTACCTCAGTCAATTATCATTTCAGTTCATAACTAATTAAAATTATTTATTATTATATGTACAATAACTGTAACCAAAGTCAGATTATAATTAGTCAACTGTTAATATTTCATTTCATGTACAATAACTATAACCAACAAGTAATATGATTATGCTTACCTGCTGAAATATTAAAGCAAGCCTTCACCTGCAACCAGACAAAATAGTGTTCTGGTACACCTCCTTCTACAATTCCTTGAGATTCCAAAATAATCTTCACAGCTGTTGCCTTTGGATAATTATTCAATATAAGGGATCCTGTAATGTTGGTACCTCCCACTGTCTTCTGGAATTCCTCAGAGCCAGGTGTTTGCACAAGAATTGTTACTTTATCAACACTACCCCACATTTCAACTTCAAGTAGTTCAACTCCTTCAGGTTTATCTGTCAATTTTATAGTAACACTTGGTTTGGGTTCAGAAGGTGATTTTGGTACTGGAACCTCCCAACCAGACAAGTCTGGTCTGATATTAGTTACGGGATGGTCTGGTGTGTCGGGAGTTGATGATATGAAGGAATCAGGAATGATATTTATATCATTCACACCTTCTCTGACCACACAAGGAGCTGAAAAACAGTAATATTTCATTATTTTATATTATTGTAACATTACAATTTAAACTGTATCAACCTCAATAATTTCTTGTATATGCTCCACAAACTTTATGGACAACCACAATAAAAGCACTTACAGCATTTACTGGTCAATATATAAGGAGCACTCCATCAGTTATGATGATGAGGGTCCCAGCTGATACGATCAACGGAACAGCCTGTTCATGAAATTAACGTGTAAGTGGCTGAGCAATCCACAGACATGCGTATCCTAACATAGTTCCCAGGGAGATCCAGCGTGACACAGAGTGTGACAAGGCTGGTCCTTTGAAATACAGGTACTACTCATTTTTGTCAGCTGAGTGGACCGGAGCAACATGAAATAAAGTGTCTTGCTCAAGGACACAACGCGCCGCCGGGAATTGAACTCACGACCTTACAATCGTGAGCCGAATGCCCCTAACCACTAAGCCACATGTCTTCACAATATATAATTCATAGACAAAGCATTGAGGCACAATTGTGCTTTAAACATGATAATGTTGTAGAAACTGCTCTGCTATCTATATTTCATCCAGTTTTTGGAGACAAAAATTGAAGTAGATTTCACCAGGTTTTGAACTTAGAATGTCGTTTATTGCAGCTCATATTGAAAGCATTAGTATCTATACAACTAACTGAGTCAAGAGATATTTAAATAACATATTCATATTTACGTGCTGTTGTTGTCCTTGTTGTGGATTCAGGAGAAATGCTTGTTGATGTAGTCGTTTCTGGATGAGGGGTTGTAACAACAGGCGTTTCAACAGATGGAACTGTCACAATACGTGTTGTACTTGCTGAAGTCACAATTTGCAAAGAAAAATGGGATAGCATGATAAATAATAGCAATTAAAGTGAAGTATTATTTGCTATTATGAATATCTAGTGATAAAGTCAATGGACACAGGATTAAAATGATATTTGATATTGTTGATTAACAAATATCTATAATTGCTACATTATGATAAACATTGTGAAAGTAAATATAAATAGATAACTTCTAATTAAAGCCAAAAGCCAGTAATTTTAAGAGGAGGGGGTTAGTCAGTTGCAGCATTGGCTCTGACATATACCTCTTACTCTCTTTTACTCTTTTTTACTCTTTTTACTTGTTTCAGTCATTTGACTGCGGCCATGCTGGAGCACCACCTTTAGTCGAGCAAATCGACCCCAGGACTTATTCTTTGTAAGCCTAGTACTTATTCTCTCGGTCTCTTTTCGCCGAACCGCTAAGTGACGGTAACATAGACACACCAGCATCGGTCGTCAAGCGATGGTGGGGGGACAAACACAGACACACAAACATACACACACACACGTATATATACATATAGATATATATACAACAGGCTTCTTTCAGTTTCCGTCTACCAAATCCACTCACAAGGCTTTGGTCAGCCCGGGGCTATAGTAGAAGACACTTGCCCAAGGTGCCATGCAGTGGGACTGAACCTGGAACCATGTGGTTGGGAAGCAAGCTTCTTACCACACAGCCACTCCTGTGCCTAAATACCTAATATTTTAGTTTGAAAACCTTGAAAGAGTGAAAGGCAGCATTGACTTTAGTGGCATTTCAACTCGGAACATAAAAACCAAAACTGTATATCACAGTTTATTAGTAGATTGCTCTAAGAAACCTGCCTATCCACCAGCCTGGATGACATACAACAAATATTATAAGGAAGTATAAATGTTCAAAATTGTTAAACTTAAAAGGACTATTAATCATATTTAAGGAACCACTCCATCATATTCCATGGCTTAACAAGCACATGCAAATAACTTGCCTGAAAAGAGAGATCCTCTCTTGATTTATTAAACAGCTGTTGAGTAGCAGCAATTGTATTTTACTGGATATATAAAAGACATTTTGGTAGAAAATCTAAACTGAGTTAAGAATGTGCAAGAATGTCTTTGATAGTGTAATAAAAAGGGAATGACTTCAAGTGGCAATAGTAATTAATCCACAATCTGCCCCTTGGTGACAGCCTTCATAATCTTAATCTTTTTGACACCTACCTGCCCAAGTCTGCTTTTCTACAATACAAAGATCCAGTTTTACAATTATCTGAATTAAAAGCCACCTTTAAAATTTCATGTTAATTTTCATTCTAAATAATATGGTGAGCTGGCACAATTGTTAAGAAGTTGAACAAAATGCTTAGCATTAATTCTTCTAGCATTTACATTTTGCATTTAAATCCCACCAAAGTTTTTGTCTTCCATCATTTTGGGGTCAATAAAATATATATTTGTTGAATATTGGCATCGATGTAATCAACTAGCCCTGTCCCCTAAAACTTCAGGCTTTTGGCCTATAGAAGAAAGATTTGTATTCCAAATACCAGCTTAATTGCAACACTTATTTTACTAAATATCTCATTATTTTCAAAATTAATTGAAAAATGGCAGTTTATTTCTATAGAAATATGGTAACAAAAGGATTAAGTAATTAATCAAAATATTCTGTAATTACAGGAATGTTTTTAGGAATGTTTAAAATTTACCTCTTGTTGCAAGGCTTGTGGTGGGATGAACTGTTCCTGTAACTGGAAAAACAAAAGAATATTCACTTTCCAATTAAGATTCTATTAATTTCTACTTAAGTTTATGACAGTTATAATTATACTCCTGGTTGCATAAAATGGATATCTCAGAATTATTATTATTATTATTTTTGAGCAGAGGCAGTAGGATCTGCAAATAAAACAGGCAACCAGTAAGTAGAGGTGAGTCGTGAGTTTGGTCAAGACACCCTAAGCTCAAATAACTAATACATCTAATAATGAGGAGCCAATGCAGGAGTTGATTTCCAGAACTAGTAATTAACTATACACACACACACACACACACATATATATATATATATATAAAGTCAATTGCGACATCAAAGTGGCTGTTCCATGTTACTACTAATTTAACCCCAGGCAGTTCTTTGGTGTGGCAACTGACTTTACTTGTTAGTATAGTTATTACTCTGATCTCTTCTTGAGATTTTACAACTAGCTATTTTGCTTATATATATATACATACAAAGGGGTGCTGAAAAGTTCCTGGCTTTAAGGGTATCCCAAAAGGCTTAGTTGGAGGCTCAACATTCTGAGTTCTTTTACAGGCCTCAGAAAGCAGAAGGATCACTGCAATCTGAGAGGGTAATATGTTGAATAAAATCATAATTAACTGATCCTCATGTATTTTCTTTTTTACCCAAAGCCGGGAACTTTTCAGCACCCCTTTCTATATATAATAATTAACTAAATATATGATATAACTGAACTTGATTTAAGTTTATCATACATTTTGTGAGAAATAATGTTTGGAATACTAACCATTCCACCGTAATTATAGACATAACTGCAACCAATATTAACATCAGTTTGGAGAATATTATAATTCACTTGAAGCATTGTTTATTTTTTGTGAAATATAATGTGTCTTGAATAGCACAACAATGCAGAGTGGACTATAATAACTGTTATAATTTATCATTTATAGTCTGATATAATAGTATTTTGGAATATAAAAATTCCTGCTTCAGATATCGCTAGGAATCGATCCAGTCACTGCTGTGGCCATGCTGGGGCACTGCCTTGAAGGGTTTAGTTAAGCAAATTGACACCAGTACTTATTGTCTTAAAGTCAACTACTTATTTCATTGGTCTCTTTTGCTGAACCACTATGTCATGGGGACATAAACAAACCAATTCCACTTGTCAAGTGATGAGGTGGTGGTGGGGGACAAACACAACAGGCTTCCTTTCAGTTTCTGTCTATCAAATCCACTTGCAAGATTTTGTCAACCCAGGTTTATAGTAGAAAACATTTGTCCAAGGTGCCAGGCAGAGAATTGAACCTGGATCTTATTTGACTAGGAAGCAAAATTCTTACCACCACAGTCATCACTCTGTGAGGTTCCACTAGTATGCACACCAAAATATATCAATGTCATTTTGTACTCATAAGGACTGTAATAAAATAATGGTTAGGAAATATCTATTAGAGTAACATTTTAAATTTGAATACCTAGTAAACCCATAATAAATTCATGTGTGTAAATATCAAAATAATGACCACTTTAAAGTAAATATTGAATGTTAAATGTTTTATATTTTAGTAGACTTATTTATCTAAAATATAACATCATAGTGCAATCAATTATTAATTATTTCATTTATAAAACCTATAATCAACAGACAATATAATAATTCTTACCTTCTGAAATATTAAAGCAAGCCTTCACCTGCACCCAGACAAAATAGTGTTCTGGTACACCTCCTTCTACAATTCCTTGAGATTCCAAAATAATCTTCACAGCTGTTGCTTTTGGATAATTATTCAATATAAGGGATCCTGTAATGTTGGTACCTCCCACTGTCTTCTGGAATTCCTCAGAGCCAGGTGTTTGCACAAGAATTGTTACTTTATCAACACTACCCCACATGTCAACTTCAAGTAGTTCAACTCCTTCAGGTTTATCTGTCAATTTTATAGTGACACTTGGTTTTGGTTCAGAAGGTGATTTTGGTACTGGAACCTCCCAACCAGACAAGTCTGGTCTGATATTAGTTACAGGATGGTCTGGTGTGTCCGGAGTTGATGATATGAAGGAATCAGGAATGATATTTATATCATTCACACCTTCTCTGACCACACAAGGAGCTGAAAAACAGTAATATTTCATTATTTTATATTATTGTAACATTTCAATTTAAACTGTATCAACCTCAATAATTTCTTGTATATGCTCCACAAAGTTTTAGCTACCAAATAAAAGTGGTAGCACAAATTCAAATGGCTGATTTTTGCTGGCATAAAATGGTTTCTAATGTGAAACCATAAAATGTGAGACCATAATGTGAAACCATAAAATGGTTTCACATTGACATAAGGTTAAACACTGTCATAGAGGAGTATAACGAATGGAACTGATTTCAGTGCATGGTTGAACAACATTTTAACTCAGAACATGAGAGCAGACATGGCTGTGTAGGAGGAAGTTTGCCTCTCAACTACATGATATCAGATTCCATCCCACAGTATGGCACCTTGGATAATGGTCATCTACTTTAGCACCAAAATGACCAACACCTTATGATTAGATTTGGTAGACAAGACATTAAGAAGCCGATAATGTGTGTGTGAGTGTGTGTGTGCGTGGTGTTTGTATGGGTGTTTGTATGTGTAAGTGTGTGTGTGTGTGTGTGTGAGTGTGTTTGTGTGTTTGTGTTCCTGTGTGTGTGCGTATGTGTGTGTGTGTGTATGCATGTTTGTACGTGTAAGTATGTGTGTGTGTGTGCGTGTGCTTGTGCACAGGTATTGCAAAAACAAATAGACATTTTTGAAAGATTCCTCAAAGCAAAATGTCATTTATTGGAATTTAAATACTTAATCTTGTATGTAGTAGACATGCCTTGTTGATTTTGTTGCAAGGAACTACCAATGTCATCTTTGTAGCATTTGCAATCTGATTTCTAGCAATATTCCAACATGCCATTTTACTAGGGTGTGCTGAAAAGTCCTTGGCTTTGAGTAAAAGAAAATACAGGAGGATCAATTAATTATGATTTTATTCAGCATATTCCCCTCTCAGATTCATGCACTTGTTGCTGTGATCCTGCAGTATCTAGGCCATGTTTTATGATTTCAAAATATGATCCTTTCATTGTCATTCATGACTTCTTCAATGACATGCTCTTTCTACACCAGGTCTGTTACTCTCCTAGTAGTGATTAAAAACTTATGTAAGACCTTCCTGATTGATAGACTGACCAAATGATTGATTAAATAACTGATTAGTTAAATGGTTGACTAGTTGACTAATAATAAAAGATGTGGAGGCATGTGGCTTAGTGGTCAGAGTATCAGCATCTTGATCGTAAGATTGTGGTTTCGATTCCTGGACCGGGCCATGCGTTGTGTTCTTGAGCAAAACACTTCATTTCACGTTTCTCTGGTTCACTCAGCTGGCAAAAATTAGTAACGCTCCGATGGACTGGCATCCCATCCAGCTGGGGAACACAAATGCCATTGAAACTTGGAAACCGGGCCCATAAACCTGGCTAGGCTTTAAAAAAAGGGCGCATATATTTTGTGGAGGTGCAATGGCCCAGTGGTTAGGGCAGCAGACTAGCAGTCGGAGGATCGCAGTTTCAATTCCTAGATTGGGCGTTGTGTGTTTATTGAGTGAAAACACCTAAAGCTCCATGAGGCTCCAGGAGGGGATGGTGGCAACCTCTGTTGTACTCTTTCACCTCAACTTTCTCTCACTCTTTCTTCCTGCTTCTTGAGTAATGCTGTGATGGACTGGCATCCCGTCCAGCTGGGGGGAACACATACGCCACAGAAACCGGGAAACCGGGCCCATGAGCCTGGCTAGGCTTGAAAGGGCGAAAAAAAAAAAATAATAATAAAAGAAGTGAAATAGAACCAATGATCCCTTCAGGATACAACATAATCAGTTTCAACACATTGGTCTACATCAAGAACTTTGCAAACCAAATACAAAAAAGAGAAATAGAAATACATTAAGATACCATTAATACTTAGGCTGATACTCTAAAATATCTACCAAAATAAAAAACAAAGAGAAGTGCATGTGTTACAATCTGTTTTTTGCCTGTTTCCATTAGTTTTAAACAACAGCATGAAACCTACCATATGTTGTTGTCTGCATAGTTGGGCTCACCCCAGTTGTTCTACTGACAGTTGGTGTGGTACGAGGTGACATAGAATAAATCGCAGTTGAAGTAGTGGCGGTGGAGAAAACAGATGGCGATGTGAAGAATGTTGATATCGGAGTAGTTGGTGCCATAGTTGTAACAGTGGTGGTTGCATTCGGGCAATATGGACAGCATTTTGCTGGATCTGTTATCCAAGTGGAATTGTCACAGGAAGGAGTCTCACAAGTTATTTCTTTCATCGACAATGAGCGTCCAGGAAGACATTCGATTGTTTTACATGGCCCGTCATTCCAGACTTCACCAATCTGAAAGGGAAAAACATTTGTGTCTGCAAATATATTTGGGAATGTTACATGAAATTAAAAGAAATAAATAATTTTTATGTATGTGCAGGAAGGGTGACATTGCCTCCCACTTAAAGGATTTTGCCCATGCATCTTTAGTTTAAAAAAAAAGAATAAAGTTGATACTTTTTTAATGCACTTTGTATATGTGTGTGTGTGCATGTGTGTGTGTGTGTGTGTGTGTGTGTGCGAAGTCATTGCCAGTACCGCCTGACTGGCCCCCGTGCTGGTGGCACATAAAAAGCACCCACTACACTCCCGGAGGGGTTGGCGTTAGGAAGGGCATCCAACTGTAGAAACTCTGCCAGATCAAGATTGGAGCCTGGTGCAGCCATCTGGTTCGCCGGCCCTCAGTCAAAATCGTTCAACCCATGCTAGCATGAAAAGTGGACGTTAAACAATGATGATGATGATGATGCCAAGGAAGGCATTGAGCTGACAGAATCATTTGCACACCGGACAAAATGCTTAGCAGCATTTCGTCTGTCTTTACATTCCACATTCAAATTCTACCAAGGTCGACTTTGCTTTTCATCCTTTTGGGGTCAATAAAATAGGTACCAGTTGAGGACTGGGGTCTATATAATTGACTATCCTCCTCCCTGACATTGCTGGCCTTGTGCCAAAACTTGAAAACAATATTGTGTTAACCAAGGAAGGTGACTAGCTGACAAAATTGTTTGCACACCAGGCAAACTGCTTAGCAGCATTCTGTTCAGCTTTATGTTCTGAATTCAAATTCTACTTTGGTCTAATTACCCTTTTATTCTTTCCGGGTCAACAAAATAATAGCAGTTGAAAACTGAGGGTCAATGTAACCAACTTACCCCCTCCCTTGGAATAGCTGAACTTGTGCCAAAACTTGAAGCCAATATTGTTACCGAGGCCAACTTTGCCTTTCATACATTTGAAGGTCAATGAAATAAGTACCAGTTGAGCACTGGGGTTGATCTAATCAACCAGCCTCTTCCCCCAAAATGTCAGGCCTTGTGCCTATAGTAATAAGGGAAATTATGTTGTATACCCCTAAAGCTGCTGATAAGACTGCATAAGTAGCCCTTAAAATGTTCATCATCTTTCTATATATAAACGGCAAAATGTCTGTGTGTGTGTGTGTATCCTTTATACAAATCCACAATTTTTCAGTTAGAGGGCTCACACTTTCTAAGGTCATTCAAAACCGTCCAAAGGTGGTCGTGCACCTCTTTACATTTCCCCAGTCACCCGGCAAAGCCATTAAAAAGATCAATAGAAGTGACTTTTTTGTGAATTTTTTATCCAAAATCCAATCAAAATGCCCGAAACTTGATATGCCAGTTGAATGCCAGCTAGCTGCATGTGATTGGTCGGAGATTTGGACAGCACTCGCGTGTATGTGCGCACGCACGCAGCTCTATATGCATGCACTAGCACTATGACCCGGCATTGCTGGGTCATAGTGCTAGTTTTATATAAAAATGAAATAAAATGTATTTGTAACATTGCTCTGATGCAATTTGGGATAATAATCTGAAGAGGAAACATAGTATGATGGTGTGGTTAAGAAGTTTGCTTCCCAACAGGTGTTGGTGTGTTTGCATCCCTGTAACTTAGCAGTCAGCAAAAGAAAGGCCAGTAAAATAACTAACAGGATTTACAGAAAAATAAGTACTGGGGTCAATTCATTTGACTGAATTTGAAATTCTTCAAAGGGGTGCTCCAGCATGGCCGCTGTCTAATGGTTTAAAGAAGAAAAAGAAAAAGATGCTTTAGAAATAATCACGAACCTCATAGAAATTGCCTGATCTTTTGGGGTATTCACATTTATTAGCTGGTATACATCGGCAACATATATCATCATTCAGATCTTCGTTCTCTAATATATGGTCCTGTGAAAATATTTTAAAAAATAAACACTTGTGAGAATAATGGTGAAGAGAGAGGGAGGAGGAAGAGGAGGAGGGCTTCTAAGACAGGCACGAGGCCAGAAATTTGAAATGCAAATAAATACATACACTCATACACATGTACACTACTGGACACTCAAACTGATATAAGCATATATATATATATATATATATATACACATTCATATATACATGAGGAAGAGCTGAAAAGTTCCTGGTTTTGGGTAAAAGAAAATAAAGGAAGATCAGTTAATTACGATTTTATTCAAAATGATCCCCTTTCAGATTTACACACTTATTGTAATGGTCCATCAGTTTCCCTAAGCCCTGTAAAAGAACTCAGTGGGTTGGGCCTCCAACCAGGCCTTTTGTGATACCTTTAACCCTTTCGTTACTGTTTTTATTTTGAGATGCTCTGTGTTTCTTTCAATTACTTTAAATATAACAAAGAATTTAGTAAAATAACTTAGTTATCGTTAAGCTGGTGTTAGGAACATAAATTGTGACTAAGGTTTGGTGGAAGATTTTAATTAAAACTTTAAGAAAACAAGACATTTGTACAACAGAGCCAGAGCCGGTTTCAGCTGGGTTGGTAACGAAAGGGTTAAAGCCAGGAACTTTTCAGCACCCCTGCCCTTTGTAAACATATAGATATACATGAATATCGAGTCTACAGAAATGCAATTATATATTCCTATTTTCCTACACACACATATGATGTTGGCTGCCACCCAGAGCTCTTCTTGAAGAGCAACAGTGAATGTAGCTGTACAAGAGGCTAGTGATTTCTAACTTTTCCTCCTACATTCCACCTTCTGTATGATAGAAAGAAAGAAACACATACATGCACACATGCATGCACACACACACACACACACACACACACACATAACAGGCATGATACTGTTCTGTGGGACATGCACTATTGTAGAGATCAGCTGCTCAGCAGATGTAAATACCCAATCAAAAGTCCAAGAAAAAGAGAACATTAACGGTAAATTAATGCAGAACTTACAACTCTTGTACCCTGAATATGAATTCTCATTTGTATTTATCTTCATAGGTACATTAGGCTATGAACCCACAAATTTATGCAAAAGCCTAGAAATGCTAGGCTTTCCAAAGAAAGAGCAAAAGAAACTGACATGGTTCTCCAAATCCAATCCAATTGTGGCACAATGAAGATGTGTAAGACATTCCAAAAATTCTCTCTATGAGATTCTTCAGGTAAATAGATGCACACACTTGGGTGTATGCATCAATGGTTCAACCAACACACCAGCTCAACTGCACATTTACAAGCACTGAGAACTCTCTTAACCCATTTGTTACCGTATTTATTTTGAGATGCTTTGTGATTCTTTCAATTATTTTAGATGTAACAGAGAATTTAGTAAAATAACTTGGTTATCATTAAGCTCGTGTTAAGAACATAAATTGTGACTAAGGTTTGGTGGAAGATTTTAATTCAAAATTTACGAAAACAAGACATTTGAACTACAGAGCCAGAGCCAGTTTCAGCCAGGGTTAACTCAAAAAGTTCTTTCATTTTGTTAGTGACCAGCCAGAACTCTCTCAAGAACTTAAATAAAACTCAAAGAAAAAATCATACAAGCTTGCATGCACGTGTGTTATACTACATCTCTCTCTTGTATAGTGGTGTGTAAGTGCATTAGATAACAGAAAATCATACATTACCCCTGAACACTTGATATCACAAACTTCTCCACATTTAAGAACATCATCTACACATTTACATAAGGTACAGAGAGTGGGTTTAACTGGATCTTTCACTGGTTTTCTTCAATTGTGCAGTTGCATGTTGAGACACATTTCCCATCTTGGAATAAAGTATGATCAGGACAAGCACATCCAGGAAAACAAGTCTCAACATTACAAGAATGGTTATGAGAAATACATGTTCGATTACATGCACATTTCTTCCAAATGAATGGTTCTGGGCATGCTGAAATACAGAACAGAATAAAATATGGATTATTTTTAATGCAGGTTTTTTTTCATTTACTGTTGCTTTTTTCTTATTTGTTAGAAAATTTTAATTCAGTTATTAAGAGTTGATTATTATAGTATTACTGTGAAGAGTTGTATAGTCAAGAATTTGCTTCTTAACTATGTGATCTTGGGTTCAGTCCCACTGCACAGCACTCTAGGCAAGTGTGTTTAGTATAGCCTCAGGCCAACCAAAGCTTTGTTAGTGGATTTGGTAGATGGAAGCTAAAAGAAGCTTGTCATAAATAAATGAATATATATATATATATATATATATATATATATATCATCATCATTATCATTTAATGTCTGTTGTCTATGCTGGCATGGGTTGAATGATTTCACCAGGGCTGATAAGCTGAGGGGCCGCATCAGACTCCAGTCTAATTTGGTATGATTTCTATGGCTGGATGCCTTTCCTAACGCCAACCACCCAAGACTGTAATGGGTGCTTTTACATGCCATTGGCACAGGTGCCCGTTGTGTGACACCAGTATCTGCCACAATGGCTTGATGGGTTTTCTTATCAAGCACAGCATATTGCCAAAGGTCTGTCATTTGTCATTGCCTCCTTGTGGCCCAATGCTCAAAGGGTACTTTTTATGTGCCCCCACACACATACACACCTGTGTGTGTGTTTTTGTATCTATGTTTGTCCCCTCACTACTGCTTGACAACCAGTGTTGTTTTGTTTATGTTACACAACTTGATGGTTTGGCAAAAGAGATTGATAAAATGAGTATCAGGCTTAAAAAATAAGGGATCAGTTGTTTGACTAAACCATTCAAGATGATGACCCAGCATGCCTGCAGTCCACTGAAATAAGGGAAATGTATTTGCTTAAAGCAAATGATAATTTTAGCTCAGGGGTATCGCATATTTCCACTCTTCATACAAGTGGCATAACTCATAAGGCAGCGAGCTGGCAGAAACGTTAGCGTGCCGGGAGAAATGCTTAGCGGTATTTCGCCTGCCGTTATGTTCTGAGTTCAAATTCTGCCGAGGTCGACTTTGCCTTTCATCCTTTCGGGGTCGATAAATTAAGTACCAGTTACGCACTGGGGTCGATGTAATTGACTTAATCCATTTGTCTGTCCTTGCTTGTGCTCCCTTGTGGGTAGTAAAGAAGTAGGTATAACTCATTCAGAAAGGAAGAGGATTAGTTTTTGTTCTTTTTTTTTTGTTTGTTTTCTTGTAAATGTTTATATCCTAAAATACATACTTGTATTGCAGTCCTCATTAACCCATTTATGGATGCCTTCACTTGTGCAAGTACCCAGAATTATATCACAGTCGTCCTTTGTTTCAACTACAAAAATTTCATTGGGCTAAAATGTAAAAGAGGAAAAGCAATATCCATTAGAAATACATATATAATAAACTTTGTAAACAATTGAAGCATGGAAGGTGTTTATAAGCCATTTAAAATACACAAGGAATTTTGTCAAAGTGACGAAAATATTTTGGCAAATTAAATTTAAATGTTAAAGTGAATCTAATGGTTTTTGTGTGTTTTAAATGGCTTATAAACACCTTCCACGCTGCAATTGTTTTTGTTCCAGCACACAATCTCAGATCAGGTCACTTGCTATGCAAGTACATCTCCGTAAAAAACTTTGTAAATATATTTCAAATCCATAAAAATAATAATTGTTGTTTGTTGTTTTTTTTACTTTTGAGGTAGAGGTAGTTTTGATTTTTTCTTTTCTACATTGGTGTGCAGGGAAGTACTTGTAAGGGATGTGTTAAAAGTCAGTTACAGCTAACAATATTAATCATTTTGTATTTAATCCCTTAGCATTCAGATTACTCTGTCAAATGCAATGTTTATTCAGTCACACTGTTTTGAATTAAATACAAATTATCTGATAGCTTCAGGGTTTTGATGATGCGGTAGTTTAGTTTTAGAAGGACAAAGCAAGGTGAGTGTGAGAAGCCAGATCTGGTCAGTTTACTCTCTTTTACTCTCTTTTACACTTTTACTTGTTTCAGTCATTTGACTGCATCCATGCTGGAGCACCGCCTTTCGCAAATCAACCCCAGGACTTATTCTTTGTAAGCCTAGTACTTATTCTATCGGTCTCTTTTGCTGAACCGCTAAGTTATGGGGACGTAAACACACCAGCATCGGTTGTCAAGCGATGTTGGGGGTACAAACACAGACACACAAACACACACGTATATATATACATATATATGACGGGCTTCTTTTCAGTTTCCGTCTACCAAATCCACTCACAAGGCTTTGGTCGGCTCGAGGCTATAGTAGAAGACACTTGCCCAAGGTGCCACACAGTGGGACTTGAACTCGGAACCATGTGGTTGGTAAACAAGCTACTTACCACACAGCCACTCCTGTGCCTATATTCTTGAACATAAAGAATGCAGAATATTTTGGCCATATATGGACAGTTTAAATGCTGAAGAGTTAATCAAGGGCAAATGGCAAAGATGCATTTAGATTGTAGAAAGATTAAATGTTGTATTATGCCATTCTATGTTTGTATATAGATCTTATGTTATGCTTTGGTCAAAAGCCAACATGTATGCCCCATGTGCAGCAGAACCTGTTGTTCAAGGACTGGTTTCCATAACAACTTAAGGGCTTGCCACTCTTCTTCCTGGTCATTGGACATGAAGAATTATCACCACCATCATCATCAGCAGCAGCAGCCGTTCAAGAACTTGGACCTGGAGATCTCCATTTTCAGTGACTTCAAGAGCCACCTCCCAGTGACGTCGGGCGTCAACAAAGAGCCCTCGACTACAACAAGATGACCAAAGTCTGCAAGTTAGGAAGAGCTCACTATTCTAAGCTATAATCATTCTGTAGAATTTTAAAGGATAGTTTTTATCTAGCTTATGATGGAGTATTCAACACTTCTTGAAGATTCTATTAGAAAAGTATTTTAGTTCATTTATTTCTTCTAAATAACCCACAAACAGAGGTATCTCAGATCCTGAAACATCAAATTTATTGATTCAGAATCAGAGAATGGTCAGATCCACTAATGAAATAAAGAAAGACAGAAAGAAGGACAGATGAATCAACATACGAAAATACAGTCAGGATATTTATTGGGTTGTCCGGAAAGTTCGTGCCAATTTATAGTAGCTTACCTTTCGACTTATTTTACAACATGGTTGAGTCCATAAAATAGGATTTGACTACACCTCCATTTAGAGCACAGTTTAAGCTATCTTTTCATGGAATAAGGTTTATGTTCCTATAACCTGTGTTAATTCTGTAGCCCTTTAAAATGGAAGATAAGAAAGTTCATTTTTGGCACTTGATGCTTTGGGAACCAGACAAAAATTGCTGCAGCTTGGCTGGGATGTGTTACCCCACCCTCCATATTCACCAGATATTGCTCCTTCGGATTTTCACTTATTCAGGTCTCTGCAGAATAGTCTTTATAGTAAAAATTTCAATTCCTTGGATGATGTAAAATGACACCTTGATGAATTCTTTGCCATGAAATCACCTCAATTCTGGGAAGAGGGTATTTTCAAGTTAAAGGAAAGATGGAGACGCATTGTGCAATAAAATGGTTCATATTTGGTTGATTAAAAATGTAATGGCAAGTATTTATTGACCTTTTTCTTTCCTTTAAAAATCAGCACGAACTTTCCGGACAACCCAATATATATGTTTTGATATTTGCTTTTTACTATGTTATTTTTTCATATTTTACTTACTTTGTAAAATTTTCCATTATGGTAACAAGGACAATCAGTTGGTTTGATACATTCACCTTTCTCTTGAACAAGGTGAGATGGACACATACAGCCTTCTTCACATTCAGTTTCGTTAGGATTAGTAAAGTTGTTATAGGCTAATGTCTCACATGTTTGTAAAATAACACATGTAGTAAATTGCTTTGGTAATGTACAATTATGGGGGGTTGGAGTTGTTGAAAATGGTGTAACTGTCGTCAAAGACACACTAGATGTTCTGAAAGAAGTCTCTGTCAAGAAAATTAAAAAAATAAATCATGAGAAATCAGTAGAACAAAAATGATTTTTTCTTAAGAGAATTACTTTTTTTATTATTTTTGTATATATGCAATGTAAAAATACAAAAAGAAATATATGGTTAATGATTGTTTCAAGTTTAGGTATAAAACCAGTAATTTTAGGGGAAAGGAGTTGGTTTGGAGGCAGTTAATTAATTACACATGCTAATGAGTCTACTACCTCGTTACCTTAGAATATAGTACTGTCCTTATTTTATAATGATTATAATCATTAAATTTTTGGCGATTAAAATTTATTATTTTGAAATTAATACTCTTTTACTTGTTTCAGTCATGTGACTGTGGCCATGCTGGAGCACCACCTTTAGTCGAGTAAATCTTTGATTTTAGACATTGCTTCCATACATAAAATTTCTTCTCTAATTCTGGTAGTGTTCGACTGTAAGAGCAATGTCATCAGTATAGAGGACCTCCCAGGTGCAACCCAGCTTGAAATCCTCTGTTATTGCCTGGAGGACTATGATGAAGAAGACAAGGCCAAGGACTGATCCTTGGTGAACTCCTCCTTGTACCCTGAATTCATTGCTATATTCATTGCCAACTCCACTTTACTGATAGCATCCCTGTACGTGGTTTGTACAGCTCTAACCAATCACTCATTTATCCTTAGTTTCCACATTGACCACCAGATAAGGGAATGAGGGGGGGGCTGTCAAAAGCTTTCTCTCCATGTCACCCAAAGCCAGGTATATTTGTGTGTGTGTGGAGGCACAATAGCCCAGTGGTTAGGGCAGCGGACTCGCAGTTGTAGGATCACGGTTTCGATTCCCAGACCGGCGCTGTGAGTGTTTATTAAGCGAAAATACCTAAAGCTCCACAAGGCTCTGTACTCTTTTGCCACAATTTTCTCTCACTCTTTCTTCTGTTGGCCTGCTTGCTTAGCCAGAGGGGTGGCATCATTTGAAGGCTAAAACAATGCGAAATGCATTGTGACCAGCGATGTGTAGCAACATCTGATAGCCTGGTCAGTCACGGTGATCACAGTGATATATATATATATATATATTTGTATGTATCATTCTGTCTGTTTTTGTTCCCTACCACCACATAACAATTGGTGTTAGTGTGTTTACATTCCCATAACTTAGCAGTTCAGCAAAAGAGTCCTATATAATAAATACCAGACTTTTAAAAAATAATAAGTACAGGGGTCGATTCATTTGGCTAAAAATTCTTCAAGTCAGTATCCCTGCATGGTAGTAGTGTAATGACTGAAACAAGTAATAGATTTTTCCCAAATTACAAGATTCCAGAAAGAAAATAAAAAGGTATACACTACCTGGAGAAACGGAAGACATCAGCGAAACAATATTTGTTGTAAAAGGTGTTGTTGTTGTTGCTAGGCCTGATGTTCCGAATGAAGTGGTAAACGAAGCTGTGGTCGATTTTGACCAGCTGGTTGCTGTAGTGGACTGACAGTAGCTGGGAGTGTGAACACAGAGTGTTCCTTCCTTCACAAATCCAGGCAAGCAAATACAGTCTTCTTCGCACATTGTACGAATGCAGATCTCATCGCATGAAGTTTTATTGCAATGACATCTCAAGGAACAAACTGAAATCATACAAGAAACATGTATCATTATCTCATCATAACCATCACCGTCATCATCATTACTACTAATCACAATCATCATCAATGTTTTTGTTTTCTTTTTCCCATGATGAGTTGGATGAAACTTAATGAAGTAGGGCTCAATAGCTGGATGCCTTTCCTGTTCCAACCCTTAATTGTTTTTCAAGTAAGGCTGTTTTGTTTGCATGTCTGCATGTGATTATATAATAACAAGTTCCCTCAGCTCCACAAGAAGATACAGCTTTGAGAATAGATAATATGATCATATCTTCAGTTGCACAGAGCCAGAAGAGAAATCATTTAAATGAACTTTGAAAATGGCTTCCAGAGAAGAATATTTTTGAACCTCCATTAATCAGTTGAGGTCATGCAGATACTTTAACTAGAGAACAATAGCAATTCTGGAGATGTACTTGCATAGCGAGTGACTTGATCTGAGATCGTGTGCTGGAACGAAAACAATTGCAGTGTGCAAGGTGTTTATAAGCCATTTAAGAAACACACAAAAACTGTTAGATTCACTTCAACATTTAAATTTAATTTGTCAAAATATTTTCGTCGCTTTGAGACCGTGACCTGTTCACTGACAAAACTTCATGCTTTTATTAAATATTCCATATGGTTGAGTAGACAGGATAGTGACTGCAGGCATTTGACATTATGTAATAAATGGCATTTTAGTGACAGCCACTATCTCATGGAGATTTACAACTGCACAAAATGTATGTGTTAAGAAGTCCACATCTCTGAAAATTAGATTGATGTCTGAAAAATTAAACTCTCTACTGCACTCAGCTGAGTGCTGTTTTACAAGTACTTGGTAAACTCACAAGTGTTGGTGCCATTAAAAGAAAGTGCCCAGTACACTCTGGAAAGTGTTGGCATTAGGAAGGACATCCCGTTGAACAAACTATGCCAAAGAAAACAATGGGGCCTGGTGCAGCCCTGTGACTTGTCAGTTCCTGTCAAACCTGCCAACCCATGCCAACAGGGGAAAAGGAATGCTAAACTGATGATGATGAGGGGGGGATGATAAGGAGGAGGGGAGGGGATGCAGGAAGGAGGTGAGGGGGGAGGGGAGAGGAGGAGGAGGAGGAGGGCAATGATTTTCTGAGGGATGAAACATTAGCTATCTCCATCTTCATTACAATGAAACATATCAAACTCTTCCAAAATTCTCCTTTGATCTCATTATTTTCCGATGGTCATCACCATCTTCCTTCAATTCCATATTTTACTCCATATTCTTCTGAGCCAACAACTCAAGTTAGACTAAGCAAATCTAATAATTAACCATTATTTATAAAAAAACAAAAAAAAACCAAGAAATTCAGGCAAATCATATCTAATGCTTACAATACTTAAAACATTTTAAAGAATTTAATGAATTAAAAAGGCATAGTATTTATAAAAGAGTTGCGCTTACAAGTGATGGTCGTGGTTGACTGGTATTTGGTGGTTGTGGTCAAAGTTGAAACAGTTCTTGGAGCAGTAGTTATTCCTGCTGTAGTAGAGGGAGAAACGCTTGATGTTGTAACTGAAGGCACAGCTGTCGTTGTGGCTGGTAGGGAAGCAGTTGTTGGTCCCATAGTTGATGGCTTTGGTGTTGTAGCAGCTGAGGTTGCTGGTGATACAGATGTTGTTGTTGTTGCTGATGGTGCAGTAGTTGTTTCCACCGTTACACCAGATGTATATTCAGAAAATTCAACTGTAGGTGTACTTGCAGCAGTTGTTGTTAAGGGCACAACTGTGGTTGCTGTGGTCCTAACTGCTGTGGTTGCGGTACCAGTTGTTGTTGCTGATGTTCCTGTAGAAGATATTGCTGTTGTAGTTGCTGTTGCAGCACTTGTTGTTGCTGATGGTGCAACAGTTGTTGCTGATGGTCCCATAGTGGATGTTGCTGGTGGCACAGTTGTTGTTGTCGCTGATGGTCCTAGAGTCGGTGTTGCTGTTGTAGTTGCAGTTGCAGGAGTCAATGTTCCTGAAGGTGCAGCAGTTGTTGTTGCTGATGTTGCAGCAGTTGTTGTTGTTGCAGTGGTTGTCACTCCTGATGTTCCCATAGTGGATGTTGCTGTTGGTACAGAAGTTATTGTTGCTGATGGTCCTACAGTTGGTGTTGGTGCTGTAGTTGTTGCTGTTGCAGGAGTCGCTTTTGTTGATGTTGCTACAGTTGTTGCTGCTGATGATACAGCAGTTGCTGTTACTGATGGTGCAGCAGTTGTAGTTGCTGATGGTGCAGCAGTTGTTGCTGATTGTGCAGCAGTTGTTGCTGATGGTGCAGCAGTTGTTCCTGATGGTGCAGTAGTTGTTACTGATGGTGCAGCAGTTGTAGTTGCAGTTGAAGGAGTCGTTGTTGCTGATGGTGCAGCGGTTGTTGTTGCCGGTGGGGCAACAGTTGTTGTTCCTGATGGTGCAGCGGTTGTTGTTGCTGATGGTGCAGCAGTTGTTCCTGTTGGCGCAGCAGTTGTTGTAGTTGCGGTTGAAGGAGTCGTTGTTGCTGATGGTGCAGCGGTTGTTGTTCCTGGTGGTGCAGCGGTTGTTGTTGCTGAAGGTGCAGCAGTTGTGGTTGCTGATGGTACAACAGTTGTTGTTCCAGATGGTGCAGCAGTTGTTGTTCCTGAAGGTGCAGCAGTTGTCGATCCTGGTGGTGCAGCAGTTGTTGTTGCTGATGGTCCTATAGTGGATGCTACGGTTGCAGCAGTTGTTGAAGGTGCAGAAGTTGTTGCAGTCCCAGCAGTTGTTCTTCCTGATGTTCCTACAATTGTTGTTGCTGATGTTGCAGCAGTTGTTGCTGTTGCAGTTGTCTCCACCGTTACACCAGATGTATATTTAGAAAATACAACTGTAGGTGTACTTGCAGAAGTTCTTGTTGCAGGAGTCGTTTTTGCTGATGGTGCAGCAGTTGTTGTAGTTGCTGTTGAAGGAGTCGTTGTTGCTGATGGTGCAGTGGTTGTTGTTGCTGGTGGTGCAGCTGTTGTTCCTGATGGTGCAGCAGTTGTTCCTGATGGTACAGCAGTTGATGTTCTTGATGGTGCAGCAGTTGTTGTTCCTGATGGTGTAGCAGTTGTTGTTCTTGATGGTGCTGCAGATGTTGTTGCAGATGGAGCAGCAGTTGTTGTAGTTGCTGTTGAAGGAGTCGTTGTTGCTGATGGTGCAGCAGTTGTTCCTGTTGGCACAGCAGTTGTTGTAATTGCGGTTGAAGGAGTCGTTGTTGCTGATGGTGCAGCAGTTGATGTTGCTGATGGTGCAGCAGTTGTTGTTCCTGATGGTGCAGCAGTTGTTGTTCCTGATGGTACAGGAGTTGTTGTTGCTGTTGAAGGAGTCGTTGTTCTTGATGGTGCAGCAGTCGTTGTTGCTGATGGTACAGCAGTTGTGGTTGCTGATGGCGCCGCAGGTGTCGTTGCTGATGGTGCAGCAGTTGTTGTTGTTACTGATGGCACAGCAGTTGTTGTTGCTGATGGTACAGGAGTTGATGTTCCTGATGGTGCAGCAGTTGTTGTTGCTGATGGTGCGGCGGTTGTTGTTGCTGATGGTGCAGCAGTTGTTGTTCCTGACGGTACAGCTGTTGTTGTTCCTGATGGTGCAGCAGTTGGTGTTGCTGATGGTGCAGCAGTTGTTGTAGTTACTGTTGAAGGAGTCGTTGTTCCTGATGGTGCAACAGTTGTTGTTGCTGATGGTGCAGCAGTTGTTGTTCCTGAAGGTGCAGCGGTTGGTGTTGCTGATGGTGCAGCAGTTGGTGTTTTTGATGGTGCAGCAGTTGATGTTGCTGAGGGAGCCGCAGTTGTTGTTGTTGATAATGCAGCAGTTGTTGTAGTTGCGGTTGAAGGAGTCGTTGTTGCTGATGGTGCAGCAGTTGTTGTAGTTGCAGTTGGAGTCGTTGTTGCTGATGGTGCAGCGGTTGTTGTTGCTGATGGTGCAGCAGTTGTTGTTCTTGGTGGTGCAGCAGTTGTTGTTGCTGATGGAGCAGCAGTTGTTGTTGCTGATGGTGCAGCAGTTGTTGTAATTGCTGTTGAAGGAGTCGTTGTACCTGATGGTGCAGCAGTTGTTGTTGCTGAGGGTGCAGCAGTTGTTGTACTTGCTGTTGACGGAGTCGGTGTTCCTGATGGTGCAACAGTTGTTGTAGTTGCTGTTGAAAGAGTCGTTGTTGCTGATGGTGCAGCAGTTGTTGTAGTTGCTGTTGAAGGAGTCGTTGTAGCTGATGGTGCAGCAGTTGTTGTAATTGCTGTTGAAGGAGTCGTTGTACCTGATGGTGCAGCAGTTGTTGTTCCTGATGGTGCAGCAGTTGTTGTACTTGCTGTTGACAGAGTCGTTGTTGCTGATGGTGCAACAGTTGTTGTAGTTGCTGTTGAAACAGTCGTTGTTGCTGATGGTGCAGCAGTTGTTGTAGTTGCTGTTGAAGGAGTCGTTGTAGCTGATGGTGCAGCAGTTGTCGTTGCTGATGGTGCAGCAGTTGTTGTAGTTGCTGTTGAAGGAGTCGTTGTTCCTGGTGGTGCAGCAGTTGTTGTTGCTGATGGTGCAGCAGTTGTTGCTGATGGTCCTAGAGTGGATGCCGCGGTTCCAGCAGTTGTTGATAATGCAGGAGTTGTTGCTGTTCCAGCAGTTGTTCTTCCTGATGGTCCCACAATTGTTGTTGCTGATGTTGCAGCAGTTGTTGATGTTGCAGTTGTCTCCCCCGTTACACCAGATGTATATTTAGAAAAGATAACTGTAGGTGTACTTGCAGAAGTTTTTGTTGCAGGAGTCGTTTTTGCTGATGGTGCAGCAGTTGTTGTAGTTGCTGATGGTGCCGCAGTTGTTGTACTTGCTGTTGAAGGAGTCGTTGTTACTGATGGTGCAGCGGTTGTTGTTCCTGGTGGTGCAGCAGTTGTTGTAGTTGCTGTTGAAGGAGTCGTTGTTACTGATGGTGCAGCAGTTGTTGCTGACGGTGCAGCAGTTGTTGTAGATGCTGTTGAAGGAGTCGTTGTTCCTGATGGTGCAGCGGTTGTTGTTCCTGATGGTGCAGCAGTTGTTGCTGATGGTGCAGCAGTTGTTGTAGTTGCTGTTGAAGGAGTCGTTGTTGCTGATGGTGCAGCAGTTGTTGTAGTTGCTGTTGAAGGAGTCGTTGTTGCTGATGGTGCAGCGGTTGTTGTTCCTGATGGTGCAGCAGTTGTTGCTGATGGTGCGGCAGTTGTTGTAGTTTCTGTTGAAAGAGTCGTTGTTGCTGATGGTGCAGCAGTTGTTGTAGTTGCTGTTGAAGGAGTCGTTGTTGCTGATGGTGCAGCGGTTGTTGTTCCTGATGGTGCAGCAGTTGTTGTTGCTGATGGTGCAGCAGTTGTTGTAGTTACTGTTGAAGGAGTCGTTGTTCCTGATGGTGCAGCGGTTGTTGTTCCTGGTGGTGCAACAGTTGTTGTAGTTGCTGTTGAAGGAGTCGTTGTTCCTGATGGTGCAGCAGTTGTTGTTGCTGATGGTGCAGCAGTTGTTGTACTTGCTGTTGATGGAGTCGTTGTTGCTGATGGTGGAACAGTTGTTGTAGTTGCTGTTGAAAGAGTCGTTGTTGCTGATGGTGCAGCAGTTGTTGTAGTTGCTGTTGAAGGAGTCGTTGTTCCTGATGGTGCAGCGGTTGTTGTTCCTGATGGTGCAGCAGTTGTTGTTGCTGATGGTGCAGCAGTTGTTGTAGTTGCTGTTGAAGGAGTCGTTGTAGTTGCTGTTGAAGGAATCGTTGTTCCTGGTGGTGCAGCGGTTGTTGTTCCTGATGGTGCAGTTGTTGTTGTAGTTGCTGTTGAAGGAGTCGTTGTTCCTGATGGTGCAGCAGTTGTTGTAGTTGCTGTTGAAAGAGTCGTTGTTCCTGATGGTGCAGCAGTTGTTGTAGTTGCTGTTGAAGGAGTCGTTGTTCCTGATGGTGCAGCGGTTGTTGTTCCTGATGGTGCAGCAGTTGTTGTTCCTGATGGTGCAGCAGTTGTTGTAGTTGATGTTGAAGGAGTCGTTGTTCCTGATGGTGCAGCAGTTGTTGTTGCTGATGGTGCAGCAGTTGTTGTAGTTGCTGTTGAAAGAGTCGTTGTTGCTGATGGTGCAGCAGTTGTTGTTGCTGATGGTGCAGCAGTTGTTGTAGTTGCTGTTGAAGGAGTCGTTGTAGCTGATGGTGCAGCAGTTGTTGTTGCTGATGGTGCAGCAGTTGTTGTAGTTGCTGTTGAAAGAGTCGTTGTTGCTGATGGTGCAGCAGTTGTTGTAGTTGCTGTTGAAGGAGTCGTTGTTCCTGGTGGTGCAGCAGTTGTTGTAGTTGCTGTTGAAAGAGTCGTTGTTCCTGATGGTGCAGCAGTTGTTGTAGTTGCTGTTGAAGGAGTCGTTGTTCCTGATGGTGCAGCGGTTGTTGTTCCTGATGGTGCAGCAGTTGTTGTTGCTGATGGTGCAGCAGTTGTTGTAGTTGCTGTTGAAGGAGTCGTTGTTCCTGGTGGTGCAGCAGTTGTTGTTGCTGATGGTGCAGCAGTTGTTGCTGATGGTCCTAAAGTGGATGCCGCAGTTCCAGCAGTTGTTGATAATGCAGGAGTTGTTGCTGTTCCAGCTGTTGTTCTTCCTGATGGTCCCACAATTGTTGTTGCTGATGTTGCAGCAGTTGTTGATGTTGCAGTTGTCTCCCCCGTTACACCAGATGTATATTTAGAAAAGATAACTGTAGGTGTACTTGCAGAAGTTTTTGTTGCAGGAGTCGTTTTTGCTGATGGTGCAGCAGTTGTTGTAGTTGCTGTTGAAGGAGTTGTTGTTACTGATGGAGCAGCGGTTGTTGTTCCTGGTGGTGCAGCAGTTGTTGTAGTTGCTGTTGAAGGAGTCGTTGTTACTGATGGTGCAGCAGTTGTTGTAGTTGCTGTTGAAGGAGTCGTTGTTACTGATGGTGCAGCAGTTGTTGCTGACGGTGCAGCAGTTGTTGTAGATGCTGTTGAAGGAGTCGTTGTCCCTGATGGTGCAGCGGTTGTTGTTCCTGATGGTGCAGCAGTTGTTGCTGATGGTGCAGCAGTTGTTGTAGTTGCTGTTGAAGGAGTCGTTGTTCGTGATGGTGCGGCAGTTGTTGTAGTTGCTGTTGAAGGAGTCGTTGTTACTGATGGTGCAGCGGTTGTTGTTCCTGATGGTGCAGCAGTTGTTGCTGATGGTGCAGCAGTTGTTGTAGTTGCTGTTGAAGGAGTCGTTGTTCGTGATGGTGCGGCAGTTGTTGTAGTTGCTGTTGAGGGAGTCGTTGTTACTGATGGTGCAGCAGTTGTTGTAGTTGCTGTTGAAGGAGTCGTTGTTACTGATGGTGCAGCGGTTGTTCCTGATGGTGCAGCAGTTGTTGTAGTTGCTGTTAAAGGAGTCGTTGTTACTGATGGTGCAGCAGTTGTTGTAGTTGCTGTTGAAGGAGTCATTGTTCCTGATGGTGCAGCGGTTGTTGTTCCTGATGGTGCAGCAGTTGTTGTTGCTGATGGTGCAGCAGTTGTTGTAGTTGCTGTTGAAGGAGTCATTGTTCCTGATGGTGCAGCGGTTGTTGTTCCTGATGGTGTAGCAGTTGTTGTTGCTGATGGTGCAGCAGTGGTAGTTGCTGATGGTGCAGCAGTTGTTGTAGTTGCTGTTGAAGGAGTCATTGTTCCTGATGGTGCAGCGGTTGTTGTTCCTGATGGTGCAGCAGTTGTTGTTGCTGATGGTGCAGCAGTTGTTGTAGTTGCCGTTGAAGGAGTCGTTGTTCCTGATGGTGCAGCGGTTCTTGTTCCTGATGGTGCAGCAGTTGTTGTTGCTGATGGTGCACCAGTTGTTGTAGTTGCTGTTGAAGGAGTCGTTGTTCCTGATGGTGCAGCAGTTGTTGTAGTTGCTGTTGAAGGAGTCGTTGTTCCTGATGGTGCAGCGGTTGTTGTTCCTGATGGTGCAGCAGTTGTTGTTGCTGATGGTGCAGCATTTGTTGTAGTTGCTGTTGAAGGAGTCGTTGTTCCTGATGGTGCAGCGGTTGTTGTTCCTGATGGTGCAGCAGTTGTTGTTGCTGATGGTGCAGCAGTTGTTGTAGTTGCTGTTGAAGGAGTCGTTGTTCCTGATGGTACAGCAGTTGTTGTAGTTGCTGTTGAAGGAGTCGTTGTTCCTGGTGGTGCAGCGGTTGTTGTTCTTGATGGTGCAGCAGTTGTTGTAGTTGCTGTTGAAGGAGTCGTTGTTACTGATGGTGCAGCAGTTGTTGTTGCTGATGGTGCAGCAGTTGTTGTAGTTGCTGTTGAAGGAATCGTTGTTCCTGATGGTGCAGCGGTTGTTGTTCCTGATGGTGCAGCAGTTGTTGTTGCTGATGGTGCAGCAGTTGTTGTAGTTGCTGTTGAAGGAGTCGTTGTTCCTGATGGTGCAGCGGTTGTTGTTCCTGATGGTGCAGCAGTTGTTGTTGCTGATGGTGCAGCAGTTGTTGTAGTTGCTGTTGAAGGAGTCGTTGTTCCTGATGGTGCAGCAGTTGTTGTAGTTGCTGTTGAAGGAGTCGTTGTTCCTGGTGGTGCAGCAGTTGTTGTTGCTGATGGTGCAGCAGTTGTTGCTGATGGTCCTAGAGTGGATGCCGCAGTTCCAGCAGTTGTTGATAATGCAGAAGTTGTTGCAGTTCCAGCAGTTGTTCTTCCTGATGGTCCCACAAGTGTTGTTGCTGATGTTGCAGCAGTTGTTGTAGTTGCAGTTGAAGGAGTCGTTGTTGCTGATGGTGCAACAGTTGTTGTTCCTGATGGTGCAGCGGTTGTTGTTCCTGATGGTGCAGCAGTTGTTGTTGCTGATGGTGCAGCAGTTGTTCCTGTTGGTGCAGCAGTTGGTGTTGCTGATGGTGCGCCAGTTGTTGTAGTTACTGTTGAAGGAATCGTTGTTGCTGATGGTGCAACAGTTGTTGTTCCTGATGGTGCAGCAGTTGGTGTTGCTGATGGTGTGGCAGTTTCTGTAGTTACTGTTGAAGGAGTCGTTGTTGCTGATGGTACAACAGTTGGTGTTGCTGAAGTTGCAGCAGTTGTTGTTGCTGATGGTGCAGCAGTTGTTCCTGTTGGCGCAGCAGTTGTTGTAGTTACTGTTGAAGGAGTCGTTGTTGCTGATGGTGCAGCAGTTGTTGTTGCTGTTGCAGCCTCAGTTGTTGTTCCTGATGGTGCAGCAGTTGTTGTTCTTGATGGTGCAGCAGTTGTTGTTCTTGATGGTGCAACAGTTGTTGTAGTTGCGGTTGAAGGAGTCGTTGTTGCTGATGGTGCAGCAGTTGTTGTTGCCGATGGTGCAGCAGTTGTTGTTGCTGATGGTGCGGCCGTTGTTGTTGCCGATGGTGCGGCCGTTGTTGTTGCTGATGGTGAGGCCGTTGTTGTTGCTGATGGTGCAGCTGTTGTTGTTGCTGATGGTGCAGCAGTTGTTGTTGCTGATGGTGCAGTGGTTGTAGTTCCTGATGGTGCAGCAGTTGTTGTTCCTGATGGTGCAGTAGTTGTTTCCACCGTTACACCAGATGTATATTTAGAAAATACAACTGTAGGTGTGCTTGCAGCAGTTGTTGTTGAGGGCACAACTGTGGTTGCTGTGGTCCCAACTGCTGTTGTCTTCATACTACTTGTGGATGCTATAGATGGTGTCAATGAACTCAGTATTGTTGAGCCTGTAGAAGAGAAAACAACTTTCATTAATTCATCATCATCTTTTTAACGTCTGCTTGCCATGCTAACATGGGTTGGACGATTTGACTAAGGTCTGGCAAACCAGATGGCTGCACTAGGCTCCAATCTGATCTGGCACAGTTTCTACAGCTGGATGTCCTTCCTAACATCAACCACTCCGACAGTATAGTGGGTGCTTTTATGTGCCACCAGCCCGAGGGCTAGTCAGGCGGTACTGGCAACAGTCACACTCAAATGTAGCTTTTTATGTACCACCTGCACAGGCGCCAGTCCAGCAGTACTGGCAATGATCTCGCTCAAATTTTTTTTCACGTGCCACCAGCACAAGTGCCTGTAAGGCGATGCAGGTAACAATCATGCTCGAATGATGCTTTTAACGTGCCCTTCAATATTCTATTCTTTATATTTTCTTGAATATTTTAGTCTTCATATTTTTTTATATTAATATCTACGGCTTAAATACATATTAACTTTTAATGCAATGAGTATGTCTATGGTAGGTTTGTTTAAACCATTATGCGTTTACCAATAAAATATTGTGATATCTTATCATCATCATCATCATTATCATCATCATTTAACATCTGCTTCCCATTCTAGCATGGGTTGGACGAATGACTGAGGGCTGGCGAACCAGATGGCTGCACCAGGCTCCAATCTTGATCTGGAAGAGTTTCTATAGCTGGATGCCCTTCCTAACGCCAACCACTCCGAGAGTGTAGTGGGTGCTTTTATGTACCACCGGCACGGGACCAGTCAGGCGGTACTGGCAACGACCTCGCTCGAATCTTTTACACATATCACTGGCACAGGTGCCAGTAAGGCGATGCTGGTAATGATCAGTTGTGATGTGCAAGAGAGAAGACTGCGCTGGTATGGCCATGTGTCAAGAATGGATGTGGATAGCTGTGTGAAAAAGTGCCACACCCTACCAGTTGAGGGAACCTGTGGAAGAGGTAGACCCAGGAAGACCTGGAATGAGATGGTGAAGCATGACTTTCAAACATTGGGCCTCACCGAGGCAATGACTAGTGACCGGGACCTTTGGAAATATGTTGTGTTTGAGAAGACTCAGCAAGCTCAAGTGAGACCATAACCTTGTGGCCTATGCCAGGGGTGTAACCAACCCACTTATGCATACCTTTCCTTCATTGGACACTAAGCTCTACTTGCGAAGACCTATTGAGGCAAGTGAAATCAAAATCAAATTTGATGACTGGTATCCATGCTAGTGGAGTGCTAAGCATACCATACGAGTGATCATTGCCAGAACAACAAGCTGGCATGTAAAAAACACCATTCGAGCGTGATCATTACCTGCATCGCCTTACTGGCACTTGTGCTGGCAGCACGTGAAAAAACATTCAAGCAAGGTCATTGCCAGTGCAGCTGGACTGGCTCCTGTGCAGGTGGCACATAAAGAGCACCATTTGGGCATGGCTGTTGCCAGTACTGCCTGACAGGCCCTCATGCCAGTAGCACATAAAAGCACCCACTACACTCTCGGAGTGGTTGGCATTAGGAAGAGGATCCAGCTGTAGAAACTCTGCCAGATCAGATTGGAGCCTTGTGCAGCCATCTGAAGAACTAGAAGTTCTTCAAGGCAGTGCCCCAGCATGGCCACAGTTTACTAACTTAAACAAGTAAAAGGTGAAAAAATAAGTGAGGTGTATGTGTGTTTGTGTATATGTATGTGGTGTATGTATGTATGCATAAATACAAACTTGTTCTCAGTTCAAATATGTTTGAGGCATATTCAAACCCTTATGAAAGCCATTCACTGTGTATTTGTGTGTGTGTGAGATGTGTGTACGCACATGTATGCAAGTGTGTGTGTGTGTCAGCAAACTGGATAGCTAAAATTAGTTATTTAATAAGACATTAAAGCCAAGAAACTGTTAAATAACAAACCTGCTGAAGTCTTAGTGTATTTTGGTGTCAGTGGAGAAGTACCAGTGGATGCTATAAAAATGAATGAAATATAAATGAAAAAAATATAAACGATTTTAGTTCTAATTTCATCAATATCTATAAAACTGAAATGCGAAAAAGTTGTTTGAGTTTTTGGTTATTTGTCTCATTTTGGGAGGGGAACGGTTTAAGGTGCGGTAGATGGGGTCGGATTGGCAACAAAAATTTCCACTGGGGGTAAAATGGGGTGGGCAATGGTGTGAGGAGGGTTGCAAGTCACTCAGGGCTACCGTTTGGTTGCTATCACCACCAAAACCCGAGTGAAGCACAGGTCAAAAAAGCTAGTGTTGTTATAAAACTCAAAGAAGATAAAAAGTAAAATGGACTACACTAAGATTTATATTCAGAACAATGATGTCACCAGTGAAATAGAATTAGCCATCTGGTGGCGAGCTGGCAGAAGCGTTAGCATGTCAGGTGAAATTCTTAGTAGCATTTCATCTGCTGTTACATTCTGAGTTCAAATTCCGCCAAGGTCGACTTTGCCTTTCGTCCTTTTGGGGTCGATAAATTAAGTACCAGTTACGCACTTAATCCCTTTGTCTGTCCTTGTTTGTTCCCTCTATGTTTAGCCCTTTGTAGGTAATAAAGAAATAAGAATTAACCATCTGGTTACATATTCCTATAATTTTGTCTACCCAGGACTATGCATCGTTTCATCAGTATTGGTATTAGATTGATTCTCTGTTGGTTACAACAAGGGTTTCAGCTGATCCGATCTACGAAACAGCTTGCTTGTGGCTAAACACTCCACAGACACGTGTAGCATTAATATAGCTTTTAGGGAGATTCAGCTTAACACAGAATGTGACAAGGCTCACCCTTTGAATTACAGGTACTACAATTTTTGTCAGCTGAGTGAACTTGGAGCAATGTAAAATAAAGTGTCTTGCTCAAGGACACAATATGTCACCAGAAATTGAACTCATGACTTTACAATTGGGAACTGAATACCCTGACCACTAAGCCACACTTCTTCATCAGTATTAGTATCAGTCAGTGATCCACCTGAACCAAAAAGAAAGCATGAATAGTCAACTGACAGACAAATCTGCCTTCAAAGAATGTCCTGTTTCAACCAGTTTTAACTCTTAACTCTTTTGTTACCATATTGCTGTTGAAATTACTGCCTTTGTTTTAATTAATTTTGAAAATAATGAAGTCAGTTAAATAACAGTAATTGGTGTTTAGAACATGAATTAACCCTTTAGCATTCGGATTACTCTTGAATTAATCATGCACTCTCTTGTAGCTTTGAGACTTCAATGAAGTGAGTGTATGTTTCTAGAATGATGTTGTTGGGTAGGTATGAAAGGTCAAAGATGGCTGGTTTGGAGATAAAACAGTTAAATATTTGGGCTGGATATGGCCAGTTTAAATGCTAAAGGCGGCGATCTGGCAGAAATGTTAGCATGCTAGGCGAAATGCTTAGCAGTATTTCGTCTGCCATTACGTTCTGAGTTCAAATTCTGCCAAGGTCGACTTTGCCTTTCATCCTTTTGAGGTCAATAAATTAAGTACCAGTTATGCACTGGGGTTGATATAATCGACTTAATCCGTTTGTCTGTCCTGGTTTGTCCCCTCTGTGTGTAGCCCCTTGTAGGCAGTAAAGAAATAAGTTTAAATGCTAAAGGATTAATATGTAATTTTGATGGGAAAATTTAAATTTAGATTACTTTAACACAGGTCTGTATCATTGGACTAAGGATAGTTTCAGGCAGGTCAGGATCAAATGAGTTAAATATTAGAATAGAAAACTACATAAAATATATTAGAAAGCACAAAAATATGTAGCACTGAAATTTAAGAAATTTATAGTGATGTCTAGTTCCAGACACCATTTTGGGATTTTCATCCACACTTGCACAGGGTTTAGTCTTCCGGAAGACTTGCTGGAATCCCCTTATGCACATGCACAGTCATCAGCAGCAGCTAGGTTTGACCGCTATTCTCTGTCTTCACCCCTCTGCCGACCGAGACACTCACGACTAGGACCCGCTCCGTGTGAAGGCCAATCTGTGAAGAATGCCTTCACAATTGTGATTCAACTGATTCTGCTGCTTCTACTTGCCAGCATCCAGGCTACCGATGTCCAGAGATGAAATGTTTATTTCGGTGAAAATAAATTATTTATTGTTATTTGTTCGGAGATTCTTGTTCCCGCTATTTTCCTTTCTACAACTATGTAAAGAATTGTGAGACACCCAACCAGGGCCACACTCACTTCCTACAAAGTAATATTTTTCTCCAAATTATTTTTCTGTAAAAATGCTTCTGTCTAGAATTCTGTTCCTACCTGTATTTACCTATATAACAACTAGTTAGTAACAGTTCAAACCCACCACTTTTTTTTTTCTCTCACTCTCTCACCAACACTGAATAATTAGTAGTCTACAGTAGATATATTTAAATAATTGGATATTGTGTTTCATAATTGGTATATTAAGATTTTAGCCATCATTGCCATGTATGTATAACAAAAAAAAAAAAAAAAAACCCCAGTAAAGAGCATCCTTTTTCAACCTCTGTTCCTGTTAGGATTTAAACTGAATCATAAACATTGGCAAGAAATATCATATATAAATTGTTCCTGCTGAATACTTTGGTCTGTTTTTCCAAACCCGTAGAATTTGAATTACCAGAATTTTAACAAAATCATTGACGATTAAATATCTTGAGCTTGGGATATAAAGTAATGCCAACGCTAGGATATAAACAGTAAGCCATTCAACCTAATACACATAACCTAATATACCTGGACATTTTAACTTGACACAAGGATCTTACATTTTTATTATATTTTTTAAGAAATAAAAAGTGTCAGACAATGATATTCCTGCCTTTCCTAAAAATATTTGTACCATAAATGAAATGATATAGCATTAACAAAGAATCAAGTCCAGCTCACAGAAGTAATTCTTCTCTAGAGTTTATATATTAGTGTCTAACTTCACAGTTTTCCCCTACAGTATTTTAAACATATAACATGTAAACCAATCAAAGATATTTGAAAAATGTCAATATAAAATAACTTCATAAAACTTATCACTGAGACATTAGTGTTAATAATATAATAGAAGTAAAATCTGACATTTAAGACAACGCTTGAAACATGACAGTGAAACTGAAATGAAATGTCACTAAGCTGTCTTCACTTTTGACATATTTAAAGCAACTTAAGTTTACATAACACATGAATGTATGAATGAATAATCCTACCATCATGGTTGAGATTAGGATAAAATGAAAATAGGATAAAGATCCTTCCTGAATGATATAGACTCTTAGGTCTGGTTTTCCGGTTTCCTTGGCATGTATATATTTTCCCCCTGAATGGGATGCTAGTCCATCGCAGGATTACTCATTTTTACCAGCTGAGTGGACTGGAGCAACGGTGAAATGGAGTGTTTTGCTCAAGGACACAACACATCCACCAGTTGAGAAATCGAAACCACAAACTTATGATCATGAGTCCAACGCCCTAACCACTAAGCCATGTGTCTCTGCATGTCGAGATTAGGGGCCTCAAACAGTTGTGTAGCAAGGAGAAGATAACGGGGTGATCCACCTTGTGTGGAACTTCTATGGGGGAAGCACTTTTGGATCTGCTGTATAAAGCAGTATCAGCTTTGGGGGCTTGGAGATGGGGAGCAAATTTAAGGGTTGTCCTAGGCAGCACCACTGGAATCAGGTACAACTCATTTAATGTGTTTCTTGCATTCTTCAGAAGGGGGAGTATCATAGCCATGTGCTGAGAGGAATTCTTTGGGGTTTGAATAATTCACCTCTGGAAACATGGGTGTTTCATTCATCATTCTTAAAGAGGCCACTAAGCATTTTGCCCGATGTGCTAGGCATAAGGCTTGAAATTTTAGGGCAAGAGGGCTAGTCAATTACATTAACTCCAGTGTGCAAATGGTACTTATTTCATCAACCCCAAGAGGATGAAAGTCAAAGTCTACCTTGGTAAAATTTGAACTCAGAATGTAATGATGAATTAAAAGACTGCTAAGCATTTTGCCCAGTATTCTAATGACTCTGCTAACCCTCCTTAATATTATTATTATTATTATTATTATTATTATTATTATTATTATTATTATTAATAAAAACAATAATAATAATAATATAATAATAATAATAATAATAAAATTAATAATGGACGAGTCAGGCAGCTAAAACAGTTTCTTGGATATTTTCATTTTTATTTTTGTTGATTTATTTTTGCATTTTATTGTTCTCTCTCAATATAGTGCAGTGCTAAGAACTACTTCTAATTACTTTTTACCACTATTCACCTATCCAGAGATGCTAAACTTCTCAAGAACATGAGAGAGAATTTAACTGGAGGCAAAAATTTGGGGCAACTGACAAGACGTTCAACAGTTACAATACTGCTGAAATTACTACTTCATGTTCTGGGTCGAAATTCCACCAGGGCATACACTGAACTGCATCTGCCTGTGATGAATAAACTAAACCAATGATAAATAAGGACAGTCAGGTTATATTCCTATAACACTGGCAAACAGTAATAAATGGATGTATAAACGTAAAGATAAAAGGGATCACTAATATCAAGTGCCAAATATCCAATCAAATATTACATATTGTATGAAGTTATTGTATATAAACAACAAGAGAAATATTTCCAAAATTGTAATACGATTAAGAAACAGTACCTCCAGTGGTCACGGATATTGTCGAAGAAGGCTGTGTTAAGATTGGAGTACTAGTCACTAGCGACACACTACTTGATGGACCGCTCGTAGGAGGTATTGGTGTGGAAGTTGCGGAAGGTGATGTTGATTGTGAAGATTTTGAAGTAGTCACCATTGATGTTGAAGCAGTGGTTTGTCCTGTTGGAACTGGAGTACTCTCCATTGTTGGTGGACCAGTTGTTGGTACTGCTGTACCTGTTGTTATTGGGGTACTTTCCATTGTTGGTGGACCAGTTGTTGGTACTGCTGTACCTGTTATTGGGGTACTTTCCATTGTTGGCGGACCAGTTGTTGGTACTGTTGTACCTGTTATTGGGGTACTTTCCATTGTTGGTGGACCAGTTGTTGGTACTGCTGTACCTGTTGTAACTGGAGTACTTTCCATTGTTGGTGGACCAGTTGTTGGTACTGCTGTACCTGTTGTTATTGGGGTACTTTCCATTGTTGGTGGACCAGTTGTTGATACTGCTGTACCTGTTGTTATTGGGGTACTTTCCATTGTTGGTGGACCAGTTGTTGGTACTGCTGTACCTGTTATTGGGGTACTTTCCATTGTTGGTGGACCAGTTGTTCGTACTGCTGTACCTGTTGTAACTGGAGTACTTTCCATTGTTAGTGGACCAGTTGTTTGTACTGCTGTACCTGTTATTGGGGTACTTTCCATTGTTGGTGGACCAGTTGTTGGTACTGCTGTACCTGTTGTAACTGGAGTACTCTCCATTGGTGGTGGACCAGTTTTGGCACTGCTGGACCTGTTGTAATTGGAGTACTTTCCATTGTTGGTGGACCAGTTGTTGGTACTGCTGTACCTGTTGTTATTGCGGTACTTTCCATTGTTGGTGGACCAGTTGTTGGTACTGCTGTACCTGTTGTTATGGGGGTATTTTCATTGTTGGTGGACCAGTGTTTGCTACTGTTGTAGCAGGCGACATTGGAGTACTCTCCTTTGTGGGTGGACCAGTTGTTGGTACTGCTGTGTACTGTTATTGGGGTACTTTCCATTGTTGGTGGACCAGTTGTTGGTACTGTTGTACCTGTTGTAACTGGAGTACTTTCCATTGTTGGTGGACCAGTTGTTGGTACTGCTGTACCTGTTGTAACTGGAGTACTTTCCATTGTTGGTGGACCAGTTGTTGGTACTGCTGTACCTGTTATTGGGGTACTCCATTGTTGGTGGACCAGTTGTTGGCACTGCTGTACCTGTTGTAACTGGAGTACTTTCCATTGTTGGTGGACCAGATGTTAGTACTGCTGTACCTGTTGTTATTGGGGTACTTTCCATTGTTGGTGGACCAGTTGTTGCCACTGTGTTGTAGCAGGCGACATTGAGTACTATCTCCTTTGTGGGTGGACCAGTTGTTGGTACTGCTGTACCTGTTGTAACTGGAGTACTTTCCATTGTTGGTGGACCAGTTGTTGGTACTGCTGTACCTGTTGTTATTGGGGTACTTTCCATTGTTGGTGGACCAGTTGTTGGTACTGCTGTACCTGTTGTTATTGGGGTACTTTCCATTGTTGTTGGACCAGTTGTTGGTACTGCTGTACCTGTTATTGGGGTACTTTCCATTGTTAGTGGACCAGTTGTTGGTATTGCTGTACCTGTTGTTACTGGAGTACTTTCCATTGTTGTTGGACCAGTTGTTTGTACTGCTGTACCTGTTGTAATTGGAGTACTTTCCATTGTTGGGGGACCAGTTGTTGGTATTGCTGTACCTGTTGTTATTGCGGTACTCTCCTTTGTGGGTGGACCAGTTGTTGGTACTGCTGTACCTGTTGTTATTGGGGTACTTTCCATTGTTGGTGGACCAGTTGTTGGTACTGCTGTACCTGTTGTTATTGGGGTACTTTCCATTGTTGGTGGACCAGTTGTTGGTACTGCTGTAACTGTTATTGGGGTACTTTCCATTGTTGGTGGACCAGTTGTTGCTACTGTTGTAGCTGGCGACATTGGAGTACTCTCCTTTGTGGGTGGACCAGTTGTTGGTACTGCTGTACCTGTTGTTATTGGGGTACTTTCCATTGTTGGTGGACCAGTTGTTGGTACTGCTGTACCTGTTGTTATTGGGGTACTTTCCATTGTTGGTGGACCAGTTGTTGGTACTGCTGTACCTGTTATTGGGGTACTTTCCATTGTTGGTGGACCGGTTGTTCGTACTGCTGTACCTGTTGTAACTGGAGTACTTTCCATTGTTAGTGGACCAGTTGTTTGTACTGCTGTACCTGTTATTGGGGTACTTTCCATTGTTGGTGGACCAGTTGTTGGTACTGCTGTACCTGTTGTAACTGGAGTACTCTCCATTGTTGGTGGACCAGTTGTTGGCACTGCTGGACCTGTTGTAATTGGAGTACTTTCCATTGTTGGTGGACCAGTTGTTGGTACTGCTGTACCTGTTGTTATTGCGGTACTTTCCATTGTTGGTGGACCAGTTGTTGGTACTGCTGTACCTGTTGTTATTGGGGTACTTTCCATTGTTGGTGGACCAGTTGTTGCTACTGTTGTAGCAGGCGACATTGGAGTACTCTCCTTTGTGGGTGGACCAGTTGTTGGTACTGCTGTACCTGTTATTGGGGTACTTTCCATTGTTGGTGGACCAGTTGTTGGTACTGTTGTACCTGTTGTAACTGGAGTACTTTCCATTGTTGGTGGACCAGTTGTTGGTACTGCTGTACCTGTTGTAACTGGAGTACTTTCCATTGTTTGTGGACCAGTTGTTGGTACTGCTGTACCTGTTATTGGGGTACTCTCCATTGTTGGTGGACCAGTTGTTGGCACTGCTGTACCTGTTGTAACTGGAGTACTTTCCATTGTTGGTGGACCAGATGTTGGTACTGCTGTACCTGTTGTTATTGGGGTACTTTCCATTGTTGGTGGACCAGTTGTTGCTACTGTTGTAGCAGGCGACATTGGAGTACTCTCCTTTGTGGGTGGACCAGTTGTTGGTACTGCTGTACCTGTTGTAACTGGAGTACTTTCCATTGTTGGTGGACCAGTTGTTGGTACTGCTGTACCTGTTGTTATTGGGGTACTTTCCATTGTTGGTGGACCGGTTGTTGGTACTGCTGTACCTGTTGTTATTGGGGTACTTTCCATTGTTGTTGGACCAGTTGTTGGTACTGCTGTACCTGTTATTGGGGTACTTTCCATTGTTAGTGGACCAGTTGTTGGTATTGCTGTACCTGTTGTAACTGGAGTACTTTCCATTGTTGTTGGACCAGTTGTTTGTACTGCTGTACCTGTTGTAATTGGAATACTTTCCATTGTTGGGGGACCAGTTGTTGGTATTGCTGTACCTGTTGTTATTGCGGTACTTTCCATTGTTGGTGGACCAGTTGTTGGTACTGCTGTACTTGTTATTGGGGTACTTTCCATTGTTGGTGGACCAGTTGTTGGCACTGCTGTACCTGTTGTAATTGGAGTACTTTCCATTGTTGGTGGACCAGTTGTTGCTACTGTTGTAGCTGGCGACATTGGAGTACTCTCCCTTGTGGGTGGACCAGTTGTTGGTACTGCTGTACCTGTTGTAAATGGAGTACTTTCCATTGTTGGTGTACCAGTTGTTGGTACTGCTGTACCTGTTGTTATTGGAGTACTTTCCATTGTTGGTACTGCTGTACCTGTTGTTATTGGGGTACTTTCCATTGTTGGTGGACCAGTTGTTGGTACTGCTGTACCTGTTGTAACTGGAGTACTCTCCATTGTTGGTGGACCAGTTGTTGGCACTGCTGTACCTGTTGTAATTGGAGTACTTTCCATTGTTGGTGGACCAGTTGTTGGTACTGCTGTACCTGTTGTAATTGGAGTACTTTCCATTGTTGGTACTGCTGTACCTGTTGTAACTGGAGTACTTTCCATTGTTGGTGGACCAGTTGTTGGTACTGCTGTACCTGTTATTGGGGTACTTTCCATTGTTGGTGGACCAGTTGTTGGTACTGCTGTACCTGTTATTGGGGTACTTTCCACTGTTGGTGGACCAGTTGTTGGTACTGTTGTAGCTGGCGACATTGGAGTACTCTTCCTTGTGGGTGGACCAGTTGTTGGTACTGCTGTACCTGTTGTAACTGGAGTACTTTCCATTGTGGGTGGACCCGTTGTTAGTGCTGCTGTACCTGTTATTGGGGTACTTTCCATTGTTGGTGGACCAGTTGTTGGTAAAGTAGTTTGTTTTGTTGTCTTAGGGCTTTCATTTGTGTATGCATTACTGCTTGAAGGTACCACTGATATTGTAGCCACTGGGGTACCGGTTGTTGTAGGTACTGTAGTTTTAGGTGATGATTCCATTATAGTTGCTTCTGATGTTGTTGGTACTCCACTTGTAAATGTTGCTGTTTCCTCAGTAAGCACATTACTGCTTGAAGGTACCACTGATATTGTAGCCACTGGGGTACCGGTCGTTGTAGGTACTGTAGTTTTAGGTGATGATTCCATTATAGTTGCTTCTGATGTTGTTGGTACTCCACTTGTAAATGTTGCTGTTTCTTCTGTAAGCACAGTACTGCTTGAAGGTACCTCTGATATTGTAGCCACTGGGGTACCAGTTGTTGTAGGTACTGCAGTTTTAGGTGATGATTCCATTATAGTTGCTTCTGATGTTGTTGGTACTCCACTTGTAAATGTTGCTGTTTCTTCTGTAAGCACAGTACTGCTTGAAGGTACCTCTGATATTGTAGCCACTGGGGTACCGGTCGTTGTAGGTACTGTAGTTTTAGGTGATGATTCCATTATAGTTGCTTCTGATGTTGTTGGTACTCCACTTGTAAATGTTGCTGTTTCTTCTGTAAGCACAGTACTGCTTGAAGGTACCTCTGATATTGTAGCCACTGGGGTACCGGTCGTTGTAGGTACTGTAGTTTTAGGTGATGATTCCATTATAGTTGCTTCTGATGTAGTTGGTACTCCACTTGTAAATGTTGCTGTTTCCTCAGTAAGCACATTACTGCTTGAAGGTACCACTGATATTGTAGCCACTGGGGTACTGGCCATTGTAGGTACTGTAGTTTTAGGTGATGATTCTATCATAGTTGCTTCCGATGTTGTTGGTACTACACTAGTCACAGTACCTGTTATTTCCTGTGTTGGTGTTCCACTGATAATCACTAGAACATAATTAAAACGTGGAATTAATTATGATATTTCAACAGTGTACATAACATTTACAATGCAAACTTTATGTATATATGAATGTATGTATGTGTTCATGTATGTATGTGATCAATGAGGGAATGGTCGTTTTCACCGCAATTATTAGCATTATGAACTGCCATCGTATATTTCTCTACAGTGAAATTTATTTACCAAAGAAAGAATAAAATAAAAATCCCTCTATCTCCATGGGAGATGGGTCATGTTACCAGGTGCAGCATATATATTTTATATATATATATATATATATATATATATATATATATATATATATCATGGTAGTACAGCATTGACCAGAAGTTGTTATATATCGCTGGTCGCAATACACTTTGCATTGTTTTAGCCTTCAAATGATGCCACCCATCTGGCTAGGTGAGCAGGCCAACACTAACCCTGATCAGAAGGCTATTCCTTTACAGTGTTACCCTTTTACACCTGAATGGACTGGTGCCACATGAAATGAAGCGCTTTGCTCCAAAATATAATGCTTTGCTAGGTCCAGAAAATGAATCCTGTGTGCCAAGCCCTAACCACTCAGTCATGGGGCTTCATACTTTATATACATACATATATATACATACATACATATGTGTATATATATATATAAATATATATATATATATATATATATATATTTTACTGTAGTTTCAGCTCAGAGCTGTGGCCATGCTGATGCACCACCATGTTGCTACACTGTTATTACTGAGAGCCTCCTCCAGTATATGGCACTTGGTGAAGAATGGAGTTTGATGTAGCTACCCTCATTTGTACCTCTTGTTGTGAGGTAGGTTCATCTAGGACTCTCAACAGAAGAGGTCCAATCTTGATTTAAAAATGCCTACATCTACTTTGTATAGTTTCCTCAGGCTCTTTGGGAGAATATTAAAAAGCTGTGGGCTCCTGAAACCCAGGCTGTTACAGTAACTGGTCCTGAAGTGCAATGGCATTGCTGGGATCTTTGGCACTATGCAGTGTTGATCCGTTCTGACATTGGTGTAACATATATATATATATTATTATTATCATCATCATCATCGTTTAACTTCCGCTTTCCATGCTGGCATGGGTTGGACGATTTGAATGAGGACTAGCGAACCAGATGGCTGCACCAGGCTTCAATCTGATCTGGCAGAGTTTCTACAGCTGGATGCCCTTCTTAACGTCAACCACTCCGAGAGTGTAGTGGGTGCTTTTATGTGCCACCGACATGAGAGCCAGTTAGGCGGTACTGGCAACGGCCATGCCAAATGGTGTTTTTTACATGCCACCTGCACAGGAGCCAGTCCAGCAGCACTGGCATTGACCTCGCTCAAATAGTTTTTCACGTGTCACCGGTACAAGTGCCAGTAAGGCGACGCTGGTAACGATCACGCTCAAATGGTGCTATTATTAAAGCTGCAAAAATATCTCAAAAATATCAGAAAAAACTGCTACTCAGAGTTTCACATTCCCATTCGACAGTTTTTTGATCACAACCAGTCTTGATCAAGACTTTTTATCACAACTGCCCAATGAACGGGAACATGAAACTGTGAGTAGCAATTTTTGGTGATATTTTTGTGATGGTTTTGCAGCTTTAATAATAGAGCATTACTTTACCACCAGTATTTGAGTACTATTTTTTCCAACCTTGTTTCACATTTAGGTGCTTATTCGTGTGTGTGTATGTGTGTGTGTGTCTCCATTATTCAAACATAATAATTTACTCATTATTCCAAAATAAATTGAAACATTCCTATTTGCAAAAATAGTCATAAATTTTGTACAATACTTCCTAACATTCATTTGTCTTACTATTTACCCTTAATCAAATATGGCAGCTCAATCAAAGTATGAACAAAATGTAGCAATGAAAGTGGCTTGTATAAAGCTTTGTGAGGTGATAAAACAGCTGAGGAAAGATTAAGGACTGTGTTGAAAGCAATGTGCAACCATTTTATATTGTAAATTTATATAAAACAGTGTCCACCTGTAAACTTTCATTAACCAAAAACCTAAAACATTTATTTTATGATAAAAATGAATAATAGGTAAATATATATGCTGCACCTGGTACATTAAATTTCTGTAAGATATTTACTGATGTATTTGAAATAATTGGATTTACCTGTAGATGTTAATACTGTTGATTGAGTAATTTCTGAAATGGAAATTAATAAGGTAAAAATATGCTGAATATTTAGCAAACATTGAATTTATTGTTTATAATTGCTTATTAATGATTTACGAATTTCCCACATGACATAATCAATGAGAAGATGAAGAATTATAACACAGAGGTTACACAAAGGGTAACTGGTATTTCCCAGAGAATGACAAACCAGATCAGTGGCTGGTGTAAAGTTCCAGCAGAACTGGATAACATGGTAGGAGAATAGTTCCACAGATAAAGCCGTAAGTGTTAAGAGACAAGCCTGGAATGACTGGAAGAAAGGGAGCAGCAGAAAGTAACATGAAGCAGCATGAAGAGAAGCTAAATCTTAGATGTATTTGACAACGGGCGCACAAATAGAAAATAAAAGCCTATCAGAAAATTATAATTAGTATTCAATATATAATCAAATGTAACTATACTACAAAAGGCCTGATAGACTTTTATTTTTTATTTATGTGCCCTTTTCAAGCCTAGCCAGGCTCATGAGCCCAGTTTCCTGGTTTCTATGGCATATGTCTACCCCCCAGCTGGACGGGACGCCAGTCCATTACAGCATTACTCAAGAAACAGAGTGTGCTGGGTCCTTTTTATGTGGTGCCAGCATGGGTGTGGGTGCTTTTCATGTGACACAGGCACAGACACTTTTCACGTGATGCTGCATCCAAATGTAAAAATTCTACTACAATTTACTATTGTTAATGTTTTCAAAATGTATCCCAGAGTGGCTGTGTGGTAAGTAGCTTGCTTACTAACTACATGGTTCTGGGTTCGTCCCACTGTGTGGCACCTTGGGCAAGTGTCTTCTACTATAGCCTCGGGTCGACCAAAGCCTTGTGAGTGGATTTGGTAGACAGAAACTGAAAGAAGCCCATCATATATATGTGTGTATATATATATCATCATCATCATCATCATTTAATGTCCGTTTTCCATGCTAGCATGGTTTGGACGGTTCGACCAGGGTCTGGTAAGCCATGGAGGCTGCACCAGGCTCCAGTCTGATTTGGCAGTGTTTCTACAGCTGAAAAATCAGACTAGAGCCTGGTGCAGCATCCATGGCTTACCAGACCCCGGTCAAACAATCCAACCCATGCTATATATATATGTGTGTGTGTGTACATGATTGTGTCTGTGTTTGTCCCCCCAACATCACTTGACAACAGATGCTGGTGTGTTTACGTCCCCGTAACTTAGCAGTTCGGCAAAAGAGACCGATAGAATAAGTACAAGGCTTACAAAGAATAAGCCCTAGGGTCGATTTGTTCGAATAAAGGCGGTGCTCCAGCATGGTCACAGTCAAATGACTGAAACCAGTAAAAGAGTTATGATAACATGATAAGATATAACAAGCATGAAAAATATTACCCTTCATTATATTTTCTTTCAGAGAAATAAATAGAAAGGAAAACACAATTACCTGGGAAACAGGCCTTAATAGAGAGCCAGACTTGATAAATGGTAACCATTGGCTTGGGAGACTCAAGGACAATCTTTAACTTTTGAGCTTTTATTTCATTCTTTAGTAGAAGACTTTCTGTGATATCTGTAGCTAAGAGTTTGTACGTCTGTGTCGTTTCATCCCATGTACTGACAGAGAAAGTTTGAACATTTCCTCTCAAAATCACTTCGACTAGTGTCACACCAGCTGAGCTGTTTGTAAGAGTTACAAACAGAGTTGGTTTCTCTTCACTGATTGGAACTGGAACCAACCATCCTGGTCGACCAGGCCGAACATTGGTGACTCTGTGTTCTTCGAAAATTGGAAATCCAGTAATGGCACTGTCAGGGATGAGTACAGGCTGCTCCATTCCATCAGTAACAACACATGGCACTGTTAAAAATTGAAGCATACATGAAATAATATTATATGGTTTCAAATTTTGGCACAAGGCCAGAAATTTTGGTACTTATTTTATCAACTTCAAAAGGAAGAATAGTAAAGTCAACCTCGGAGGAATTTGAATTCAGAACATAAAGATGGACAAAATGCTGCTAAGCATTTTGCCCAATGTGCAAATGATCCTGCTTGCTCACCACTTTACTTGCAATATTACATTTACAACAGTTTAATTCTCTGTATCATTATTATTATCATTATTATCATCATTTTTATTATTGTGTGAGAGAGCAGTGCATGTCATCAAAGTGACATTGGGGTAAAATATACAAAGCCTAGTATACCCATCATGACTACCTGCCTGATAAGGATACACTAGGCACATGCATCACAACCATATGTGCGCGACATGGTGATCTCATATCAAGATAAATAGCGCATGACCTTGCAGGTGGGGCCCAGTTAGAATTATCTTATGGTCGAGTAGCCCATCCTGCTCAAAAGGTTCCTGAATAAGGATTGTTTAATGATGTTGAACGAACCACCCATGTTTCCAAAGGTGAATTATCCAAACCTCTAAGATTTCCTTTCAACACACAGCTATGATGCTCCCCGACTACTTCTGCTTGTGATCAGAGATGCACATATCGTCAGCCACTAAGGGACATGGTCAACTGGTTATGGTCAAACAACTGACAAGCAAATCTGTGGTATTGAGTAGAATATTTGCTGTAGTCCATCTTTTATATAAAGACAAAACAATGTACATGATAACACTTCAAACCAGTTAAGATCAGAAGCCATGAGAGCCACTGCCTGGTACTGCATCAGGGCAGTTATTATTATTATCATTATTATTATTATTATTATTATTATTATTACAAGGCTGAAAGGATAGAAGACATGGAAAGTAGTTAGATGGTACAATTAGGTGTTATCTTTACAGCTGTTTCAGATAATGGATGACTGCTGCTTGTATAACACATTCTGAGTGTGTACATGTGTGTGAGTGTGCATACAGACATGCACGAACACATGTAGAACTCATTTTAAACTCTAAAATCTCATCAGCATTAATAAATGTTTCCACTTAAAGACAAACTGAAATTTGGCAAATTAAAAATTACAATTTTTGTAATCTTTTATGAAGAATAAGAAGTATATATTTGGATTCAAATTAAATATAACATGCTATACCTTGAGTTGTAATTACTGGAGGTGTCATTGTTGTTGGTACCAAAGTGGATGTTGAGGTAGGAGATAAGGTGGTAAGAGCTAGAATAGACAAATATACCATTAATACATACATGTATACATTTTATATATATATATATATACACACACACAGAGAATGATACAGAAACAGTCATGTGTATATGCATATAAATTGGATGTATGGATGGATTCAAATAATGTAGAAAATTTCCATTTTATTCTTTTTTCTCTTATTTTTAGCCATTCTGTGTATGTGTATGCATGTGCTTATTTGTGTGTGCGTGTGTATGTGCGCACACATGTGTCTGTGAGTATGTGAGCATGCTTTAGAAGCAAAAGAGATTTTCAGTTTTGTATCCTGGTTGCGTATAATATGACTGCTATTTCACATAAAATAACTTTGTTCAGATATCAGTCCAAAGTCTTTTGCTCTCCCTATAAGTATTCTTGGAGATCAATTCCTTCACTTTTCTCTCTCTCTTTCCACCTCAAATAAAGTGAGATACAAGGGAAGATTTGGTTGCTATTTCTATCATGTTATGCTCAGGTTTGCTCTCCTATAATCTACTTCAATGGTTTCCCACTATTGAGAACTTTAGTGAAATAGTTTTGCAAGTGATATCAGCAAAACTTTCAATCAAATCTGACAGAGAAACATCCTTGCTCCATTATCTACTGTTGGTTTTTAATCTGTATTCCTGCCTCTTGGAGCAGATATTGCATTTTTAGAATACTCCATTGCAATGTATGCCAAGATTCCATGCCTTCTTAGAATCTGCTATACAGCAATGTCTGGTTATGCATTCCATATTCTTTCTCCTTTGTATTTATAAGGGAGCCGTTAACAATTCAAACATCTATGTAACTAACACAACCCTTCCCGCATCCTTAACATTCCACAGGGATCATCCACACACAAGCACTGCTTGCAAAAATGTATGAATAAAGAGCTCAAGAATCTTCTTCACTAGAGATATGACAGTAAAGTTTTGGTCAACATTACAAAAACCCAGTCACAAACACATATCAAGGAAACATTTTGTCTTTCACTCCACAAAAGAACAAAAATTGCTCCCAATTCTAAAATGCTATCTCTCACCATTTCCAGTAACGATTTTTGCTAACAGCACTTAACATAATATTACGTGCACTGAATTTCAATGACTAAGATTCCTTCTTAGGGCCACAAAATACTTTGACTCTGATCAGTTACTAATTCTCTACTAAGCTTAAGTAAAATTCACATTACTGTTCTGCTTATCTGAGAAGTTAGTGTTGCTATCATCATCATCATCATCATCATCGTTTAACATCTGCTTTCCATGCTAGCATGGGTTGGAAGATTTGACTGAGGTCTAGTGAACCAGATGGCTGCACCAGGCTCCAATCGATCTGGCAGAGTTTCTACAGCTGGATGCCCTTCCTAACGTCAACCACTCAAAAGAGTGTAGTGGGTGCTTTTATGTGCCACCGGCACGAGGGCCAATCAGACGGTACTGGCAATGGCCACGCTCAAATGGCGCTTTTTATATGCCATCTGCGCAGGAGCCAGTCCAGTAGCACTGGCAACAACTTCGCTCAAAGGTTTTTTTCACGTGCCACCAGCACAAGTGTCAGTTAGGTGACGCAGTTAACGATCACGTTCGAATAGTGCTTTTTACATGCCACTGGCACGGAAGCCAGTTTGTTGCTCTACACACAAATTTACTAGAATACATCCAGAAGAAAGCTACCAGAGTGATTGACAAATATATATACTCTGTAAGCTGTTTACATTAGTCGAAGTGATGTCCTCATCTTGATTGTAACTTTCACTATGTTTTGGCTGAGTACACTTCAGCCCTCTTCAGGTGTCATGTAATTCACCTATATACGTTACCTGGAATTGAACTCAGGACCTTTAGGTGACTGCACTACATTAATAAATGCTTTTATCCACAATGCTATGCCTGTAGGCAGGGACAGAGTTATTTTAAAGCTTATAAAATTTCCATTGATGTCTTATATTGGCTCCATATTAATTGGATAAAACAATTGTATATTACTGAGATGAGAAACTTATTATGCACATTGTTTATTATGTAAACAGAGTACATAATAAATTCCTCATCTCAGAAATATAGAATTGTAATACATACTCAACAACACATTGCAATCATTCACAGACATTATATCTCCTCTCTATGCTTCTGGTATTGCTACTACAGCAGTTTATGCCTTTGCTGACCTCCTGTGCCTACAACCTCCACAAACATCTGTCTTTCATTCTCTCATCACTCTGATTATGTTGTTTTTACCTGCATGGCACATGTTTCTGAGTTTTCTTACTACATAACTTCAACTCACACAAACTTCCTCTCTGTCTGCAACAAGCAATACAAGCAGATATTCTTGCATAAATGCATTCTAAACAATACATTCCACACTGCTTCCGTGCCAGTGGCACATAAAAGGCACCATTCGAGTGTGATCATTACCAGCGTCTCCTTACTGGCACTTGTGCCCGTGCTAGTAGGGTTCCAAGAGCACCATCAGAGCCTGATCATTGCCAGAGCGGCTATCATTTGAGCATGATTGTTACCAGTATCACCTTACTGGCACCTGTGCCGGTGGCATGTGTAAAAAGATTCGAGCAAGGTCGTTGCCAGTACTGCCTGACTGGCCCCCGTGCCGGTGGCATGTAAAAAGCACCCACTACACTCTCGGAGTGGTTGGCATTAGGAAGGGCATCCAGCTGTAGAAACTCTGCCAGATCAAGACTGGAGCCTGGTGCAGCCATCTGGTTCGCCAGCCCTCAGTCAAAATCGTCCAACCCATGCTAGCATGGAAAGCAGACGTTAAACAATGATGATGATTGCATAGATACATTTAACTACATCAATTTCAACAGTGATACCAGCTCTCATGTTTTGACAAAACTGTAAGAGCAAAATCTCTTTGTTTGAGATTTCAAATCATTTGTATTGTCTTTCAATTTGCTTCTAGGAAAAAACACTTCGTCCTACACATCTCAACTTACCGTTCTGTTAGGAATTGATAACTGAACAGCAGGTAATCTAGTAATATGACCTGTAACAGGTTGACATCTTCCACAAAGAGAGATTTAGTAATGACAGTTCTGTTTTAGGTCTTTACATAAATGTCTGATTATAACAGGACAAAGTGCAGTAAAAAAAATGTTGAGGAAACCCAATGAAGGAAACCTGTGAAAAATAGCACCCAGATATTCCTCAAATCACACAGTGCCATATATAAAACAATAAGAGGAGACATTTAATTTTTGAATAAAATAAGATATTTAATTTTCAAATAAAATAAGATATTTAATTTTTAAAATAAGATATTTAATTTTTAAATAAAATAAGAGTCAAGACTATTGAAAATGTTGCAAGATGCTACGAAAAGTTTAGGAAAATATAAATAAGAAAAAAGTGGAAATTTTACTGGTGAGTGTGTTACATTATAAGGCACAAAAAGAAAATGACTCTCCCCAGGCACAACAGAATAAAATAAGTGTTTTATGGCTAAATAAAAAACTGGAATGCCATCTCTGGAACAAATTTCATCAAAGGTCTTCACAGTAAGAGCTGACTTGATGTGAGACAACAACAAAATATTGATTTCAAATTTTGGCACAAAGCCAGCAATTGGGGAGGGGGACAGTTAAGTCAATTAGATCAGCCCCAGGATTCAACTGGTACTTGTTTTATCGACTCCAAAAGCATGACAAGCAAAGTCAACCTCAGTGGCATTTGAACTCAGAGCTAAAGGTGGATGGAATCTGCTAAGCATTTTGCCCAGCATGGTAACGATTCTGCTAGCTCGCCACTTTAATTAACAATGAAATATTAAACAATCTTGGTTTAAGAGAGTATTCAGAGGTTCCTGACAGAAGCAATAACTTCCTGAAAATAGCTGCCAACTATTTTCAATAAAAAGATGCCTGATGATCAACTATAAATGGACCTATCATAATATGGATGACCACAACAACAATGTGGTCAAACAGTATGGTACATTAAGGACAGATTTACCAAGTTTATATGTAACCACTGCTTAATTTGTTAGCAATAATTAGAACTGTCAGGCATTTTCAGACATCAGTAAGACCTATGTTTACAATATCCCAACTTCTGCTTACAAGATTAATGTCTTTTCATTTATTATATCTACATAATTCTTTATAGTAACAAACTTAATTAGTAAATATGTTAATTACAAAAATAGTCATATGCAAATGTTACCATTGCAAACACTTAATAGAAGATGAGCTAATGAGGGAGCTACTATGTGGTTACTTAACCTACTAATAAAATTAACAAAATTTCTTCAAATCACACCCAATTCTCTTTCATAAAAAAAAACAAAAACGGAGGACTCATATTCCACAATGTCCTAGACATAAAAAAAAAGACAGGAGATCACAGCTGCAATGTCTTTGACCATAGGTCTGCTTCATCAGTGCTAACCTTAGATTCAGTAGAAGAAAATAATCAAGATATAAATAATGGAGAATAAATAAGAGAAGACAGCTTACCTGATGTAGTAGGAGTGGTGGCTGTAACAACAGGTGTGGTGAATTCTGGAAAAAAGAATATTTGAAATAATTCATGGAGTGCACACAGAACAGCAAGAATCCAAACAATATCATACTCCTTTATTCTTAATACATTCAGTCAGATTCAAATATGAATATCTGCTCTCTCTTTTACATGTTTCAGTCATTTGACTGCAGCCATGCTGGAGCACTGCCTTTAGTCGAGCAACTCGACCCCGGGACTTATTCTTTGTAAGCCCAGTACTTATTCTATCGGTCTCTTTTGCCGAACCGCTAAGTGACGGGGACGTAAACACACCAGCATCGCTTGTCAAGCAATGCTAGGAGTACAAACACAGACACACAAACACATACACATACATACATATACATATATATACATATATACGACAGGCTTCTTTCAGTTTCCGTCTACTAAATCCACTCACAAGGCATTGGTCGGCCTGGGGCTATAGCAGAAGACACTTGCCCAAGATGCCACGCAGTGGGACTGAACCCGGAACCATGTGGTTGGTTAGCAAGCTACTTACCACACAGCCACTCCTGCGCCTGGTCTTTTATTTTCATTTTTTTATTTTTTGGCAATGGAAAATGCCTCCTCTCTTTAGGCAAAATATTTTCACATCATGTGTGATTCACTGGTTCACAGGCCTAACGGGATTTTAACCTTATTGTGTGCCTCCTCAGTCAAAGCTACTCCACAGCCAGACCAATAAACCTTACAAGAGTACCAGTTCTTGTTTATAGGAATCAACACAGCAATCAGATAGTCATGACCAAATCTGCCAGAATGTATTAAGAATGAACATATAAAATTCTTTTATTGATGATTTTCAAAACAATAGAAGATTCATGAATAATAAAAAAAAGATGAAGTTTTTCTTTAATCCTGCTTTTCTCCATATTAAATTTTTTAAGAAATCGTTTATTAGAAAAGCATATTTTTCTGTCTTACTAGAGCTGCCCTTTGAACAAAATTTAACATAAATAAATCAATAATTTCTTTTACATGTAAACCTCAATAGTGACATTTAGCAGACAGAAATTATAAAGAAACCAGTTGTATGTAAGCATATAAGTGTGTGTGTGTGTGTGTGTGTGTGTGTGTATCATCATCATCATTTAATGTCTGAAGTGTCAAACTAATATGCCTTGTTTGATGTTCCATCACCTGTCTCTGTCTTTTGTTTACCATTTGATATTGAACCATATATATATATATGTATGTATGTATGTATGTATACGTATGCATGCATGTATGTATGTATGTATGTATGTATGTATGTAGGTAGGTAGGTAGGTAGGTAGGTAGGTAGTAGGTAGGTAGGTAGGTATGTATGTATGTATGTATGTATGTATATCTCAGTTGTTCATAAGTCAGAAAAAAAGTGTATTCAATATGATAGGAAAGTAACAGAGTGGTTATATTTATATATATCATCAAGCCATGCATTACTAGATATTGCATAATACTGGTCAGAATGATACCATCAATTATGTGCCAACAACAGCATATAAGCAATATTGAACAATCTTCAAACTTGTTAGCAAGCCAGTATGTCATAATAAACTCAATTATAGATCTATTGCTCTGATTCTTGACATTTTGTAGCACAGAATTTCCTTTTACAGAATGGCATTTTGCAACTCCCACCTCCCAATGCTAGTGAAAAATAAAAAAAACAGCAGATTAATTAAATGAACTAGAAGTTAACTGTAGTCAGTGGTTTTAATATCTAATCTAGCATCTATTTCTTTTTAGATATTTGTATAGACTAGTTTTCCCTTATTTTAAATTTTTGGTAAAGAAGGTGAGGTTTTATATGCAAAAGTATACTGGATCTTGGCACTTCATCAGGTGTGTTTTCAGATTCTAATCGCAACAAGACTCATTTTTGAAAATGGGTTTAAAATATAAGTACTGTAACTGGTTTAAATATTTTATTGATAATAAAAATCATTATCCCTTATCCCACTGAACACCAAGCAAACCAGCCTTGGTACCCTTTATTTAAGCTCATAATGCTTCCCTTGTCTAACTTGAGTCGTGCGTAAGTTACTAAGTGCCAACAGCACCTAGTCAAACAAATAATTCCGCGCATGTGTAATGCAATAATGGTGATGTTCTTAACTGTTATATGGGAATGTAAATATGTTTGCAAATTGTCTTTGTTATATGTTATTCTGTGTTCTGAATACTTTTATTTTAATAAATGTTGCTTTCAGGCTTAGCTTAAGGTATTTTCGTGCCCAACATCACAAAATGTGTCTGAATAAACATTGCCGGACAGCAAATAGAGACTCAGGCATTGCTTAGAAAATAATTTTCATTTTTAACCTCGTATATAGTATGCACTGGGGATTTTAACCTTTAAATTTTGGGAAAAAATGCGGATTATACTCGAGGATTTACAGTACTGCTCTCCTGCCAGGTTACCTTCATTGTAGATTATGTTCCACCATAAAGTTGCTAAAGATGCTGGGGAGGAGAAAGTTTCATGAGGATGGTAGAGTTACTCTGTGGGGAAGAAGGATCTATCACCAGACAGATAGGTTTATCTGGAGTGTATAGTTTTCTTGGAGTGCAGTGGCAGAAGCTTCCAGTAAACAACCAGGTTGGGTTTTAGTTTTTATCTTTTATTTGTTTCAGTCAATGCTGGAGCACTGCCTTAGAGACTTTAACTGGATAAATCAATAATAGTACTTATGCCTTTTTAAAAGTCAGGTACTTATTCTGTCAGTCTCTTTTATCCAACTGCTAAATCACATCGATGTAAACAAACCAACACCAGTTGTCAAGCAATGGTAGGGTAGGGTGAAGGGCAATTTCACTCACACACACACACAAATATGTAAATACATATACATACATACCCAAACACATATATAAATATATATACACACACTCACACACAAGTATATATACATACACTCACATATAAATATATAAATATATAAACACACACACATATAAATATATACACACACACATATAAACAATGGGTTTCTTTCAGTTTCTATCAACCAAATTCACTCACAGAGCATTGGTTAGCCTGGAGCAATAATAGAGTGAACTTGACCAAGGTGCCATGCAATGGAACTGAAGGGACTGAACCCAAAAGTGTGTGGTTGCAAATCAATCTTCTTAACCATGAACCATGTGGGCCCCTATTTACAAATTTTGAAAACTTGAGAATGAAAACAAACAATGAACACATTATTGATATTCAAAACGTAGAACATTTACCTGGTGTAAAGCATCCAAGTATAGAAACTTTGACATCATATTCTGCAGGGTAGACATCCATGTCCAAAGGTTTCGCTGATTCCAATAGAATACGAATTTCTGTGACATTTAAAAGTTCATTTGTCTTATAATGAGTTTTTCCATTGATAAAGGAACCCAATGACTCAAATGCGAAATCATTTGCAAACTTCAACTGTACAATGTAGCTTCTCACATTTCCTTCGACAATAATTTCTGAGAGTAGAACACCTTCAGGGTTATTTGTCAATTTGATGGTTACTGATGGTTGTGCTTCCTGATCAGAAGGTACTGGTACTTTCCAACCTTCTTTGTTTGGTCGAATGTTTACGGCTGTGTCCATATGACTGAGAGGTGTTGCAGTAATATGACGGTCTGGGATGTATATTGGGCTTTTCAAACCATCAATTAACTCACAAGCTGTCAAAATATAAGACAAAGATACATTTCTTTTTTGCTTTGTATTTTAAACAACTTAACAACATACTCTTTTACTCTTTTTTACTCTTTTACTTTTAAAAAAATAGTTATATAAGGTAGATATAAAGGTCCCTTCCAGGGGCCGTATTATCGATTTTTTCAACAATCTAAGTCTGTCACGAGGCTTTCAGACATGAGTTCTATTCACGTCGTAAGTTTCATCAAAATTGATAAAATGATGTAGGAGGAGTTAGCTAACAATGCCACAAACAAACACACACCGATTTTCCACATATGTAGAGGATATATATCAATTTAATACACATTCAAAAAGAGCTACTAATAGTTTCACGATTTTATGATACTTTAGATTGACATATTTATAAATTATACCATATAACTCCAAGCAATCTTTCTGGCTCTGTTTATGCGTTAAATATAGTTTAAAAACTAGGATGCAGGACAGTGTGAGAAAATAACAAAAAACATGATAAAAATGAGAAGGTTGAATGCAAAAAATGAAACAAGAAAAAAGAAACAAAAGCAAAAAAAAATAATAAAATCTCCATCCTCTATGATTGCAGAAGCCACAATTAATACAGCTGGTATACAACAAAATAATAGAAAATATGTCAAAGTCTGTGAGACCGCAACTCAGCCAAGAGCAGGTGGTATCCTCAAATTCAACAAAAGAAACTTGTCCATATGTTTGCACCTGCTAAAAATTTCACATCTGGAATTAAGTTGTGTTTTTGAAATTCTTGGATCTAAGAAGAATATGAGATCTTTCTACTATGCATTTCTTAGTTGCATTTCTAAGATCCATTAAAATATGGCTTAGATTTCTCTGCAATTCTCCACTTGTTTGTATGTGGTGTGGAGTTGGTCTTCAAATTCTAGATATGGCTATCCAACTTAGGTGCATTATTTTGTTGATGTGCTGAGAACAAGATAGGTGGTTTGTATAATGTTTTCTGGAACTGCCTTTGCATAAACTGATGTACTTCTTTTCAATTAAGTTATCTTGAAGCTTTGTTGTTACTTCTGCCTCATATATGACAAAGTTTATCATACATGTTTGGTTAAGTCGGCAAGCTTCAGGGTCATGGCAGTTACATTTTTTTGTTGATTCTATCGTGAACATATAAACTATATATATATATAAATTTACAGAAAAAGGAAAATGGAGAAATATTGATGGACAACAATTGACTGACATCAATTATTATTTATTATAAATAATAAAATAAATAATGAATAAAAAATTAATAATAAGTGATGTAAGTCAATTTGTTGTTCATCAATATTTCTCTATTTTCTGTTTTCTTTAAATTTTGATTCTTGATAAACTCATGTTTATCCTTGTCTTTACCTATAACTTATGAGCATTATATGCTAGCATATGTATGCCCATGGTTAAACAGGTAATATACCGGTAGTGTAATGGATACTTCTATCCCTCCGATGGTTATTTTAATCTCTAACTCAGCTAACCACACACACACACACACAAACACACACACAAACACACAGACACACACATAAAGAATGAGTAAGAATGTATGTAGATGTTAAATATCCTGCAGAATGATGGTAGTATTAGATTTAGATTTTATGTCACACCTATGAGTGGATGCAATCACAGGTAATATTGAAGATACATACCTCATATTTGTCCCTACAAAGTATATTTAATGTTAGTAAGTAGCTTTTTTATGCAAATACAGACAGTGTCAGCCCACTGAAAGCAGGTGATACTGGTGATACACAACAACAACTGTTGATTTTGATGCTCAAATAATACATAGATATTTTTAATGCAAATGAAAATGCTTAAATAGATAACAATTAAGCAAACAAAACAAAAGGAAGCATCACTACAGAAATGTAACTTCCTAGAAATGCATTTATTGGATTCATTCAGCCTTTATAAATACCAAAAAGCATTTTTTTCTTTTCTCTTAAATTCACTCTTACTCAGTATCTATTGTAAGAAAATAGAGGAAAAATATTTTTAAAATTCAAGAAATATTGTGATATCTTACGTAATGTTGGTGTTGTTTCAGTTGAAGTTAAAGTTGTTGTCTTTATTGCTGAAAGTCACAAAGTTTTAAATGTGATTAGAACTGGATTTCAATATTTATAGAAATGAAATCAAATTAATAAACATTTTACTTACTAAGGTTAAATTTTGACTAATTAAAACAACAGTTTAATGGCATAGCATGATAGCTAATTAAACTAATAAATCTGAAGAAGCATTAATATTAAAAACAAAAATTAATATTCTTGTACACCTCTACGTTTAAATATTTTTCAACACTTAAAAAATAATAAATATCCACATACAAGTTTTAAACTTATAATTCAAGGCAAGAGACTTTTTAAAATAGACTGAGTTTCATTCGTTGGAATTGTTAAATACTTAAATATGAATAAAACAACAAATATATTGCAATTTATTATTAATTTTTTATAATATCATCTCCTTAGACAAAAGTCTAAGGAATGTTATTGTCAAAATTTCTAAATATCATTCCTTCTAATACCAAAATTAAATTTATCTCATGGTGATACAGTTTATAGTATGAATAAATATTCTAATTACATTATATAATATTACATAATCATTTGACAGCAGTGATGCTTTAGCCAAACAAATCAACCCCAGGACTTATTTTTTATTAAAGCCTGATACATATTTACCAGTCTCTTTTGCTGAACTGCTAAGATATAAGCACACCAAGATCAGTTGTTGAGTGGTGGTGAGGAAGAAACACAGACTGAAACACACACATACACACACAAACACACACATGTATATATATATATATATATATATATATATATATATATATATATATATATATACACACACACACACACACACACGCACATATAGATCAACAAAATTCTAAGTAGTGTTTTGTTGAATCCCTTTGCATTCTGCTTTTAAATCCAGCCAATGTCAACTTTTATTCTTCCTGACAAACATAAGACGAACACCAGACAACGAAATACCTAAATATCTGAGATTAGTGGTTAATAATACGATTATAATTTACAGTTACATGACAATTTGGTTAGTTTGATCTCTGGTCATTATATGTCATCAGAAATAAGACACAACACGAAATGAAAATCCGAGATCAGTCTGATTGAAATGTCTTGTATGAGTAAAACGGTAAAAATAGATCATTTCAAGACAAGAATAATAGTATATGTATATATTTATCATGTGTATCCCCAGTTAGAAGTCAATATCACATAATTCTAGTTTCAAATTTTGGCAGCAATTTTAGTGAAGGAGAAAGACAATTACATTGGTACTAGTGGTCAACTGGTACTTATTCTAATGACTCTAAAATGATGAAAAGCAAAGTCAATCTTGACGGAATTTGAATTCAAAATCTAATGAACCAGAAGAAATGCCACAAAGCATTTTGTCCAACGGAGGACCAAATCCACCAGCTCAATGCCTTTTAATATAATATAACATTAGAAGTTAATAATATAAGTTTTATCCGTACTAAAGAGAGATGTTTACGTTCATTGATATTAAAATTTGAAAACAGCATTAACTCACTTGTACAGTGTGGAGGTTTTCTAATACAAGCACCATTCTGGAATGTATATCCTTCATTACAACTACAGACCTTGTTACATTCCAAAGATACAGAACAGTCACTGTCACAAGTTTCCAAGTCACAGTAACACTTGCTAGGACATTCTGAAAAGCATATGAATTCACAAATTAGATTTAGATTATATAAAACACACACAAGAAAATAGGATACACAAAGGAGAGAGAGAGAGAGAGAGAGAGACTGACAGACATACAGAGACAGACAGACAGACAGTCAGACAGACAGACTGTCAGACAGACAGACAGACAGACAGACACAGAGTTGGGGTAATAAGACAGCTCAGTGAATAATATATTACATTGTCTACTCAGGAGCTTTGGCAGTTCTACAGGTTCCTTTTACTATCACTTAATCAAGATTAAGAGCAGTGCCCATGACCCTTTTCAGATCATTTGCAATTGATGGGAAGTATCCTCATACAGGAGTCTTTGCCCATGTATTTTCAACAAAGCACCAACCAATCGTGGCTGCTGCCAGCCTCCCCTGGCACCTGTGCCAGTGGCACGTAAAATGCACCCACTACACTCACGGAGTGGTTGGTGTTAGGAAGGGCATCCAGCTGTAGAAAAACCTGCCAGATCAGACTGGAGCCTGGTGCAACTTCCTGGCTTCCCAGACCCCAGTTGAACCATCCAACCCATGCTAGCACGGAAAACGGACATTAAACGATGATGATGATGATGATGATGGGCTCTTCAAAAAGCACCCAAGGTACCAGATGATGCTGTAATGGATTAAGTCTGCTCTGGCTGGTCATTCATTGCTTTTTGCAAGCAGAAAAAAAAAACATTAACAGTTTGTATTAGTAGGTTTTAGAAGATGCTAAAAACCAATTGGGAAATATGTAACCTTTTGCCAATAGATATCTCAAAGAGGTATAGTTAGTTTCTAAAAGCATTGACAGCAGTGTAAAATTAATGAATGTCTTCTAATGTGTTCAAATTTCCTTAGAGTGCTGTATACAAATTTCCTCAGGAAGAAAATGGAGCCAATGAGCCAGTGTGTCTCCATCACCATTGCAATGTTTTAATGCCCGTCCCCCATGCTGACATAGACTGGCCAGTTTGACAGGATCCACCAGATCAGTGGTCTGTGCTATATTTCAATGTTTACTTTGGCACGGTCTCTGTGTCTGAGTTCCCTTCTTAATGCCAAACACATTACAGAGTGTACTGGATGCTCTTTTCATTGCACCAGCAGTAGTGGGGTTGCTATGTAACTTGCAAGAATAAGATACCTTCAAGTGAGAGAGAGAGAGAGACAAAAGTAGAGAGAAAGGCAGCTTTATACTACATGGTGTAAGGTTAAAGTGTTTATAAGAACAAAATTGGGAACAGAATTAGTAGAGACACCAATTAAGAAAGGTTTTAAGGCCCTTACCTCCGATTGTTGTAGTTAAGGGGAATTCAGTTGAACCTGCAAAAATGAAAACATAATTCAATTTATAAAAGAATGTATAAAATAATTACCACCAATTAGTATGTATGTATCTTATTTCTTTATTGCTCACAAGGGGCTAAACATCGAGGTGACAAACAAGGACAGACAAATGGATTAAGTCGATTACATCGACCCAGTGTGTAACTGGTACTTATTTAATCAACCCCGAAAGGATGAAAGGCAAAGTCGACCTCAGCGGAATTTGAACTCAGAATGTAGCGGCCAATGAAATATCGCTAAGCATTTCACCCAGCGTGCTAACGATACTGCCAGCTCGCTGCCTTATGTATAAAATAATTACCACTGATTAGTATGTATGTATCTCTCCATCTATCTATCTGTCTATAAACACACACACACACACACAATCAGGAACAGGCATGGTTACATAGATACAAAATTTGTTTCATAACCATATAGTACTGAGTTCTATCTCATCCTGTCAAGTGTCTTCTGCTGTAGCCTGGATTAAGCAATGCCTTGCGAGTAGAATTAGGGAACTAATTGACAGAAGCTATATAGAAGCTTGTAGTGTGTGTATATGCACACACACAGAGGTAACACAATATTTCATTCATAAGTATTCATCTAACTCATGTTAGGGTGGAAAAACAGACATAAAACGAAGAATGAATGAACAAACAAATAAATACATTCAAGAATAGTATAAGAAAAGAAACAGTCTCTAAATGAAGTGGAAAGTTGTTATAGGCAAATGAATAACAAGAGAAATCATCAAAGGAAAAACTCCTGTCAAGCAAATATTTCGGGCTGTTAGTTGCTGACATTCCAAGTAAACAAGGCCTTTAGAGTGCTATGACTTCTAGGTGTCCTCCTGCAGTTTTTGAAATGTCATCTTTAGTAGGGATTGAACAAAAAGCTTCAGGTGGTCTTACATCCCTGAACAGTGATGTATATCACTTAGTCACAAAGGCCACTGCAAGAACTTGCATTACTCTTTACTCTTTACTTGTTTCAGTCATTTGACTGTGGCCATGCTGGAGCACCGCCTTTAGTTGAACAAATCAACCCCAGGACTTATTCTTTGTAAACCTAGTACTTATTCTATCAATATCTTTTGCCAAACCACTAAGTTACAGGGATGTAAACACAGCAGCATCAGTGATGATGATGACACACACATATACATACATATATACGATGGGCTTCTTTCAGTTTCCGTCAACCAAATCAACTCACAAGGCTTTGGTCGGCCCGAGTCTATAGAAGTGCCATGCAGTGGGACTGAACCCGGAACCATGTGGTTGGTAAGGAAACTACTTACCACACAGCCACTCCTATGCGCTCATAAAATTAATGTGCAAGTGGCTGATCACTCCACAGACACACATAACCTTAACGTTGTTCTTTAGAAGATTCAGCATGACACAGAATGTGATAAGGCTGGCTCTTTGAAATACAGTTAATTACTCATTTCTACAGCTGAGTGGACTGGAGCAACATGAAATAAAGTGTCTTGCTCAAGGACACAACACGCTACCAGAAATTGAACTCATGATCTTTTGATCCTCAGCTAAATACCCTAACCACTAAATCATGTCTCTTCACAATTGGTTGAATATAGAAAACCTGAAAGGTAAGTTTTATGAAACCATGGAGTACTCCTGTCATTCTAATCAGGGCCAGCCCTAGGGTTGCTGGTGCCCTGGGTAAGCTGAATTTCTGCATGTACAAGCTGACAGTCATGGAAATTTCCTTGTCTTTGTCATGCCCTCCTTGGTGCCCCCTAGCACATGGTGCCTTGGGTGACTGCCCGAGTTGTCGGTACCTTAAGCCAACCCTGACTAATTAACTATCATATAAAGTAGATTACAAAATACTTTAAAAATTTAAATAATTACTTAATTGCTAAATACCTCAGAGGCAAATTTCATTAAAACCAAGCCAAATTAAATTAATTGTACTAAAATACCATACTATATCATATTTTTCAAAGTGCCTGACTTAAAAGATAACTCAAAATTCAAAACTATTATAAATTAAATGAAACAAACCTGTAGCAGCGACACATGTCTCACAACAATCACCTTCAACTTTTTGAAGAGTAAAACCCTGAATTATTGAAGAAATAAAATAGTTACACAGTTTTAATATAATTTAAATTTAAAGAAAAATATTAGTACACAAACAAAACAATTTGTTTTTATCAAGATAGAAGGGCAAGTTCTTAAAAAGAAAGAATATACTAGGTTGCTTTGATGAAATATATTACAGTAAAGATTATTTGCCAATATAATGTGGCAGTCCTGGTTAGGACAAATGTTACTGTTTTTTAGCCCCAGGAAACATTGTCTCTGGCTGGCTATTAACACACTGTCTGTGTCCTTATATTTTTGAACACAAGCGTTTAGTGCCCCCACTAACTCCCTTGATCAAAAATGTAAGGACGCAGATAGTCTGTAGATAGCCAGCTGAAAATAATGCTTCCTAGGGCTAAATAACAATAACATTCATCCTAACCAGGACTGCCACATTATGTTGGCAAATAATCTTTACTCTAGAGTACTGTTACTGAATGTTTCCCGTTCAGAGATTTAAAGATAATAATTTCTCTATTTATGAAATACATTACATTTTTTCTAAATTTTTGTGGAGCCCTAAGACTCAAAAATGCCAATTATTCAGTTTCCATGGCATATAAGTGACTGAAATCACAACATTATCCCTGAGCAAGGTGCCAGTTTGTTGCAGTGGGAGAGAATTACATTGACCCCTGTTTCTTGAATGATACTTTCTTTTATTGACCACATAGCCATCACTCACTAGCTGAAAGAATGAAAAGCAAAGCTGACCGTGGCAGGATTTGAACTCAGAACATAAAGAACGAGAAGAAGACGCTACTAAATATTTTGTTTGACATGCTAACAATTCTGCCAGCTCACTAATTAGTCATTCGCTGTTATTTATCTTGGCAGTTGTTGAACATTTAGCTGTTTTGCCATAATATTTTTGATGAAATATTTTGTTTGTTTAAGGTGGTGAGCTGGCAGAATTGTTAGCACATTGGTCAAATTGCTTTGCAGCATTTCATCTGTCTTTACGTCCTGAGTTCAAATTCTTCCCTGGTCAACTTTGCTTTTCATCATTTTTGGGTCGATAAAAGAAGTACCAGTTGAGTACTGGGGTCAATGTCATCAACTTACTCCCTCTCCTGAAATTTCTGGCCTTGCGCCAAAATTTGAAACCAATATTTTGTGTTTGCTCAATTCATTTGTCTAAGAGAGAAGGTGGCTTAATACCAGGTGTTGAAAGGCTAAAGTATGATTGAAGGATAAAATAACTTGGTCATAATTAAGCTGGTCTTCAGAACATAAATTAACATAAACTTTTGAGAGAAGGTTTAAATTTAGATCCCTTTAAAACATGAAGGTTGCAACATAGAACCAGTAAAAGTGTTAAATAAGGCTATTGAAACTAAATAGGGTTAAGAATGTAGTTTGGCATTTTACATAAAGTCTTCACGGAGTCACATGTAAAAAAGCATGATTAGTTCCAAGACAATTAGAACTCATTATCCAAATGCAAAATGTATAAATAAACACACAAAATATAGGTTTATACTCACAGGTTTACAAATCAATTCTTTACAATTGTCTGAATGGTTGGTCTTCTGGATTTTGTTTCCAATACAGGCATACTGAACACAGAGTGGATCACTGGTATCATTCCAAGATTCATATGGCTAACAAAAAAATATAGGGGTCATCATCACTACATTATCACAAACATCATTATCATTGCCACCCACAATCTTAGCACCATCATCACATTTATTATTATTATTTTTATTATTATTATTATTATTTCTTATTTGTGTGCCTTTCCTTACTACCGATCAGTCATATTGTGTGACAAAAGAACTCTGGCTGAAATACGATTAATGTAAAAAATAAAATAAAACTGAAGCAAATTAACACCAAATATATAGTGCATGTATTTTATTGGCTAAACTGGCAACATGACCAAATACAATATTATTATTATTATTATTATTATTATTATTATTGTTATTATTATTATTATTATTATATAGTAAACAATCTGACATGCATTTATATAATTTAATTCTTTAATATTTAGATTACTCTGTCAAACGTATTCATATTGCTTTAAATTAATCATACATTATCTCATAGCTTCAGGATTTCAATGATGTGACTGCTTAATTTTAGAATAACATAGTAGGGTAGGTGTGAGAGGCAAGATCTGGCCAGTTTCAACATAAGACAGGTCAAATATTTGGTCCAGATAGGTCAGTTTAAATGCTAAACGGTTAATGCAAGTTTTGTTTTGCTAGTTCGATAACCCTTTCATAACCATATTTCATTTACTTAAATGTGTGTTGTATGCATGTGTGTATGTATAGACAGAGAGATAAACAGATAGATACATATACAAATAGATAAGCATATATATATATATACAGAGTCAAGACCTATTGAAATGGTTGCAAGATGCAATGAAAATTTTAGGAAAATAAAAATAAGAAATAAGTGGAAATTTTACCGGTGAGTGTGTTAAATTATAAGGTGCAAAAAGAAAAAGACTCTCCCCAGACACAACAGAATATGCTTCAATACACGAACTCATATAAAGAATCTTGCAAACCAAATCCCAAAACGAAATATATGTGTGTGTGTGTGTGTGTGTGTGTGTGTGTGTGTGTGTGTGTGTGTGCTGTTAATCTATATTCATTATTCAATGCTATCATAATGTGAATTAAATTATTTTATAGCTAGATCACCTGCAACCTCAAACTGTGGTCATTTCAGAATACTGTAGCAACAATAATTTATATGTTGCTCTAGTAAGTTTTCAACTCATAACCATATATTCCAGCTTCTTAATTTCATAGTCATCTTGCCTCATAAAAATAGTCAATTCCATGACACCATAAACAAGTGTCAGTTCAACAAATTGTGGCAACAAAACGTAAGTTTTGCTCTTGTAAATTTTGAACTCTTAACCATGTGACCTTATACTCAAGGCTCTTAACATTACAGTTATCTTGTTTCATCTATTCTTCCCTACCAGGGCCAGATTAAGAATCACAGAGGCCCCAAGTACTTAAAAGATTTTGGTACACCAGCATATAAACTATAATAAACCATGAAATAAATTTTCATTTTTCAAAATGAAACGAAACTAACAAAGATGGGAAATAATATTTATTTTTGTATACTTCCCTTTTATTTATATTTGAAAAGTTATCTCCTACATTTTTTAATTGTAAAATCTTTGATCAGATCTTCACTATGACACCATGACAACACTTTCAAAATTGTATTTCTGATCATATAAACCACTTCAAATATTATTTTAGTAAATTTAAAGTAATTTCTTTTGTGCTGTAAAACATTTACTATTTCTGTGGTGCCCAACTTTCCTTGATACCCGAAGCACGTGCTTATTTTGCACAATGATTAATCTAGCGTTGTTCTCTATTTACAAAGTAGTTGATGATTTACAGAACTAACCTTACGAATATTACCAAATTCATCTTGACAATTGCAGTCATTGCTGTCAATACAGACTGTGCCATTGAATGATGTCTTGTGCCCACATTCACAGCAGTTCTCCTCAGTTTTAGCATAACAGTACGTTCTGTCACTGTGGCAAACCTCTTTTTTCTACAACCGGTGCAACTTTTTGATGGGTAGTCATAATTATCTTCATCACATACTTCTGTAAGTAATAAATGACAACATTGTATAGAGAGATGCAAATATATATATATATATATATATATATATATATATATTATATATATATATCACGTGATCACGTGACCGACCAGACCATCAGATGTTGTTACACATCGCTGGTCACAATGCGTTCGCATTGTTTTAGCCTTCGAATGACGCCACCCCGCTGGCTGAGCGAGCAGGCCATATATATATATATATATATATAAGATTAAATAAGGGTAGAAATTGACATTAATCAATTAAAACCAGTGGCTTAGCATATTTTTAAAGATCCGAAGATTAAAAATTAAAAATTTTTTTACATTTTTTACATTTTGTTTTTTTGCTGAGATTTTTCTTGAGAACACGTTCTTCGTGGTAATGGCAATTTGACATCTATGTTTAGCATATAGGCTGTCCACTTTTAGTGGTCAGTCCTCTAAATTTTGTATGTATATATATATATATATATATATATTGGTTTCAAATTTTGGCACAAGGCCAGCAATTTGGGGGTAAGGGGTGTAAGTTGATTACGTCAACCCCCATCACTCAGCCAGTATATATTTTATCAACACCAAAAGGCTGAAAAGGAAAGTCAACCTTGGCAAATTTGAACACAGAACATAAAGATAAACGAAATGCTGCTAAGCATTTTGCCTGGTATGGTAACCATTCTGCCAGCTCACCACCCTAATATATATATATATATGTACATATATATATATATTATATATATATATGTGTATGTATGTGTATATATATTGATGAAAATTATAAGAAATACCTTACAGAAAGTTAAGGAATCAATGCCATGTATGCTCCATTGAAATTTTGCATTACAAGTATGGTCAGCCATCCCTTGTGTCCAAGTGCTTTCCCTAATTCCTTTAAGTATCTGTATAGTCTTAAACAGAGATGGACACACTCTCAGCCCCAACTCAATTTTGATCCATTGGAATATCTAGGGTATGATAACTGGAGGGAGAGAGGGTAGAACCAACACCCAGCTCATACTCATTACAACTCGTTACAATAAACAAATACAACAGCTGTGTCACTGAGTTGAGGGTCCTAAAACTATGTCAGTAATATTAAAACAACATCCACGATTACATATTTCTATCGCATTTGAATCATTAGGCATGCAACAGTCATGTTATAGATGTGATCAATATATATGTGTGATCATTATCTTAGTACTATATAAGGTGGTGAGCTGGCAGAATCGTTAGCATGCTGGGCAAAATGCTCAGCAGTATTTCATCTGCCGCTACGTTCTGAGTTCAAGTTACGCCGAGGTCGACTTTGCCTTTCATCCTTTTGGGGTCGATTAAATAAGTACCAGTTACGCACTGGGGTCGATGTAATCAACTAGTCCCTTCCCCAAAAATTTTAAGGCCTTGTGCCTTCAGTAGAAAGGATTATCTGAGTACTATGTCTTGATAAAATGACAAAGTCAATAGGGGATTAGGTACAAAGCCTTGTGGTAATTTTTACAATTCTATGCAATACAGATTCAATTCCTGCCAACACCAGCTTTGCCTTTCATTTTCCTAGAATCCGTAAATACAATACCAGTCCAGGACTGATACTGGCAGAATTCATAGAATATAGAATAGATTGCTTTGCAGGAGCTGTCCTGGACCTCTGCATTCTGACAGCAGAATGGCAAGAATAATGGTACCAAGCTATATCAATCCTTGCTTTTCTCTCAGAGAACACAGGTAGAATGAATAGAAGAGACTAGTAAACATTGGCAATTGCTGGTCTTTCACAAAATAACCTTGTCTGTGTCGGCATCTTAGAGAAGGATTTTCCAAGTGTAGATCCATAATCCCATGAGATAAACAGAAACCCTGATATATAATACAAGATAGTTGAACAGCAGTAGACTGGTAAAGATACCAATTACATACTTAGTAACGTTAAAATCAATGTAGTTTTGTTTGATATCAGAAGGATGTCAGCTTGCCACTTCCAGAATATTAGAAATATCAGGAAAAAGATAAAGATAAGTTATACTTACGAAATTAGATGATAATAATATAATCAAGCTGATACTTACTAGTAGCTGAAATAAAATGAAAATAAAGTTTTATAATGGATTCATTATAATGTGTTTGTTAACAAGGCTATTGTGTGTGTGTGTGTGTGTGTGTGTGTGTGTGTGTGTGTGTGTGTGTGTGTGTTTGTGCATTTACTTGACAATTGGTGAAATAGCTTTGTCTCTACATGAAGAAGCTAGATGTATGAAAGCTTTGAAGGTATTGCTTTAGAAGAGTAGCTACTGTTATTTAATTACTTACTGTGTTGAGCTACACCATGAGATATTATCTATGAGTTAGTTAAAGAGTCCATATGGAGTTTTGTGACCTACTAGAAATAGCAGCCAAATTTCTTTGAAATCACATCCTACTATCCTAAAAGTACAGGGAATAGATGGAATAACATGATCCTTTGAAATACACTTCTGCCTAAAAAAAGACTGGAAAGTCTCATCTGAAAAAACCTTTGATCATAGGTCTGTTGAAGTAGAACTCCTAGGAACTCCTTCTACATGAAAACATACAGTTTAGCATCTAGCATACCTAATGCAATGAGTCAAAACATGTTTACCCAATGGAAATTACACCCACAATGAAGAGAAGAATCATCAGAGTTGATGATAATTCTTGTTACAAAATGCAAAGGTAATAACTCTGAAATCTTAATTATCCAGAAACTTACTTCATTGACCACATAAATATCACTATTTTATATCAGTCCTGAGAATGACTTTAAACTGCATCCAGATGTGGGGAACTTAGTTTGGGAGTTCCAGGGATTGAGAAGTGTAAACCACCCTTTAGCCAACATTGTTCCCAGGTCTAATCTGACATGGTGTAGTAGCACATTTCAGATGCTCTCGGTTTATTAGTACATCACAATATTGACCCTGAAAGAAAGTCGCTCACAGAAAACCCAATGGACCCAGAGCAGATAAGTCCCTTCAGCTCTTTAGCTGTTCATCTAAGAAAAGGTAACTCTATACAAATCCTGATTCTTGTTAACTACTAAACTCATGGCACTTTTTGTGCCAGACTAATATATGTTTAAAGGACAACTGAATGAGATTGGCTCTCCACAAGCCATGCCCAATATAATAATATTCATCACATTAATTGTTCAGGCACAGGCATGGATGTGTGGTAAGAAGCTTGCTTCCCAACCACATGGTTCTGGGTTCAATCCCACTGGGTGGTATCTTGACCAATTGTTTTTTGCTATAACCTCAGCCAGACCAAAGCCTTGTGAGTGAATTTCATCGACAGAACCTGAAAGAAGCCTGTAATGTGTGTGTGTGTCTGTGTGTCTATGTTTGTCCCTCACCACCAGTTAGCAACCAGTATTGGTATGATTATGTCCCTATAACTTAGTACTTCAGCAAAGAGACCAACAGAATAAATACTAGGTTTTGTTCAACTAGAACTCTTCAAGGTAGTGCCCCAGCATGGTCACAGTCAAATGACTGAAACAAGTAGTATATTGTTGTGATTTTAGTTTTGATCACGTGATTCTGATTGTCTCGATTGCAGTTATATGCCTGCAGTGTGACTGCACAGTTCCGTTCTGTTTGGGCACGATGTGTTCAGTGTTGATTTTAGTCGAGAATGTAGCAGCTTACTGCATAAAAATGTTATTGTGTTGAAGTTTGATTTTGCTTACAATTTAGCAGTCTTTGTTTGTATTGTATATTGCTGTATTTTTAGTCGGTTAAATTGTTATAAACCCAAACTTGAATATCAAAGTTTAAAAGGTAACAATTAGAATATAAAATATAAAACCAAAACACCAGCACCAACACCATCACACTTTCTGTATAAGAAATCTCAGTGGCTGTCTTTTGTTGAAACATCTTTCACAAAGTGATGACAAGTCAACATGGGTCATAGCTTATACCAATGCTAGCAGCCTGCCATTCTATTATCTCAGAAACCTGTTTGTTTCAATATACAGTTGTGTTCTACAATAGTTAGATAATCATAATGATATCTTACATAGCCATAAGGCCTGAAATTTGGTGAGAGGGGAGAACAATCAATGATATCAACTCTTGCACTTTACTGGTACTACTTTTATCAACTCTGGAAGAATGAGAGGCAAAGCTGATCAAAAAAGGTTTTGAACTCAGAATGTAAAGGGCTTATCACTGAGAAAAAGACAAGATGGTTACAAGTGAATACCTTTGCTCAAAGGTCAGCTTGATCAGGACTGATATGGAGTTAAACATAAACAGCAGTTTTACAAGAGGGCATTGTAAAGTTCCAGGTTTCAAGTAAAGGAAAATACAAGAGGATCAGCTAATTATTATTTTATTTAACATGTTCCCCTCTCAGATTCACACACTAGTTGCAGCAGTCCTACAGCTTTTCTAAGCCCTGTAAAAGAACTTGTGAGGTTGAGCTTCCAACCAGGCCTTTCACAAAACCCTTAACCCTTTCGCTACTGTATTTATTTTGAGATGCTCTGTGTTTCTTTCAATTACTTTAAATATAACAAAGAATTTAGTAAAATAACTTAGTTATCATTAAGCTAGTGTTAGGAATGTAAATTGTGACTAAGGCTTGGTGGAAGATTTTAACTCAAAACTTATGAAAACAAGACATTTTACCACATAACCAGAGCCGGTTTTGGCCAGATTAGTAACAAAAGGGTTAAAGCCTGAAACTTTTCAACACTTCCTTGTATATCTGGCTTTTGAGAATTTAATGTCAGCCATAAATACAATGCAATATAAATATTCAAAAGCATTTCGTCCAATACTCTACTGAGCTGCCAATTAAAGATTTGATCATGGAATATACCTATGCTTTTATTTGATGTCTATGTGACAGCTAAATGCCAGTTGACAGGCAAAAGACAGCAGAAATATATTTATGCAGCAGGTCTTTACTTTCCTTTGAACATGGAACTTGTCATTTCCAATGAGAAATGTCTTTTAAACTAAAACCAGAATTTTGGCAAAATGCGGAATAACATCACCAAAAAGCTGGCCAATAAAATTATATATAAACATTTCTAAGATTTTCAAGTGAGAACATCAACACAGATCTATCCAGTTAGATTTGTTGTGGATCACACATTATAAAAGAGTAGATTAACAAAGATAGACAGTGTAAAACTCAGGAACTTAACAATGTGAGCAGTGAAGCATAACAATGTGCAAATGCTTATATTTGGCAGGGTCTCCACAATTATGACTGTCGAAAGACTTTTTGACATTCCATTGCTATTTCTTTTCATTGGGCTTTTTGGTCCAACACAAGCTTTTAGTAACAAATATATTGTAGTGGCACAAGCAGTCAGCGCCATATTGGATGAGATCTCGCAGCAGCCATTGCCATTTCCAAGACTGGAGCGAGACCTCACTTGCATCCATTTGCGATGGGAAAATGTATATAAGGACAAAACAGATTGAGATTCTTCCTTCACCTCTTCTTTCCACCTCTTAGCAGCAGCGCTTGCTGAGCACACTCCACTGGCTGAGCCTATCTATATGTTGTACCTCCAAAGGCAATCTGCCCACACTAACGGAGCTACTACACAATGCACACAGCTTAAGATGGTTGCTGAGAGCAGCACACTTCACCTATCCTGTGAAATTTGTAAATAAACCAATTGTAAATTGCATTTGTACTAGAAGTCTTCTCTTTTCGCCTGCCGGAGCCTGAACTACACGAAGAACAAAATGAGATAATGGAGGAAGGCGATATTCTCCTGATATCGTAAACCTTGCCTTCCATTATAATATAATGAAGTGAAAATCAATGATTACTTTTCTCATTCATTCAACATTCTGTTTATCTAATTGTCAAACATCATAAGATTGTTAGCAACAAAGTTGGTGCTTATCACTTGGTCAACCTTGACTGTACTACTCAATAATCAAAGACATTCCAGCCATAGCCATCTCATTGTCTTTTTTTCCCTGCCGGAGCCTCCTGAAGTTTTTAAGTGTTTTCGTTCAATAAACACACACAACACCCGGTCTGGGAACCAAAACTGTGATCCTCCGACTGCAAGTCCGCTTTCCTAACCACTGGGCCATTGCGCCTTCAAGGGAGATTTAAGGGAGGTGTGATTTAAGGGAGATTTAACTGCTATTTTTAGTGGATCAATAAATTGCATAGATGCTTCCAATTTGGATGGTGGTAGAACAAGGATGCCATTTTACAACTTGCATAATATTTGAAAGATCAGGAAAGGATATAACGAATTTATACTTACATAGCACATAAGTTAATATTTACACCAAAAGTGATACTTACTGTTATCTGAAATGAAAGAAAGAGGAAAATGCAAGAAATCTTGATAATGTACACCTCATCATTAATTCATAAAGAAAAATATTGTACACACACACACACGGTTTATAGATAAATCTATTGTTTTATGAATATTATTATTCACAATAGATATTAGGTATTGAACCAGTAATTCATTGGATGATACCATCCCTCAATGAGGCTAATTTAACCTCTAATTGAATTTATATATATATGTATATATACATGTGAATAAATACACACATACATACACTCAAGCATATAACAAGTTTCTTTCAATTTTGATCCACCAAATCCAGTGTCACGTCTTCTGTCAGCTCAGGACTCTAGTAGAAGACATTTAAGACACTTGCCCAAAGTGCCATGCAGTAAGGCTGAACCTGAAGTCTTGTAGTTACTCTTTTTCTCAGCAAGGAGAAAAAGGCCATTCAGTATCACTGATGTTATGCGTCTCCAGTATTTACATTCAAAGGTTCAATTGTACAGCTTGTGGATCAATACAAGTATTGTAAATACCTCACATCAAAATAGCATTTGATGTTTGAGGAAATGTAGATATTAAAGAAATATGAAAGAGTCAGTCAATGATAATTCTTAAAAATTTCAGGAATGAGAGAATAAAATTAAGATTTTTAAATCATTAATAAAATACAAAATGTATCAGAGTAACAAAATAATAAGAAATACTAACCGCAGTTTTCTAATTCATCAATGCAGTCTGGACAGTCACATCTGTTATCACAATTAAATACCTCTGTACATGGCCTTCCTGTAATCATAACATATAATCCATATATATTCACATACACACATACATATATATATATATATATATATATATATATATATCATAATTAACAGAAAACAGGTAAGGTATTCAATACTTTACAAAACATATATGTGTTTTGTCAAAAGGCTGTAATAATTACACAACACTGGACAAACATGCAATCTTGCACCTCACTTCATCAGTATTCCATAATAAATACTGCATACTAAAATGAAGTGTGATACCCACTACTGAGTGGGTATCACTAGCCCTAACCCTACTGAGTTCAATCTTTGGTTATGTGTCACAGTTCACAGTGTCTGTGTTTTATATACATATATACATACCTATATCTTTATACAATGTGTATGAGTATGTATATATATATATATATATATATATATATATACATATATATATATATATATTAGACGGTTTGGAGGATGTAATACATATTATTATATATACATCATTTCTGTTTGGTCCATATTCCTTACACTTTTAAATATCATACAAATGTATGCTCTAGTAACTGGGCTGATACTATGATGCTTTCTCATAGTGAATTAATGTGTAAAAATGCTCAATTATTAAACAAAACAGTGCAATACAACCAGCCATATGACCACCCATTTGGTTTATTAATTTGCATAATCTTGGTACAGTCTTAAACTTATTTTGCCAACAATTTTTCATCATTTGAATTAATTGTGCATTAAAATTTTTCGAATTGCAGAAAGATATGTAACACCTATATCATTTGAAAGAGGAAAATTCTTCATAAACTGTAAAAAATAAAATAATTTTATACAGTTTTGTTAAAAATATATTAATGAAGGAACAGAACTGTCATCATTGGTCTTAAACTTATTTTGGCCAGTGTGTGTGTATATACACATATATATATATATATATATAATCGCCATGATAGATCGTTAGCCACTACACACATTCTTTTTCTCTCCTTGTTTTTTTCTGTGTCCCTTTCTATAGAAGAGCATAGGCTTGAAATGTAAAAGACTTTTTCTATTCCTGAGCGTTAAACTAATACATCTGTTTGTTTTGTACACCACCTGTCTTCGTCTTTTGTTTTTTTCCGTAAACTCTCCCTATATATATATATATATATATTACATAAATGAAAATTGCTGGTAATATAATTTTCATAAGGCAGACAGAAGAAAATTCTCACAGTTTCTAATTTTATCTTTGTTTTCTGTTTAGCAATTTGTTTCCCATTTCACTATTTCATCTGAGCCACATTGCAGGCTGCTTAATTATCTTACACAGTTTTATGAATGAAAATTCTACATCTAGTGCTAGAATCACCATTTTTCTACCTAAATTCTATCTCTTTCTTTCATCAACATGTTAATATTTATATGTGAATGACAGTATGTGAAAGATGGTATATGAAAGGCATTATGTGAAAGACATTATGTGAATGGCCAACAATGCCTTCAGTTAACAAAACTGAATTGCACCATTATTTTATTTTATTTATTCATTTATTCCATACATAAATATTCACATATGCATAATAGACATACAATATTATATACATTAACAGAAACATCACCCTTCTAGCAGTTCCCTGCTACTATATGCCATCTTCATTTGTATGAAACTGCTGCAATGTGTGTGTATCTGCCAAAATACATACATAATTCCTGCATTTGCGAACATTAACAGTGTGGAAATCCTCAAAACGGAAAAACTAAAGCTGAACCTATCACTTAAGGATATTCCACTACCAGGTAAGGATGAATACATAAGTCTACTAATTCACAGCACTAATGAATTGATCCACTGTATACAGTTTACTCTTTTACTTGTTTCAGTCATTTGACTGTGGCCATGCTGGAGCACCACCTTTAGTCAAGCAAATCAACACCAGGACTTATTCTTTGTAAGCCTAGTGCTTATTCTATTGGTCTCTTTTGCCGAACCGCTAAGGTACGGGGACGTAAACACACCAGCATTGGTTGTCAAGCGATGTTGGGGGGACAAACACAGACACACAAACATATACACACACATACATATATATATATATAATATATATATATATATATATATATATATATATATACATATATACGACGGGCTTCTTTCAGTTTCTGTCTACCAAATCCACTCACAAGGCTTTGGTCAGCCTGAGGCTATAGTAGAAGACACTTGCCCAGGTTGCCATGCAGTAGGACCGAACCCAGGACCATGTGGTTGGTAAGCAAGCTACTTACCACACAGCCACTCCTACACCTATAAGATAGAAAGTTTACTTCTTTGTAAATAACTCATGTGTCAATTCCTCACTCTCTTCATCTTTCACTGTAGCTCTACAGAAATTGTAGTCAATTATACTGACCCAGTGTTTTTGTAAGGTACTTCGTGTATATATTTGTTTGTCTCTTTACATTTTCACTTATTTCTAAATATTCTTGTACTCCATTATTCATATAAATTGACATTACACATCCTCTGCTTCTCAAAGCTAGCTAGTCTCATCCACCACTCAGATATTACTTACCCACTCATCTCTCCATCATCCTTTGTTCATCGAAACTCACCTTTCCAGGTACTAACCCCTATCCCAATCTTTCCTCCCCAGAACATTGTCCCACTGAAAGCTCCTTCCAGCTCATGTCTTTCTTATAACTACTCACTTGCAACAATTTAAACCAGACATTAACAGCATCACTCTTAGCAGTGTCACAGGGCCTGCAAGGACCATGGGGTTTGCCCCTTCCTCCAAACTCACCGAATAAAAATAAAAAAAATTTTTTAAGTATATTTACCACAGTAAGGACAGCATTTTCCGAACATATAATATTTTTTATACGGTGGGAAGCACTCAATGTCACAAACTGTTGTATCACAATCAATGCTATTCACTCCAACACAAGTACAAGTTTTGCAGTTGTTTACACTCCAGGTATCATTGATCTAAAACAAAAACAATTATTCAACATAACACTATATATATATATTCTGTTAAAGTATTTTTTTTTTGAGATGCTCTGTAATTCCTTCAGTTATTTTAAATATAATAAAGAATTTAGAAAAAATAACTTAGTTATCATTAAGCTAGTGTTAGAAACATATATTGTGACTAAGTTTTGGTGGAAGATTCTAATTCAAAACTTATGAAAACAAGACATTTGTACTACAGAGTCAGAGCTGGTTTCAGCTGGGTTGGTAGCGAAAGGGTTAAAACTGTTTTGAAAAAGAAGAAAAACTTAATATAACTTATATGTTATGAAAGAAATAAAGATAAAGAATATAGAGATTATAAATCTGTTGTTACTTACTGCAACACAGTCGTCAAGGCTTTTAGCAAAACAGCCACCATTACAGACAACAGGTGTAGTACTCTCAGTAGCTCCAAAAGTGGTCATAAATGATGGAGATGAGGTTACTGGAGCAGTGGTGCTGTAAAGAATGATGAATATAGAAAAGAATGAACAGTTCATCTTTAACAAGAGACCTTCCATGAATAAACACTTTAACCCTTTAGCATTCAG